>NC_140954.1:22226411-22808911 GCF_014529385.1 Adiantum capillus-veneris | reverse complement strand
GGTTTTGACTTGTTATGTTTCTTGATGATTAGGATTAAGGTCCAGTAGGCAGAAGAGGCTGAAACCAGATCCAGAGCTTGTGCCAGGATTTCAAACCTTGCAGGCTCAGTTGCTTAATGTATCTGCCAAAAGAACTGTTGACTTTTGTCAGGACATATCTGAGGAAAAGTCGCTTGGTGAAGATCAATCAGAGAGGTCACCAGGGCAAGAAGATCCCTCACCCTACAAGGGTGTGGTGCCCTGTAAAGTACTTGTTAAGAAAAATACCAGAAAGAGAAATATAGACTTCTCAGATGATGCAGATGTGCTAGAAAGTACAAAATGTAAAGAAAAGGAGGATGTGTCTTCTCTGGAAGACCCAGCTGCAACTGATGAGAGGCTGTTTGATTTTGCAGCATCTTGTGGTGCTGGGGACAAGTATGATCTAATTCATTCTATGTTTAATCCAAAGTTTGACATTGAAGACCTGTTAGCTCAGCACAGTAATTTCTTGCAGTCCTACAGAGATAAGTTTGAGGTAATGGTGCAGGTAGGAAGGGTTGTTCTGCCTACTATGACTCTTGTGCATTTAAATGACTGTGGTGGAAAGGGACAGGGAGTGAAGAAGTATAGGGAATTACCACCCTCTTGCCGACATTCAGTCTGCCCTTTGCACCAAAAAGAATGCAAACTCATTCAGGAAGCCTTTGGCTTTATGATTTACCTCAACAGCCTGTTTGGATTCCTCATGCAGAATCCTGATGAGGTGTTAGAGGAGCAGGATGCTGCACCAGAAGAGGAATGCGAGGAGACAACTCATATGCAAGAAGTCGAGGAGGTTGAAGACACAGTCGACCTTGAGGTTGAGGCAATTGAAGTACAAAGAAGTAAGATGCTCTCTGTGAAAACCACAGAAATCAAACTTCCATTGGATGTCAGTAACTTCACTGAGAAGCATGCTCAGATGATGTTGCCAGCTGTGCCTGACTTCAGGATTGGAGACAGGACCTATATCTTCTTACATGATGTGCAAAGTGTGTTTTATTTAAGGGAGGATTTCTCCCTAGCTATTATTTCCAGAGTCCAAGAGGAGAGGAGTGGATTTGTTTCAGAGGATAGTAGTGATGATGAGGCAATGGAAACATCCAGCAATCCAATGGAATGCCTTCGAAGATGCTTTGAGAAAGCTGAAAAATACAAGGAGACACTACCTGATGAAGCCACCTTCCAAGCAATAAGACAAAGCCTAAGACCATCGAAAAGTAACAAAGAAGTGGAGGATTGGTTTAACCATTCAGGTCAGGGGTCAACTACATCTGTAGACCTGTGGCAAGAAAACCTCTTTCTGCAGGATGAGAGCTTCATGGTAACTCTCTCTCTCTCTCTCTCTCTCTCTCTCTCTCTCTCTGTTTGTGTCATTTCTGACATTGTATGTGCAGTCTTGGATTGCTGACAAGGATGACTTCCTTCGGCGCCGGACAAGAGAGTATCGAGGAAGGGATGCGGCCCTAGCACAGTACCTTTCAAAGCTCTGCGAGTCGCCGATAGTAGTTTTTCACAATTCCATGTCACAAGAGGGCTCAATAGCAACTTACACATTCAAGACACTATCACGCTTCTTGGGTGGACCGGTGCTGCCCAAAAGTGCAGATAAAGTCATTCTTGTGGACAAAGTGTTTGCTAGAGATTGTTTTGGTTATTGCCCAGGCTATACAGGTGGTCGGGCAGCGTATTACTACACCTACACAGCAATGGCACTAGCTCTTGGTAGACAAAACCCAGATGAACTTTTAGAGTATGGCAAACATCTCATGATTCGTTACAAGGGTGACGTGCCAAAAAACAAAATTGAACCTGCAAAATCTTGATACACTTCAAGTACCAATTGTATAAGATCATGTATTACATAAATTTTGTACAATGTCATCGACTCAGAGTATCTTTCTCCACTTGTGATTCACATACACCATTGTCTCTCTCCACCTTCGTTGACTTTCACGAGCTCCGGAGTTGTTGTATGCCATTGATCTTTTAGCTTTTTGTTGTTGTAAATGTCTGATGGCTTGTGCTGTTGCTGAATTTGCCAAGACTTCTTTTGCCTGCATTCGATGAATGATTCTACGATAGAACCATTCAAATAGTTCTCTCAAACTGTTAGCCTTGATTCGAGAGCCACCATGTCGTGTGTGCCTGAAATAAGCATTTCTCGCCATGTAATGAGACTTTTCCATCCCTTGGGTATTCCATATTGCCGGGTTCCCATACTTCTGTATAAAATATGGCAAATGATTGAAGATGATGTGCTGGATATGAAAACAGATTAGTTAGAATGTTTTACACTCACATATTTGCACATAAGAGAGAAAGAAATACATGATAATACCATGTAGTGAGTAATCTGGGTGTCTGTCCATGCTGTCTTGAATGATTTTTTCAGAAGGTTGAGATTTTCCTTGAACTTGTTCATATCACCTTGTGACCAGTCATCTTTGTCGCACATCAAAAATAGGATGTCTATTGATCGCCAAACCTCAGCCTTCGCGTTACGAGTAGTTGGTTCGTGGTCTTTGACTGCAATATGTAGCTTTTTCCAGCTCTGATACTCTACCTTGCTAACATAAGATGTGTTATATATTTTTCCATGTTTTGTTAGCTTTGGATCTCTTGTACCTTGGGGCTTAGATAAAAACCTCCGTGCCTTCACCCCACCGATGGACGGTTTGCATGGGACATCCTTCTCAGCAGTTGATCTCTTTTCATCCCGCTGGATTTTCACATTGCCACCATGAAGCCCCATATCCGACAGTACATTTCTAAGCACTGCAAGGCTACTTGTCGTTCTGCAGAGTTCTTAATCTTCCAAGCAAACCCGATGTATAAGTAGACCAATTTCTCTACAATTCTACAAAGGGCATGCATTGTACAAATGTGGACATTCACAAGTGGTATTTTCAAAACTGGTCGAAAAGCAGGATCCTCAATGTGACGTGTTGGAGCTTTTCTCCACCACTTTGGGTCCATGACCTTTGCGAGCTCCATGCAGAACAAACACGGTGACTTTGCCATTGCACCCATTCCACAATTATACATGCACTTTAATGTTTTAAGGTCACCTGCAAGATGCCACTGAACTTGAAAGTCTCCCCTTCCATCTAGACGTAGTACCTCTCCCTGGTTAGTCTGTCGATCAATCAGCTCCGGAATATTAGTTCGATGGAACACCCAATATAGAATCTCATGATCTTCTTTCTTTACCTGCAACACAAAATAAATGAGACTTAAGTAGATATGAACATTTGAGCTTACTTGAGAATATCGCTTACCTCAAACGCACCAAGCCACCATATGTTAGATTCTGATTGAACACTAAAATATAAAGGATCATCACTGGGACACTTTGAGAGGGCTCTATTCATTAAAGTAATAGTAACACGCTCTAGCTTTTTCTCTTTAACAAGCTCACACTCATCCAGTTTTAACACAAAATGTAATAGTCCACGTGACTCTTCAAATGTGATGTTGTAAAACTCCACCATTCTCTTCTGTAGTATTCGCAGGTCCATAAAAATATTGTTGAACTCATCATATGCCATGTTCGCTCCATGGCCACTGTAAGTTGCTTTAATATGAAAGGGCTGTCCAAGATAGTCTCCCTGTGCCTCGTTAAGCTAAAGCCTCTCTTTCCAAACACTTGAGGCTGATGGTAGAAGTTTGGATTTTATACCCTTCCTAACAAAGATGGATGAGACAGACTTTTGGATAGCCGAATATCCTCTTTTGCTTACACCAAGTGAATCAAGTGTGCCTTGTATCTCTTTTGCAGGCACTGAGTTCTCTGAAATAAAGCGGTCCACTACATTTCTTTGTAGAACCTTAAACTTCTTGTCATGTACTATATCTGCTGCTAGGCTTCTACTTATAAGTGGCTTCAATCTCTTTCCTATATTGGCTTTGGGGTCAATGTTTTCCTTGTCAGGATAGATTGAGTCTCTACATGAAGACAATGCATAAGTAAATAACAGAAAATTTGCTTCACTAACACTATTTAGGCACATGAAAACAATGCATAACAAGAAAAAACAAAGAGATTACTTAACTAAGACAATGTAGCCAACCAAGAAGCATCACCTTAATGCTCGGATTCTTTTCTTGAGACCTCCTGATGCAACCTGCAATGTTTCAAGATTGCGCAATTTCTTCTTTCGGATACGACCACCCAAGATGGTGTCCTTCATTTGACAACTTCGCACCTTTCCTTTCAGTTCTTGTACCTCTGTTTTATGTTGCAAAATGGTAACCTGATCTGTAGAATGTAAATGTGAAAGGCGAACAATCTCACATTGTTGAGCTTGGAGAATGCTCTTGTAAGTGATTTACAATAACCCAGAAGGCCGTTTTCTCCATCACCAGCAAAGGTCAATAAGCTTGTAGGATTGACAAACGATGGAGACGCATTAGTTATTGGATTCTTAGGGTAGAGAGAGCCTCTCGTCCAGATATCTATGTGTTTAGCTCCTTGAGCTCTGAGCGTGTCTATGGAGGTGGGAGGTATATGTGTGTTTGTTTTACTGCGCTTAATCAATGGTTGGTACTCATTGTCCAAATCAATGTGAAGGTGATATTTGGCTCGTTTGTGGGTAACATTTGTGCCATTTGAGGAGTGCGCCATTAGCCAAATGTGCAGGTTTAATGGAAAGTGAATAGCGGCTGCGGATTCGTCCCTCCATGTTAGCCTCATTCCCTCCGTATTGACGTTGTTCATTCAATGCAACTAAAAAGAGGATTATCCCTCAATCACTACGAACGAATGTTCAGAGGGGTAAGGAATCTACTTAAAGTACACTTTTTGAAGTTTTACTATGAAAGACCCAGCTCTTTTATTTGTCATTTTTTCTAGAGAGAGAGTGTAAAAAATACATTTTCTTAGAAGGCCCTCCAAATGACCTCCGAAATTTCCTAATGGGTTTGCAATGCAAAATACAAAAACAATTTCTATACCTTTGGCTAGTCACTCTAAACTAACCATGGATATGTGTCCAAAGACACAAGAGGAGATAGCCTATATGTCTAAAGTTCCATATGCAGCAGCGGTAGGTTCTCTAATGTATGCTATAGTTTGGACAAGGCCATATATTGCACATGCAATGGGAGTTGTGAGTAGGTTCATGGAAAACCCAGGTAAAGAGCATTGGCAAGCTATGAAGTGAATACTTAGGTATCTAAAGGGACAACAAAAAATGCTTTGTATTTTGGAGACATTGATATTTTCTTGCAAGGGTATGTTGATGCATATATGGCAGGTGACAAAGATACTCAAAGAAGTATTATTGGCTATGTCTTCACAATTGGAGGCACAACAATAAATTGGGCTTCAAAGATGTAGAAAGTGGTCTCACTTGCTACCACGAAAGCTGAATATGTAGCAATGATAGAGGCAAGCAAATAAATTTTGTGGCTTCACAGATTCTTAGAAGAGCTTGGATTCAAACAAGACAATTGTGTCTTGTTCAGTGATAGCCAAAGTTCTATCTATCTTTCAAAGAACTCAACCTCTTACTCAAGGACAAAGCCCATTGAAGTGAGATATCACTTCATATGCACTCTTTTGGAAGAGGGATAACTAAAACTAGGAAAGGTGCATACAACTGAAATCCTGCAGACATGTTTACAAAGGTGGTCAATAAGGAGAAGTTGAGCTTCTACTCATCTTCAATCAGCATTAAAGGATAAGAAGCCATGATGGAAAGCAGTCACACAGATTTGGTTTGGAGATCAGCCCTTTTGGCCTATTAAAGGAGGCCATATCTACACATATTTTGGAGTGTAAAGTTGATGCAACAAGGTGGGTGTGATGTGGTGAGAGTGAAGCAGGTGGGAGCTCTATTAGGGTATAACCCCTTTGTAACCTACTTCTTGTTTGAAGTACTAAAGCCATTGAGTGGCTGCTTTCCTGTGGATGTAGCCCACATTGAGTGAACCATGTATATTGCTCTCTCTCTCTCTCTCTCTCTCTCTCTCTACTCTATAATCGCATGTGTGATAATTTTCCTCTCTCCATTAAGTAAACTACTCATTCATCTACTTAGCTACGTCCTATTTCCTAACAGTAAAGGTCATTGTCTTCAACATGGAAGACTTTGATTTGCCTTTATTGCTTCTCTATGTGATTATCCAAGTTCATTAAATATTGAATCTTTGTGTAATATGGATCCAAGGCATACCTTCACGAATAAGGTCAATTAAAGAGGTAGTAGAGGTTGTAATAACTGCTTCAATACTCTTTCTACTTAAAGCATCGGTCACTAAATTTTCCTTTAAAGTTTTAAATTCAATTCCAAAATTATATTTGCATATTAATTCCATCCATCTCCATTGTCGCATATTAAGGTCCAATTGAGTGTAAATCCATTTGAGGCTCTTGTGATCTGTATGTATCTCAAATATCCTTCCAAGAAGATAATGTCGCTATACTTTAAGAGCATGTACTAGGGCTAAAAATTTCAAATCATGTGTAGGGCAATTCAACTCATGAGTACGTAACTTACAAGATCCATAAGCTATTGACCTTGAGAAAAAATTCCACCAATTGCTTGTCCACTTGCATCGGTGAGTATAGTGAATGAATGTCTTTGAGAAGTTTGAAAGCGGTACTAATATTGAAGCATTTACCAAAGCTTATTTGAGTTTCTCAAAGCTAGCTTGAGCACGTTCATTCTAGGTAAATACTTTATTCATCTTAAGGGTATTAGTCAATGGAGATGCAATCTTAGCATAGCCTTCAATAGAAGTACGATACCATCCTGTTAAACCAAGAAATCCATGTACTTCTTTGATAAATTTAGATGAATGCCAATCTACAACAGCCTCAATCTTACTTATATTAGTAGAAACACCATCCTTGGATACTATAAATCTCAAATAGTCTACTTTGTTAGTGAAGAAGGTGCATTTGCTATGCTTAGCATAAAGCTGATTCTAACGTATAAGTGAATAAGTACTCATCGTACATGTTGTTCATATTCTTCTTTGTTCTTCAAGTAAACCAGAATATCATCAAATAAGACACAAAAAAATCATCAAGATGTTCTTTAAACACATTGGTCATAAGAAGATTAATAGTTGTAGGAGCATTCATAAGTCCAAAAGGTGTGACTGTAGACTCATAATGTCTAAATTGAGTTTTGAAGTCTCTCTTTGGTGTATGCTCCTCCTTGATTCCGATTTGATAATATCCTAACTTAAGATCGATTTTTGTGAAGATATAAGTTCCATGTAATCAATCAAGTAAATCATCAATCCTTGCTACTGCATACTTATTCTTGATTGTTAGCTGATTTAATCCATCAATACACAGACGTAGAGTAATGTCCTTATTTCAATTAAAAGGAATGGGTGTACTCCATGGAGAAACACTGGGTCAGATGAAGCCTTGTTCAAGAAGTTGAGTAAGGTGCTCTTTGAGTTCCGTAGACTTAGGCACCGACATCTTGTATGCTCTACAAGCAACTGGTTGAGCTCCTGGAATAAGGTCTATTGCATGATCAACTTCACGCTTGGGTGGGAACTATGAAAGTTCTTCAGGAAACACATCATCAAATTTTGTTAGCCACTCGGGTTCAAGTGTTTTTGCCTTTTTCTCTACAGGGTTAAACTTTACTGCATAAATTATTTCATTCTCTCTATATCATTACATTAGTTTGGTAAAGCTCACTACTTGAAGTCTAGGTTTCCCTTGCATTTTGGCAAATGTACCTCTAGAGTCTACTCATTTACAAAAGCCAATGGAGTATTTTTACAATGTATGTGAGTGATAGGCGCAAAGCGCAAAACGGAACCCGACGGCCTCAATTCCAGGACCGTGCACATTGAGCTTGTCACGGGAAATGAACAGGGGGGAACCACCTAGCTTTGAGAGGCTAGGATGCGGACAACGGTGATTTAAAATAGCACAAATACTTCACACCGTAGAGAGAGATAGAGAGAGAGAGAGGTAGGTAATGAAAACCCCGTTGGGATGTGAGGGAAACTTGACTCAAAGTGATATTTACATAGACCTTAGTTTTGGCGAGATGGCGACTCTGGTGATAGAGAGATAGTGAGAGATAGAGAGCCTATAGTGCGTTCTCTAGAGGAAATTCCATATACACGGAGATTCTACTCTTGTGTGTGGCGACCCTTGGAGTCAGGGTGTGTGCATGGCTTCCTTCTCAAGTGCTGACTCCCAAGTGCCCCCCCTGATAGTGACCTCTTAGTTCCCTTTTATAGGTGCAGGATGGATTAGTTTAGGATAATCTAATTAGGTTAGGGGCCTAATCAGGGGAGACAAATCAAGGAGGTGGGTCCCAGATGGTTGACCTTTGCTTTGTCTTAGGAGAAATTTTAAAATGATATCTACTAGGTGGGCCTTTGTGACCATCACCTAGAGAGAGATGGCAATATACAATTGGTTTTTTATACAAGATTTTGGCTTGAAAATGGGCAAATAGATTACCCTATGGATATTTACTGCGAAGAAGTGTTGTGGGTGAGATGTCGGTGAATGGCGAGCCTTGGTGGTGCGTCAATGTAGCGCGTTCGCCTCTTTCGAGGTTGATCGGGACATGCCTTCGGTGTCATTTGTTGAACCGTACTCACCATTGCATGATTTGACATCTTTTTGTTGTTGTGTTTGGTGTCGATGTCGAGTTCCATTGCTTTTTCCTTGTTTTGTGTGTGTATGGCATGTTGTGTTTGTTTGATTGTGTGCATGCGAGTGTAATGCAATCGTGTATGTATGTGCATGTGCTTGTAAGTGCATATGTGCATGTGTGGGTGTATGTAACTGTGTGAGGGTCTAGGTTCTTGTGAGTGTGTGTGCGTATGTATATGGGGTTGTGTGTGGGTGTTTAAGTGTGTGTGTGTGTCGGCAAGAGGGTGTGTGTGGGAACAAGAGAAATAGAGTGATATATATTATTATTTTTATAATTTTCACGTTGATAGACCGCTTTTGGCGTGTACAAAGTAGTGTTTATATGCATGGTCATATGTACAAAAAGATGTAAATACATGCATTTGGGAGCTTTGCAAAGTGGTTTCAAGTTCGAAAAAAGGTGCAGCGTGTGCACATTGTAAATATGTGTGCTTGCGTGTCGGCAGTCGACCATATGTACCTGCCTAGATAGGGTATCGTGGCCTTGGATATGGTTCTAGGTGGCTTATTTTGGCTCTAGATAACGTGTTTGATCTTTCTAGAATGTAAATAATGCAAGTGACAAGTGTGGGTACTCTCATCCCGCTCGAGGAGTTTGACACATGCGGTAACTGCCTATTTGCGACGCTTGATCTACGGTGATACGTGCATCGCCCTAGAAGTGGTCAAAAATGTAATGTGTGGACGTGGAAATGTGATTTAGGTATTGAGGATCAAGCGTGAGAAATTTGGTGAGTTTTGGAGTCCGTTTGGGGTTTTTCCTGCGAAAAATGCCCGCCAGGGGTCAAAACTGGCCAAAAAAGGTCAAAAAATGGTCAAAAAAGGTGTGAAATGGCTTCAAATTTCCACATCACTCACGGTGGCGTGAGTGTTCCAGCTGAGGGAGGAATTTTGAAGAGCAATATCAACACTTTCACCCCTCTGTGTGTGGGAGGGAGCAGGGTTCCTACAGGTGGTCTAGTGCAGTCCCGTTGCGTTCGCGTCCTGTTTTTGAGTGTGTGGAGGAGTGAATGAGAGATTTCTCTCTTCAACTTTGCACTTGGGAGATTCTATGGAAGTTCTGAGGTTTCCATGGATGTGTGTGTGCAAGGAATTGAGGGAAGAAGGTGCGGCTTTCTGCAAGACTATGTGACCCTGTATCGGTTCCATTAGGGTTGGTGCTACTCCAAAGAGTCCAACGGAGTGGAGTTTGGTGAAGCTTTTGCAATGGTTTGAGAGTGGACTTTTGTGGCTGGAGTTTTTGGTTTTTTGATGGTTTTTCTTGTATATTTTGGTCACCATCAAGCGTGATTTCAAGTGTTGATCACCTCGACTCACCTTGTAGTGTCTGCGGGCAGGCAAGGGCTTGTAGGTCGAGGCGTTTGGAGTTTGAATTGAGCTTGTGGGTAGAGTTTTTAGGAAGCTTTTGAGTGGTAGTGAGTGAGGTGAGGAATTTAAGTAAATTCCTTGTGTTGTGTTGAATTGTCTCGGTGTGTGAGTGTGCACACGACATCTTTTGCTCCATCAACGTGTTGGATTTGTCCGACTACATAGAACGAGGGAGAAGGATGAGGGGAGTAGATGCTAGGGAGAGAGGGAGGGGAGTGTGTGTGTGTGTGTGTGTGTTTGTAGAGGTAGGTGTGTGTGTGCGTGTAGGTAATGAGGGAGAGAGAGAGCTTATGCACCCTTGCTCGATTGACCACAGAGAATGAGAGGGAGAAAGGCTGAGAGGAGAGAGAGAGCGGGTGTTGGGGAGAGAGGGGCTAGGGAATGTGTGTGTGTGTAGGCAACGAGAGAGAGAGAGAGAGAGAGAGAGAGAGAGAGAGAGAGAGAGAGAGAGAGAGAGAGAGAGAGAGAGAGAGAGAAAGTGATATTATGCACTAAGCTGGGTTGTTGCCAGAAGAGGAAAGGAGGGCAAGTGAGAGTCAATGGGAGGGAGGGAGAGAGAGAGAGAGCGTCTTGTCATGCTGAGAACGAGAGAGGGAGAAAGGGGGGGGGGGGGGGGGACTGAATGAGGGATAGAGAGAGGGAGGATATGGTGAGGGATGGGAGAGAGAGAGAGAGAGAGAGAGAGAGAGAGAGAGAGAGAGAGAGAGAGAGAGAGAGAGAGAGAGAGAGAGAGAGAGAGAGAGAGAGAGAGAGACAGAGAGCTATTTTGGCTTATGCATGGTGGTCCTTGCTTCCGGATTGACGAACGAGGGGAGAGAGAGATATTTTCATGCACCCTATATTGGGCTTGGTTACAGAGAGTGACAGAGAGGAAGTGAGAGAACGAGAGGGAGTGTGAGTAAGAGACAAGGACTAACTTGAATAATGGATGAGAGGGAGAGAGACTTGTCCCATGCATGGTGGCCCCTGTGGGTTGACAAACGATAGGGGGAGAGAGGGATTCCGGATGCATGTGCTAATGAAGGAGGAAGACGGGAAATAATGGAGGAGAGGGGGGAGGGTGGTGCCAAGGGAGGGGTGGCCCAATGTGGGTGTATTCATGGGAGGGAAGAGTGTGGCGGGGTGACATGCTTAAAAACATTTTTTTCTTTTGTTGCTTATTATTAGTGTCCCCCCCGAGTGGGGTCGGTCCTCGCAACCACAGTTTGTGAAAACCGTCCATCATTAGCCCTCCTCTTTTGGCTAGAGGCATTCATGCTTCTAGCTCTGCTTCCGATTCCCTAGCAGCGGAGTTGGAGGGTTCTCCCTCCTCTAGAATATCTAGAATGAACTCTAGATCAAACCTTAAGAAGTACCTTTTTAGGCTCCATCCATTGACTCTCGTCTTGTGAATCCGACCATCTACTTCCATCAATTTGTAGCTTCCATTGGCGTATTGATTTTTGACAATGAATGGCCCTTCCCATTTGGGCTGAAACTTCTTATCTTTCATAGTGTCAAATCTATTGTCGTATCTCAACACTGACATGCCTTTCTTCAGACCCTTTTCCTTAAGCCCTTGATTGAATGTGAGTCGGCGTCGCTCTGCTTGCACTGCATAGTGGTTGATCGTAGCTTCCCTATCTAGCTGAAGCCTTTCTAGATTCAAGATGTGGTTGCGGAGATGGTCAATTGGGTGTTGTATAATTGACTAGCCATAACTCGCAAGCTGGCTATCTGTACCTCAATGGGTAGAATGGCCTCTTTTCCATATACCAGATGAAAAGGGGTGAAACCTAGTGATGTTAGGAATATCGTGCGGTACGCTCAAAGAGCGGCCATGAGATGCTTATCCCAATCACTTGTGTGGCTATTCACTGCTTGTGATGATCTTACAGATCATGCCATTTACCTTTTCCACTAGACCATTTCACTATGGATAGTATGGAATGGAGTGTCGGTGTGTGATGCCTAACTTTTTCATCAGTTCTCCCACCAAGTCGCCTCTGAAACCTAACCCTCTATCAGATATTATCTCTAGAGGTGTGCCAAAACGGCAAAAAATGTGCTCAAATATGAACTTCACCACTTCTTGGGCTGTAATGCGTGTGGTGGCTGCTGCTTCCGCCCATCGGGTCATGTAGTCTACACCAACCAAAATGTATAGTTTACCTAATTGAGCCCTTGGTAAAGGACCAATTGCATCTATTCCCCACTTCTCAAATGGGCCATATGAGATGATAGGAGTCTGTGGCTCATAGGTTAGTGTTCGATCACTCGATACCTGACAAGCTCTGGATGTTTTACACCAATGATGCACATCCCTGTTCAAACTAGGCCAAGAGAATCCTGCCTGTAGAATCTTCCTACTGGTAACATCTAGAGAAAAATGGCCGCCGCAGACACCATCATGGCAACTTGAGATCACCTCCGTGATTTCACTGGAGATTGGCACTCGTGTGAGAATCTGGTCTTTGCCCTTGCAATATAAGTTGTTGTTTACAAGGCCATATCTTGTTGCCTTTTGGACAAGCCATTGTTTCTGGCCCTTGGTACACCCTTCAACACATTCTCTTGTATCTATGAAGATGATGATATCAGGCATAGCATCGCTACCCTGAAAGAGGGGCAGCTTCAGTTTGATTGCTCCTATGGGAACATCTTGTATTCTTTCCTTGGCTAGAGCATCTGCTTCTTAATTTTCTACCCTGGGGACATGAAATAACTGCACTGCTTCAAACTTTCTTAAAAGATCCTTAACTTGGCATAATTGGCCAAGTAAAACCTGATTTTTACAAATCCAAGTGCCATTTATCTGCTTTGTTGTTGGAGTGGGACTGTAGCTGTCTAATAGCCTTTTTCTTTTGCTCATCGAAAATGATGATGCCAGCTGCTACAGCCTAGTCCACTGTTCTTTTGTATGCTCCATCAAAGAAAAGAGAATGAGCTCTTTCTAGCTTAGGAATTTCTACCATTGGTGTCACTTCTTTACCTTGTGTGTTGACCTTTAGCTTCTTCTCATAGTGACGGTGAGTAAGAATACCTGCTAGACTAGCCCTGATGGAGTTTTCCACTTGCATAGTGTAATCAAACTATGGTAATCCAACAAGCCACTTGCAGATTCTAGTTGAGACACCATGTGTTGCATCACATATGGAAAGACCTCTTCCATTGTCAGAATTACAAAGGGTCTAGGCAAAAGATAAGAGCAGAACTTTGTAGTGGAAAACATCAATGCAAGCACCATGTGCTCTACCACGGTGAATCCTTTTTTTGATGGGGTCATGACACGACTAGAGAAGTAGATAGGACGCATGAAAGTGGTTTGGGGATCTTTTTGCATTAGTATGGTTCCAAGTGTATCACTTCCTACACTGGGGTTAACATAAAATGGCTCGTCCCATCTAGGGGGTGCAATGGTGGGAAGTGTAGCCAAGATCTGTTTTACTTCGGTAAACTATTGCTCATTTTCTCACTCCATAGGAAGACATCTTTATGGGTGACTTGTAGAGGGATAACCACCTGAGAGAGCAAGTGAATGAACCTGCTCAAATACCTTACCTTCTGAAGGAAAGAGACCAACTTCTTAGCTGTGGTGGGTGATGACAAAGATACTAAAGCTTGAATCTTGCTAGGGCAAGCCTCAATTCCATTTGCTGAAATTACATGGCCAAGAAGAGCGGCGTTGCTTTCCCCAATGTGACACTTATCTACGTTAAGCTGGCCACCCAAGGTTTGCAGCCTAGTCATGCCATCATAGAACTTTCTCAAATGGAGGGAGCAAGAACTATAGATGCAAAAATCATCTATGAAAACTCGTATTACTTACTGAAGTATGGCTGGAAGACAAAAGTTACATAGCATTGGAATGTGGCCGGAGCATTGGTGAGGCCAAAAGGCATCACCCTATAAGAAAAACATCCCCATGGTGTTATGAAACTTGTCTTTGTTTGGTCTTCTTCTGCAATGCTAACCTAAAAGTATCCTGAGTAGCCATCACATACTGTGTAGCTCTCATGAATTTTTACCTCATTGAGAATCTCGTCTTGGAATGGAAGGGGAAAATGATCCCTCTTTGTTGCTGTGTTGAGAGGTTTGTAATCTACACAAACCCTCCACTTATTGTTCTTCTTTGGTGTGACTACCACTGGAGAGACCCACTCTGATTCTTTGACGGGGTAAATGAAACCTGCCTGTAGCAAATTCCTTACCTCTTTGAGCAATGCCTCTTGTTGAATTACCCCAAGCCTTTTGAGTTTTTGCACTATAGGCTTACTTCCTTCCTTGAGTCTTATGCGGTGTTGTACCACTGTGATGCCTGTGATCTTGTCATAACCATCAATGAATAGTGTGGTGAAGCTACCTAGCATAGAGATGTATTCTTCTCTCTCTTCACTAGGTAACTCACTGGAGAGCATCCAATATAACTTACTTGTATCCACCAAGGGTTGCATACCTGATGGTCCGTGTTGGTTCTTCGGTGGTGTTTTAGATTGTGTTAATCTTTTTGGGTCTTTGAGGATGACTCCCATCACTTTGATGCTATTGTCGCTCTCTTCAGTTGTTGTCGTCTCTTCTCCTAAGTTGGTCGAAGAGTCACTGTGGTGAACTCATCTTCCAATGCCTCCAAGATCATGTTGTGTTGCTTCCTAGTCTTCATGTCGTAGAATATGGACTTCCCTTTAGCATACTTCATCTGGATCATTCCGATACTCCAGTCTTGCTTAGCCTCCATAGCCATGAGCCATGGTCTTCCAAGAATGATAGGGTAGCCCTCCCCTTTGCGGCATGACACAAATGTCTACCTCCACTTCTATGTTAAATGCCTTCACTTTGACTGCATTCACAATGCCTACTCAATTCACTTTGACGTTATTTGCCATTTTAGCTCGGCCTACTTACCTCTAGGCCTAGATGGTGCATCATTTTCTCGCTCATGATGCATATCTGTGCGCCACCATCTATATAGATGTTTGAGATATATTTCCCCTTTTTGTGGGCATCCATGATAGGTAGGATGTCGTCAAGATTCCTCCCAGAGATAGCCCCAATTTTCCTTGGTCTTGATTTTCTTGTACTTACCATCTTTGTCCATTGTCTCCCCATCCTTGGTGCAAGATGGAGCAATTGGGGCCAGGTTATCTTTGAACCCTACATCAATACATCCTGAAATAGGTCATATGGTTTAGCATACTCTCCCAGTGAAAAATCCACAATGTCGATCTTCTGTTGAGGCTTAGATGTCTGCTTGCTAGAATCTCCTTTTCCTTTCATCTTCTTTTCCCTTTGAGAAGCTTCTTCGTGCTTGGCATGCTTCACATCCACTCCTTCTACTTTTCCTTTCCCTTTGTTCTTCTCTTTGATTGGCACTTCTACCTTTGCCTTCCCTTTAGCTTCCAGGCTAATGAAACTCATTGTTTGGTTTCTAGCACGTGGTGGAGGAAGGGGTGGAATGAGAGGTTGTGGTGACGGTGGTGGTTGTACTGGTGGTCGGAGAATTTGGACCGATGGAATCGGCCCTGGTTGCCTGGGCGATGGTGGTCTTGCCTTTGGTGGAGAGATCTAATTCTGTCTTCTTCCTCTATTGAAGTTTTTCCTTCTCAGATGTGGGTAGTAATACATGCCATGGCCGTCCTCCCCACAATTGTAGCAGTGATATTCTTGCTTTTGCCTTCGTTGTCCTCTCCCTTGCTCTGGAGTTTTGACAGGTGCATGCCTTTACTACACTAGATGCACGGATAGACTTTCAACCTGAGTAGTGATACAACTCAACAGGTCTTGCTGCTCATTTGATACCTCTTGTTGTTGAGTTCTCTGAGTGGCTATTACAGTCACTAGGGTTACTCAGACTAAGCTCGATTCCTCAGACTCGTTGACTCTTTCTTGCATGTGCAGCTTCTTATCTTTAACACTAGGTTGGTAACCTAATAGGACATAAAAGTGTCCTTTCAGGGTTTTGAAAAAAACCTCCAAAACCGTAGTAGATCCACTCATTTTGTAAAATCCTTTCATGAGGTTATAGTTCAAGGCCTACTACACATGGAAAAAATAAGAAACTTGTAAAATTTCTCATCTTTTGGTCACACCAAGCCTCCAAAGTTGATGGACCACTACATTTTCATCAAAACAGTCATTTCTTATGTTTTGTTGCATAAAAATAAGATTAGGGATTTTTGTAGGACTTGAGATAAATTCCCTAGTTAACTTCAATGGGTTGGTGATCAAAACATATGAGTGCTTCTCACTCACTATTTTTTGTTTTTGCAATAGAAATAGGTACAAAAAAGTTGAATTTTTACCAATCTGCAAACCTATCATCAAAGTTTCTATAGCCACGCTCAATACAAATAGTATATGCATGTTTTCTTAGTTCCCTGTTTTCCTTTAGGTTCATAAGGATCCATGGAGCATGTCAAAAGAATAATACATCTCTTACCAAGGGGAATCCTGGGGACAAAGATGAAGTGATAAATACAGCAAACATGAAAAAACTGGGTTCAACATTATGAGTTGTAGAATCCCATAGAAACTATTCAATATCTAGCCAATTTGATCCTTATGACTAGATATGGTTACTACCTACAAAATGCATATAGTTGTCACAAGAAACTAGAAATATTGAAAAAGCTATACTTGATATACTAGAATGTTTCGTTTTCTTCTATAATTGAAAAAATCAACCATCGTTGTGTACTATGCAAAATAGGGTATTAGGTGCCCCAAAACTCAGGGAATATTAGCTTTATGTTACAATATGCGACATAGAAAATCAAAACTGCATTTGGATATCATGAAAGCCACCAAAAAAATCATAGAAGAGCTCAAATTGGCTAAAAAACAGGATTTGACAATTTTTGTAATTTGGCCATAACTTACAACTTAACATTTATTTATCCCTAGAAGCATCAAGAAATGTTGAGGACTACTAAAGATAGTTCTCTAGCATTATAGACCTCACAAACATGAATTCTAGAGTGGTATAGTTGCAAAAGGTTGAAAAAAGCCAAAAACAGGACCCGTTTTTTCACACAGTTTAGGTTGTGAAATGTTGTGCAAGGACAAGGTTAAAGATGGAATTGATATTCCAAAAAAATGTCAAGTTTTTTTCAGCTCATGAGACAACTTTCTAGATAGATAGAACCTCAAAATCCATTTTGAAACTCTTGATATAATTCAAGGAAAATGGTCACTTAACAGGACATAAAAGTGTCCCATTACCAACCTAGTGTTAAGGCGGACTACTTCCACTGCCAACTCATACGTTTTAGGGAATCTCCCCTTCACCTTCTCTTTAAGCGGCGACCGGAGGCCAACAATGAAAAGGTCCTCCTTTAGGAAATTAGGGGCTCCTTCACCTTCCTCAAGTGAGGCAACCCATTGCTCCCACAAAATCCACAAACTTAAATTCGTAAGTGGCATACTCTAACAAGCCTCCCTGCTTTAACTCTATCAGCAACTGCCATAACTTTTTTGACATGTGCCTCCACCAAACCTCTTCACAAAGGCAGCACGTAGTACGTCCCATGCATTCTTGGTAGCCTGGGCCAAAGCATTGTACCAAGATTTGGCCTCTACTTTCATTAGTAGTAGAGGAAAGATTCGTAGCTCTGAGGCATTGTCATCCTTGTTGAAAACCACACACGCGATATCAAAGTCATCCAGAAAGTTGGTGGTGAGGTCTTCTCCCTTTTTTCCACCGAATGTGGGAAAAGACACTTGCCATATATATAAAGGTCTGTAATTTCTTGCTCATTGAGTTATTACCATGGAAATCAACGGCTTATAGAGGCTTTCTTACAGGGTTGGATGGATAGAGTAAAACATGATATAAATGAAAACATTGAAAGAATGGTGGTAATCCAACACGGGGAGGATGATAGGGTTTGTGGAGCTAAGGATCTCTCTTAGCACCGCAGCACCAAACAGATATACAATCTTCTGTTGGTAGAAGTTTTTTCTATCTACATATATATTTACATGCATGTGTTGCGAGAACCTAAACGGAAAGGCAATTGGTCCGTTATCCATGATGCACAGAGTGTAGAGCACTTACTTACACCCTTACCATGTTGGTGTTGATAAGTGAGCACATCCACAGGAGTTCATCGCCCTTCATAGGCTCCACCTTCCCCTTTGTCGCTCATCACGTATGGTGTGATGGTGATGCGTTTGACCACTCCCCTACTTTTAGCTAGCATGAGCTGCAAGTAATTATCGTAGGTGGCTTGTTGCATGAGCTCCACTCCATTTAGTTGTAACTCGTCTCTGGCCCAATGGGTTTCACCTGTGGTGGATAGTTTCTTTAGGATGAGCTATACGGGGAGAGGAGAAAGACCCTCTAATCACCCTCCAAAGCAGCGAAGACGGCAGCCAAACCACTCCTCTTTAAGGCGTGGAAATCTTCTTACCGCTTCTGCTTCGGGGTTGTCGAAGTGGACTAGCAACACTCGCATGGGCCGCGCAAATCGATAGACGATCTTCCACCACTTTGCCTCGGATGACCTTCTTTTTGGTAAACTAGGCACGATTCTGCTTCTTGAACTCGAAGCACTCATATGGCCACATGTTTCTTCCTTTGGGGTCATGTGATTTAGGACTGGCCTAGCCCTTCCTTTCCTTTGGGACGAGCAGCCCCTTTTGGCCACTTAGGAGTAGAGGCTATACCTTTGATTGCAGATTCCTTGAGGAAGAGAGGCCTCACCACCCATTTTCCTTCCTTGATATGGATGATCTCTTTGCGGTGGATATCAATGTAGATAATTTCTGCTTCTTCTTTACCTCCGTTGGCGGCACTCATTGATAGAGTTGGTGGGCGACGACAATGAGAGCAGCATGCAGTCCCCCCTTGGGTGGCTCTTGATTTGTGGTTAGAGAGAGAGATGCAAGATAGAGAACTTACCTCCTGGATGTTTACAGCGGTGTATTCTGGCAGCACTTTGATGAAGGCGCTCAGTGTTTCTTCTTCAATCTCCTCCTCCCCCGTTCTCCAATTGGAGAATACTTGCAACCATTCGTCCATGGTCAATGATGCGCATTGTTTCAACGTTGCAAACTGAATTTTTTTGAAAATCCCTCCTCAGTGGGGCACCAAATGATGGGTGCAAAGTTCAAAATGAACCTCCACGGTCTCAACTCTAAGACCGTGCACACCGAGCTCATCACGGGAAATGAACAAGGGGCACCACCTAGCTTTGAGCAGCTAGGACGCGGACAACGGTGATTTAAAATAGCACAAATACTGCACACCGTAGATAGATAGATAAATAGAGAGAGAGAGAGAGAGAGAGAGAGAGAGAGAGACATAGGTGATGAAAACCCCTCTGGATGTGAGGGAAACTTGACTCAAAGCGATATTTACAGAGACCTTAGTTTCGACGAGATGGCGACTGTGGTGATAGAGAGATAGTGAGAGATAGAGAGCCTATAGTGCGTTCTCTAGAGGAAATTCCATATACATGGAGATTCTACTCTTGTGTGTGGTGACCCTTGGAGTCACGCTGTGTCCATGGCTACATTCTCAATTGCTGACTCCCAAGTGCCTCCCCTGATAGTGACCTCTCAGTGCCCTTTTATAGGTGCAGGTTGCATTAGTTTATGATAATCTGATTAGGTTAGGGCCGTAATCAGGAGAGACAAAGCAAGGAGATGGTTGACCATTGCTTTGTCTTAGGAGAATTGTTAAAATGATATCTCTTAGGTGGGCCTTTGTGACCATCACCTAGAGAGAGGTGGCAATATACAATTGGTTTTTTATACAAGATTTTGGCTTGAAAATGGGCAAATAGATTACCCTATGGATATTTACTACAAAGAAGCGTTGTGGGATGCCGGTGAATGGCGGGCCTCACTGGTGCGTCGGTGTAGCACATTCGCCACTTTCGGGGTCGGCCGGGGCCATGCCTTGGACGTCATTTCTTGAACCATACTCGCCATCACGTGATTTGACCTCTTTTCATTGTTGTGTTTGGTGTCAATGTCAAGTTTCGTTGCTTTTTCCTTCTTGTGTGTGCGTATGGCGTGTTGTGTTTGTTTGATTGTGTTTGTGCAAGTGTAATGCACTTGTATATGTATGTGCATGTGCTCGTAAGTGCATGTGTGGGTGTATGTAACTGTGTGAGGGTCTAGGTGCTTGTGAGTGTGTGTGCGTATGTATATGGGGTTGTGTGTGGTGTGTAAGTGTGTGCCTGTGTGTGTCGGCAAGAGGGTGTGTGGGAACGAGAGAAAGAGATATTTTTTTGAATAATAATTTTCACGTGCTGGCTTTGGCCGACTACAAAGAACGAGGGAGAAGGCTGAGAGGAGTGGGTGCTGGGGAGAGAGGGAGGGGAGTGTGTGTGTGTGTGTGTGTGTGTATTTATACAAGTAGGTGTATGTGTGTAGAGGTAGCGAGGGGGAGAGAGAGCTTATGCGCCTGAGCTCTCGGTCAACCACAAAGAACGAGCGGGAGAAAGGCTGAGGGGAGAGAGAGTGGATGTTGGGGAGAGAGGGGCTAGGGAGTGTGTGTGTGTGTGTGTGTAGGCAACGAGAGAGAGAGAGAGAGAAAAGAGATATTATGCGCTTAATCGGGCTGTTGCCGAAACAGGAAAGGAGGGCGAGGGAGAGTCAACGGGAGGGAGAGAGAGAGAGAGAGAACGCCTTGTCATGCTGATAACGAGAGAGGGAGAAAGTGGGGGGGGTCCTGAATGAGGGAAAGAGAGAGGGAGGGATAGGGTGAGGGATGGGGAGACACACACACACACACACACACACACACACACACACACACACACACACACACACACACACAGAGCTATTTTGGCTTATGCATGGTGGGCCTTGCTTCCGGATTGACGAACGAGGGGGGGGGGGGGGAGAGAGAGAGAGAGAGAGAGAGAGAGAGAGAGAGAGAGAGAGAGAGAGAGAGAGAGAGAGAGAGAGAGAGAGAATTGTCCCATGCATGGCGGCCCCTGTGGGTTGACGAATGAGAGGGAGTGAGAGGGATTCTAGCTGCATGTGTTAATGATGGAGGGAGAGGGGAAATAATGGAGGAGAGTGGGGAGGGTGGTTCCAAGGGAGGGACGGCCCACTGTGGGTGTATTCCTGGGAGGGAAGAGAGTGATGGGGCGGCATGCTTAAAAAACATCTTTTTTTCTTTTGCTGCTTATTATTAGCCCCCCCCCCGAGTGGGGTTGGTTCTCGTGGCCGCATTTTATGAAAGCCGGCCGTCATGAGCATCATTGGCTTTAAGCCAATCCATTCCTAAAATTCCATGATAGACTCCTATGGGGGTGAGACTCTAAAGTGAGCTAAAGTATCGTGGACATCCAAAAATAAATTCAAGTTACCCATTGAATTAGAAGACTTAACTTTCCTACCCGCAGCTAATTCCACTATAAGGTCCGAATTCGGATGTTCAGGTAGAATGAGGTTTCTAATGCATCTAGGAGAGATGAAAGAATGTGTACTCCTAGAATTAATCAATAAGGTAAAATGGTTACCTTGATACTCTGATGGGGTTTAAATTATAGAAAATTGTTCATTCACTCCAACCGAAGCAACTAAGGGGCTTGCTTGCAAGATATACTCTCTCTCACACAGTCACACTCTCATTGTGTGAAGTCCTAAGTGGAAGGACTCCATCTCCTTCTCCAAGCTTGTTGAGAAGTTAAGAGCCTACATGAATACTTGTGGCTATGTAATGCAAATCCAACCAAGAGCCATGGTTAAAGCTAAAGCTTGCCATCATCTTTATTTTCATTACTATGCTATTATGCTATGCTAAGCAACAAGAGTGATGATAAGTGAGAACCTATTTCTTTCTCGTAAGAATGTTTCTTCTTCCTCTTCCCTACTCTCATTCCCTGCTAGCTCTATCCTCCAATTGATAAAAAAGACCTTCCATTCTAAGAACAAGTAACATGTTCTTAATTGTGAGATTATTTAGTTCTATATAGTTGACACAAAGTTGCATAGAACCATCTTTTTTCTTCACCAAAAAAATTGGCGAAGTCCATAGATAATCACGGGGTTTAATAAAACCTTATGATCTACATAATCTTGCAATTTTTTTTGTGTTTCTAAGTGTTGTGCTTGGTCGAATCTATAATGTGGTTTACACACAAGCTTTGCATCTTCAACTAATTCAGTAGCATGATCTACTTCACCTCTTTCAAGAGGTAAACCTTTTGGAAAATCAATAGGAACAACATCATTAAATTCTCTTGGAAATACTTTTAAATGACATTCAAAATCATTACAAGAAAACAAACACAAGTAAGAAATATGATCTTTCTTTTCTACATTAGAGTGCTTATTTACATCAGATTGACATCAAAGCATACATACATCACAAGACCTTTTATTTACAAGCTTTTGGAACTCAAGAAGTGAATGTATCAAAGGACTATTCTGTATATCAGTTTCACCTTATATAACAAACTTTTTATCTTCTTTTTCAAATTCTAGCGAGTTTTGTTGATAACTTTGTTTCAAATAAGGTCCTAGTCCCCTTCCCAAGACTAAGTCAACATGATCCATATTCATAATTGGTCAAGCATGTCTTTATACCCTTGTATCTCAACTTCCAAATTGGATACTAGTGTATCCTATATCTTTTTGTCTTTACCATGCATCATGGAGACGACATATTTTGGTTGTTGTGAAAGTTCTAATTTCTTGACAAGAGCATAGTTCACAAAGTTATGTGTGGCAGCGTATCATGATTCTAATCCTTTTCCCATTCACAAGGCCATGTAATTTTACCAGTTTATGTGAACCAAAACTCAATTTCCACATGTTGGTTGACAAACGGCAATGGTTATCTTTGTCCTCATGCAACACTCCTATTAATTTTTACTTTTCATTACCATTTATTGAAAGTGCTTGAATCATATGTATTTGCCTATCTTTATGACTCTTGTCAAGAATTTTACCCTTTCCATCATAGTTTTTTCTTTTGCTCTTTGGACATATCCATTAGGAATTGTTGGGTGATAGACAAGTGCAACACAAGTTTTCTTTTTTAGCCTTTGCAAAGTCCTCTTGGTTCTGCATAGGTCTTGGTGCAACCCTCTTTTTAAATAGTGGTTTAGCCTCCTTATTAAATGGAATTTTCTTTTTTCTTTTAGAAAAGCTCGCAATACCCCTGTATTTGTGGACTTGGGCTCAATCTGAGTGGGATTAGAAGCTACAAAGCGAGTATTATCTTCATAAATTTTTATAAAATAATTTCTTTCTCCAAAGTTTTTCGTGCACTTATTTTCACCTCTCACTTGGAGTGTCTATCTAATCCTTGTATAAATCCTCTTGTTTTGTGAAACTCGTCTATTCCTTGAACTCTGATAATTATTTCTCTATATTCCGTAATGTAAGTAAGGAAAGGCCTACCCCCATTGCATAGATTTATCCCAATCCTCCTGGTTTCTTTTCGGTTCATTTTAGGGAGAAGTTCTTTCACATAATACCCTCAAATTGAGCCCAATCCCATGGAATCTTTCATGATGCCTTGAGACTCATCCACCATGTTTAGGCATCCGATCCCAATGACAGACAAGGCTCAAGCAGTTGATACTCAGTTGATACTCGAGTGGGGTATATTTTAACACATGAGGGTCTTGCCATTTTTGCAAGAAAGTATAGATAACATCTTTGTTTCTATCTTTTTCTTCACCATTAAATTGAGGAGGTTTTGTGTCTTTGAGGATATGTTGTCTCTAGGTCTCAAGTGAGTATCAAGAGAAGGTATACCGATGCCTTTATACATGGTTCCACCATCCCTAGAGGTGGAGCGAATGCTTGGATCAAGTGGCACAAATAATTGTGCCATCGGTTTCTTTCTCTGCCGCTAGCTATGGTGAGAGAGAGAAAGAGACAGAGTTCATGCTCTGGCTCTAATACCAGTATTGCAATTGAACACACACACACACACACACATGGCTCTCCCACTTCCTTCTGGAGATGTGTGAGGGCCATTGCTAGCGTCCATGGGTAAACATTGGGAAAAATATGAACCCTCTAGGGGCCCTTTGGGATTAAGGTTAATTAGAAGCCAGCCAATAGGAAGAGGGTGGTGGACACTCTCTATACCCTCAAAAAAGTAGGGGGACAAGGTAGCCTTACACCTCTTAATGGTCTCTTACCTAGTGAGAAGGTAAGGGAGGTGGCTAGGGGAAAGGGGGGGGGGGGGGGGGGGGGGGGGGGGGGGGGGGGGGGACACTTTGACCGCTTTTCCCCCTCTTTTTGGCCCGGATTTAAAAATACACTAAAAATTTGAAATTTTCAAAAAATTTCAATTTCAAGTTTTCCCTCCTTAAAAGGTCCCCTAACATATTTCATGGTCAAAAAAGTATTTTTGACCTCCAAAAGTAAAAAACACGCACAAAAAAATTCTAAAAAATTAAATATTTCCAAAAAAAATTCAAAACATCATTTTCCACCCTCCAAAGTCTTTCCAAACCTATTCTATAGCTAAAAAGTAATTTTCTCTCTATACAAACCCTTTTCCAAACTCTCCATGGCTGCAACAACCACATGCACCCCCTATAGTCCAGCATTATCTCTCTACAAGCTTTCTCCCATCTCCATTGTAGCACCAAGCAAGCTTCTCCCCCATCTCAGCTTCCCCTTGTCCACCACATAGTTCCACACCAAGCTAGCTCCTCTCCCTTCTCTCACCTCCATTACAGCATGAAACAAGATTCTACTCCTTCTACTTTCATTCACTCGCACTACATGGAAACCTCTACTCCCGAAGGTGGAAAAAGCATCAACTCACATGACTTGCATACCACAAGAACAGGAGGTGTGAATAGTGCATGGGCATTGCAAGGATTCATCTCCAACATAAAGATAGAATGGTGAGAAAACTACCCTTGTAGCTTACATTCAGAGCTTAAGATCATCTCCATCTTTAAGTTTATCATGCTGGAGGGAATTAACCTCTTTATGGCTTTCAATGTTTAGGCTTCACACCTCATAACATTGGGTGGTGCTATAGATGGCTTTGGTGCGCCATCTATAGTTTTGTAGCATGTGATTGAGTCTCACAATGTAAGTAAGTTGTGTTATCTATGGAGAGTCATCAAAGATTTTTCTTATAATTTATTCTTTATATAGCTGTCATTAGATTATCATAATGATATCATTTTGTACTTTATAACTTTGTGCTCACATAATCTGTTGTTTACTTACAAAGTCAACTTGTTTTGAGAGGACATGAGCAAGCAACCATGTGCAGAGATGGAAATCACCCTATTTTTGTTCCGTGAGGAACCTTTCACTACTATGTTAAAAGATTTTGATAAGAATAGTAGGATTTTTGTAGAATCTTGAACCAATAGGTACTCTCTAGGAGCTCTTAGAAAAGCCATCCCTATAGTACTACTATCTTCCCTAGTGTCATAGACACACAAATACTCGTGTATATGAATCTCTAGATGAGAAAGACAAATACTTGTAAGAGAAGCCTAACAACAACAACATTGTCTCCGTTTGTAATTATTTTTATGAGGCTGGATTCCTCTATAAATGCAATATAAATATTTCTTTTTATTAAATGGTGTCGCACTGAGTGAGAGTATTTAATTTAGATTACTGGAGTGTCATACAGATTTGAGAAATATTGTTGATTTTTATGGATGTTCTGATTTGCCTGTAAGGTGTTTGAAGCCTCAAGTCTTAATCATTCCACCATGAAGAAATTCATGCAATATTTTGATTTGAAAGTTTAATCACTAAGTACAGAATGGCCATCCAGGGACAAATAGGGGCCAAGATATTTCCAAGAACAGAGGATGGACACAAGGAAGTAAAAAATGGTTGATAAGCATGATACAAGGTTTAGGTATCTGCCATTTGTGGGGGGGGGGGGGGGCTTGCTATGAACACATTAAACTGCCCAGTTCTATCTCATGGCCATACATTAAAAAAAGCATATACTTGTCATTTTAGGGCCCCAGGGACCCTCAACAAGAGGGGCCACAAGGGCGCGCGCGCAAACTGGCCATCCAAAAATTTTAGGCTGAACTTTTAGGATGTTTTCCATGGAGAGATCTCTGTTTTAGGACAGCCTAACATGGAGAGATCCCATGTAGGGCGCAAATAGGGATCTCTCCATGTTAGCATAATGATTTTTGGTGTAGTGGGAGCCACATTGCCGCTGAGGAGAGCTTTGTGCCACCGTAAAAGCTTCATATTATGCCAGTTCCTTGAGCCATTCTTGCAAACAACGCCACTCAACTAGCATAGCAAGAGGTCACCTTGTAACAAAAACATGTATGAATTCAACATTTGCAAGCTGTATAATAAAGACACTTGTTAAGTATATGTTGTACAAATTTGCAAGTATTTCTATCTAGCTGGAAATAAACAATCCTAAAATATACATTAGGATGAGATTACCATCCCTAATAAGCATGGATTTGAAGCACCTACCTGCAAGATTTAACAAAGAAGACTGTTTTAGAGTAAAAGTGGTGACACTTGGCCTCTCTAACCTGCAGCCTTTCACTATTTGTGCATAAAAGCAACCTTTGTGCCAAGCACTACAAAACAAGTAGAGGCAACACCTTAGACTTCAAAGTCTATGATAAGAAGAACACAATCAAAAGTAAGAAGTATATTGTTACCTTGCATAAAGGGGTGTTTTATTCAAATATTTGATGGTATTGGCAAGATATTGAAGAACCATGAATATTCATATCACCGATGGTACCACGTTCCTGGGATGACCTTTGCTCACCCTCACGTGCGGCCTTCGGTGCAAACGTTACGAACAAGCAAATATGTATGCATACGATTTGTGATGTCCTTGAGCACCATGGTAGCTGTTGCGTGAGGAAGCAAAGGATGAAAAGAGAGAGAGGGGAGGGAGAGAGAGGAACATGGGAGGAGACAAGGGGGTAGTGGGGGAGAGAGAGAGAGAGAGAGAGAGAGAGAGAGAGAGAGAGAGAGAGAGAGAGAAGGAGGAGAGAAGGGGGCAGGGAGGGAGAGGGAGGAACATGGGAGGAGAGAAGGGGACAATGGGGGAGAGGGAGAGAGAGGGGAGGAGGAGGAGAGAAGGAGGCTGGGAGGGAGAGGAGAGGGAGAAAGGAGAGAGGAGGAAGAGAGAACAAAGGTTTTTTTTTTTGAAAAATTGGACTTTTAGTGCTTGTAAGTTTAAAAAAAGGTACAAAAATACTTTTTTGATATGGATATATGTTGGGGGGGAGTTTTAAGTTAAAAATATGTAAAAATAACTTTTTTTTTTTAAAGTCAAATTTTGGCTCTTAGTGATCTACGTTTTTGATGATGTTGCCACACCTTTTTACTCCCTTCACTTTCAAAAAGGTAGAGAGAGAAGGTGACCTCCTAGGTCCACATCCTACCTTAATTCCTAAAAATTAGGATTCCTTACAAGGCCCATGCAAGGTCCATATTTCTCCTAATGATTCACCATCCTTTTGACACTTGGACTTCTTGGCCCTTATACATGCCCTTACAGGTATTTTCCACAGTCCCGAACCCCTAACCGTAGTGTACGCATGCCCTAACTATAGGATAATTCACAATTCACTAGCCTTTCTTCCCCTTTGATTCGATGACCATGAGTGCCCATGTTCTCCTTGCTGCGTGTTTGGCCGATGCCTTGGAGGTAGCCCCGATGTCGTGTTGCTCCACTTCAACGATGGGAAAAAGAAAGAAAGGATGAAATTAAGCTAATTTTAAGTCTATATGTTTATTGAGCAATGACAAGGGCCTGATAACAAGCAAGCTCAATGCTAAATGTATGCCAGATGCGGCTTCAAAGGGACAAAAATTGACTTTTTGATGCTAAAAATGGATGTTTTTGAGATTGTCAAAAATGGAATTTTATGGATTAAAAATATAGTACTCAGAGTGCTCCACAGACTTGTCTTTATGGCTCGTCAATTGGAGCTATGGTGTGTAGGTTATGACGGTTTGAAGCTTGGAGCAGTTTGTAGATCTGTACCGGATTGAAAAGTTGCAGATGAAGGTTCAAGAATGAAGTGAGTTCATGGGTATGAAGTGCTCATCATATGGTGCACGGTGTCTCTTTCAGATCGGCGATCAAATCTCAAACGGCTCAAATATGGTCAATTGAAGTTTCATCGGGGACCACTTCTGTGCCATGTTGGTCGTCTCAATCGGTGTGCCATTTGGGGTTTTCTCAGCCTCGCTAGGCTTTGTATGAGAATTATGTAGTGCATGAAGACTATAGGAGTTGACAATGCGTCAATTAGAGTCTAGATCGACAAGATACCAAAGGTCAGAATCGATGGCACTTGCCAGCCGGGTGGCGTGTTTGCAGCCTGGATTGGCAAGTTTGGCAAGGTCAAAATGTAGCGAGGCTTGCACGGTTTGAAGTTGGCATGGTGCAAATTCGGTCGGGTCTTACGTCTTGGCCCTAGAGTAGGAAGTTACTGTTGCTTAAAAGTTGATAGGAAATAAAGTCTTTTATATATGTCACATGGGATTTTTTATGAAGCTTGGAGGGTGACCATCCCGTGGTGCACCAATCGGAGAATGAAGTCTACATATTTCGGACCATGAGGCTCCTTAGGCATCGCAAGGGGGAGTGAGGAATCTTGACTCCCTTGGCCATGGGGCAAGAGGCCTCAGGCACCGTTGTGGCGCTGTGCATGGTGACGTTGGGTAGCTAGTGACGTTCGATGTCATTTTCGACTATGGAGACTGCCATTGACAACGTGGTGAAGGTGATGACATGGTAGTGGACACGTGGTTGATCCCACACTGTGCCATGAGCACCTAACCTTTTATTGAGAGAAAATGCCCATCCATCCCCCCTCCCCTCCCACCCCCAAGCAACGACGATGCCGTTACTACTCAAGAAGGAGGTCTCTCACACATAAAGACTGGGGCTCCAAGGCATCCAAAAATAGCAATGAGAGTCTCATATGAAAAGTAGGAGCTAAAAATGGAAAATTCGATAAAAATAGGGGAAGAAGTCCCACACGTCCATAAAAGCCACTTTTTTTTTTGGCAAGATTAGGAAGTTTGTATTTTTTTGGCAATTGAAGGAGAGCTACACAAGTAAAGGGGAAAAGATCTTTGAGGGGTTTTGAAGAGGGAGAACTCAAAACGACCAAGGATTTTCATTGCTCTCTCCGTCTTCGCTTAGACTCTTTGTAAGGAACTTAAACTCTTTGTAAAAAGCTTAAACTCTTTAATCTTCATTTTAATCCAATTACGGACGCCGTTAATGGCTCTCCTTGGAAACTGAGATTCGATCGCGTCTATGCTATCAATTTCAATTTCTTTGTGCTTCGTATTCATTGTCCAAGTGCTTATTAGTCTATCGTGTGGTGTTGTGCGTCTTCTTCCTCTCTCTTTTCCCATAGCTAGCCTGACACTGTTCCGGCTCCCCCCCCCCCCCCCGGCGACACCGCTCCTACTACCTCATTTGCCTATTGCGATCACAACCTCCTTGCTTGTCTTTACTCCCTCGATGCTACCATCACCTACCCACATGCGCACCGCCGAACAGCCTGCTCTAGCCCACTGGCTCCATTAGCCCAGTAACGCCTCGCAAAGGCCTTGCTGCATGCCATCGTTCTCACGCCGCCTCCCCATCACCACTATGCTTCTCTTTCAGCTGCGTTCACTTGATGTGTGCTGCTCTCCTTCGGACTTCAACTCCGATTCCCTGCTGATGCCAACAATGCTACCAGGATGCCACATTCTGTCCAGCTCCACCGAGTCCCACAAGCCCGCAATCACCTGCACTTTGACACCCTTTACTGCTTCCTCCTCTGTTGATCCTACTCTTGAACATCGTGCCACAGCCCGATTGTCCTGCTACGTTTCGCCCACCACCCCAGCAACCGCCCCTCCAAGTAGCTCCGAGTTCGTTGCACCTCGCTGGTCCAACCCCGATGCCCCTCTGACACAGTGATCATGAGCACCCACCTTCGCCCTGCTGTGTGTTTGGCCGACGCCTTAGAGGTAGCCCCTCTCTTGCTGCCTCATTCCATTATCGCGATTGCTAGGCTTTCACAACCTCCTTAGCTGTCCATACTCTTGTCATCCCAAATCTTTCGTGGACAGCGCGCGTCTTGCCATGCAAGCGCTCGTGGCTACTGCATTGCAGCCTCGCCATGACTATCGCCCCTTAGTAGCGCGCACACATATGAAATCACAAACTCTTCTATCCCATCCCATTCTATATACTAGCTCGCGCGCTGATCCGCTTATCGGCGGCCCTCGCTCGTTCTTACACTTCACTCTGTATGTGTTTGTGGGTGTGTGCATCTTTATATATTTTTTCATTACACACATGATCGATACTTTCTGTCTTTGGCCCTTTTAAACTACTCCTGGTACATTTAACTCCTTTTGCACAGAGATTTAGAGAGAGAGAGAGAGAGAGAGAGAGAGAGAGAGAGAGAGATTACATAAGAGCATATGATTAAAGAGACATTTTTTTTTTTTTAAAAGTTTACATAATTGTCAAAAAGGTTCAGGAACATATCTGCATAGCACCTTAAGTCGTGCTATTTCAACAGGGTCAAGATATTGCGCTGGAGCTCTACAAACTTCTCTTAAATCTATTTTTTGAACTCAGCTCAAGTAAATCTTGTAATGATGAATCAACTCAAGCTCTTGCTTTAAGAGCATGAGCTTAATGTTGAGAAAGAAATAGGGATCAAGCAATTTGATGTAAATCGTGTCCAACTCTTCATCTACATATGACCCCCAAACAATGTAGTTTTTCTCAATCACTTCCCATGTCCATTGCCATCTTCGTTCAGCAAGTAACATATTTTCTTCAAAAGCATCAACAATAAATTTTTTTACACTTGAAAAAATATTCACAATTTCGTGGGCCATTTAATTGGCTCCAAGAAAAGAAGACAACATTAGTACTCAAAGCTTAAAATGAGAGAGAGAGAGAGAGAGAGAGAGAGATGATCAACATGACCACTTAACACTAGGTTGGTAATGGGACACTTTTATGTCCTGTTAAGTGACCATTTTCCTTGAATTATGTCAAGAGTTTTAAAATGGATTTTGAGGTGCTATCTGTTTAGAAAGTTGTCCCATGAGCTGAAAAAAACTTGACATTTTTTTGGAATATCAATTCCATCTTTAACCTTGTTCTTGCACAACATTTCACAACCTAAACTGTGTGAAAAAACGGGTCCTGTTTTTTGTTTTTTTCAACTTTTTGCACCTATACCACTCTAGAATTCATGCTTGTGAGGTCTACAATGCTAGAGAACTATCTTTAGTAGTCCTCAACATGTCCTGATGCTTCTAGGGAGAAATAAATGTTAAAGTTGTAAGTTATGACCAAATTACGAAAATTGTCAAATCCTGTTTTTTAGCCAATTTTAGCTCTTCTATGATTTTTTTGGTGGCTTTCATGATATCCAAATGCAGTTTTGATTTTCTATGTCACATATTGTAACATAAAGCTAATATTCCTTGAGTTTTGGGGCACCTAATACCCTATTTTGCATAGTAGACAAAGATGGTTGATTTTTTCAATTATAGAAGAAAACGAAACATTCTAGTATATCAAGAATAGCTTTTTCAATATTATTAGTTTCTTGTGACAACTACATGCATTTTGTAGGTAGTAACCATATCTAGTCATAAGGATCAAATTTGGCTAGATATTGAATAGTTTCTATGGGATTCTACAACTCATAATGTTGAACCCAATTTTTTCATGTTTGTTGTATTTAGCACTTCATCTTTGTCCCCAAGATTCCCCTTGGTAAGAGATGTATTATTCTTTTGGCATGCTCCATGGATCCTTATGAACCTAAAGGACAATAGGGAACTAAGAAAACATGCATATATTATTTGCATTGAGCATGGCTATAGAAACTTTGATGATAGGTTTGCAGAATGGTAAAAATTCAACTTTTTTGTACCTATTTCTTTTTGCAAAACAAAAAATAGTGAGTGAGAAGCAATCATATGTTCTGATCACCAACCCATTGAAGTTAACTAGGGAATTTATCTCAAGTCCTACAAAAATCCCTAATCTTATTTTTATGCAACAAAACGTAAGAAATGACTGTTTTGATAAAAATGTACTGGTCCATCAACTTTGGAGGCTTGGTGTGACCAAAAGATGAGAAATTTTACAAGTTTCTTATTTTTTCCATGTGTAGTAGGCCTTGAACTATAACCTCATGAAAGGATTTTACAAAATGAGTGGATCTACTATGGTTTTGGAGTTTTTTTTCAAAACCCTGAAAGGACACTTTTATGTCCTGTTAGGTTACCAACCTAGTGTTAAACACTTAAAAAAGCATAAGCGCAATACGAACACTTCAATTACTAAATGTCATGCCAAAAAGTGTCAAGAGGTTACTTAGGTCAAAGTCTTTACAACAACCTCAATTTTTTTGTTTACAACGACTCATATTCTACTCTATAATTGGACGGATGAGGATCACTCCAATATACCGCATTGATAAACTTCACAATTAGTTTCAAAATTTTAAACTCTTCATCCGAAATGTAAGATTTGTGATTGTGATATATCTTTCGCAAACTGAATATCACAACCACAAACATTGACATAATAAATATCAACCATATGTAGTTCTTGTAAGACTCTCATCAATTTTATTTCGCTCAATATTTGTGACACTTTACATAGTGTAATGCTTAACCATCCACAATTTTCATACCACCCATCAGCATATGAATACAACCAATGATGCCGCCAACACCATGTACCATATCCTTGACAAATGTACTCTTTCTTAGCTTCAAATATATATTCATCCTTATATGTATTGGGAGAATAGCCAATACATCATGACCCATGTTAACCTACATTAGCAATTCGCAAATCTCTCTCTCTCTCTCTCTCTCTCTCTCTCTCTCTCTCTCTCTCTCTCTCTCACGCACACACACACACACACACACACACATTAACCTACTTGATTAAGCCAACAGTAACTAAAAAAATATGGCACTTAGAATGCATAAACAATGGATCAAAGTGTTCGATGATATAGAGAAGTTGAGCCTACAACACACTCTACTTGGAACTCTCAAGATCCAAGGTCCGACGCGTCAAACACTGCGACCGAGGCATCGAGGTGATTCACCCAAAGAATAGATTCTAAACATCCGTTCACTCCATAGGGACCGTATGAAAAGTTGCAATTGAGAGGGCGTTGCATACCTAACTCTCGTATAGTGACTCGCATATCATCTATATCAAACTCTATGTGATAATAACCTACAACACTTCTCAAATAGCGTGCTTCATATAATGCCAAGACAGAATGTCTGCAATTATAATATTGAAGCCTGCAACGAATGAGCACTTCTTTGACACCAAACATAGAATTTTTCCCTGACAATGTAAGATTCACTTCTTCCAACCTAGACAAAATTTTATCACAATCATTTATGTGATTTACCACAAACCTGCAACATCCCTTGAGATCCAAAGCTTCATCTTTGTCACTTTCTTCACATCCTTTGATAGGCAAATCATCAATGAAAGGCATTGTGATTTGAGGAATAAAGTCACGTAAGACCTTATTCATCCCATTCATCATATGTGCAACCGAGTTGGTTGCTCCCTGTGGCAAGGTACACATCCTTACCAAACCCAAAGGTGTCCTCATGGTTGTCAAGTCTCTGCTTTCGATTGCAAGCTGAAATTGATCATACCCTGAGTAGAGATCCCCCATTGAGTAGATTGCCCTCCCTGCAAACGCCTCTGCAAATTCATCCACAATTGGACCTGTACCTACATTTCTAATTGTCACCTTGTTCACTGGTTGCATATCTTGGATGAAGCGTAGAGAACCATTCTTCTTTGGAACTGTGAACCACCTATTTGAGTATGGAGCACAAGAAGGCTCCAAGATTCCCATTTTGATTTTCTCATTCAGTAGCTCTACTAACTTTGGCAAATGAGCCTTTGGAACCGGAATAGGCCGCAAATTCCAAGGCACGTGAGGTATTGTGAAAATTACCATAGGAGCTACAATATAAGGATCAACACATCCTATCTCATGTGGCTCAAATGCAAAAGCCTTACCATGCTTTGAAAGCATTTCTTTGAAGCACTTTGTCTCCTCCTGTGTTAGAAACTCCTCGCAACCAATCTGCAACTCTTGAAAAGACTCCTTTGTGAAGGTATGCCCGATCTTTTTAGGATTCCGCAAACTTGGTTGTAAAGAAGCCTGTTCAATCTTTTCCCTGTTGTTGGGTGGTAAGGGTGAAGCTACTGGTTTCACCTTCTTTGCTACACTCTTGTATTTAGTTTCAACATGGACTTCTGGGCCAACTGTTTGGCTTTCTTTAAAGGCTTCTATTACTTGATACATTTCCATAGAGAAAACTTCCACAACTTCATTTTCAATATGAAAACTAGACCTCATTATAGCATCAAGCTCACCCATAGTATCTACAAAAGAAACTTGTTCACACAAACCCAAAACATTTTCAGTAGGCTTTAGCAACCCACTCTTTTTCATGCCTATTTGTACATTATGCACATATTGCCTCTCATATCTCTTCAAATCTTCAAGTTTTGTAAAACATACTGATCCATTCCTTGTTACCAAGGAGCTCATCGAGAAAGTTTCACCTATTTTTGGATCAGGCGAGACCCTTTTTCTTTCTGTACCACTGCAATCCCGCTTTACAATGATACTTGGCCAAAACCCATCATTTCTCTATGATCATGAAACTCTTTGCTCACCTTTGGTAGAGGATGTTCTCTGAGGTTGTCACGATTTCTTTCGTGGTTCACACAAACTGTGAGAAATTGGACAGCTCGTTTACCATCTTTGCTACGTATCCTAGCATATGCTGATTCATCATCCATTACCTTTGTTTCCATTCAAACTCCCACAATGTAGGGCTGTCCAAGGATGAGATGATATGAAGATGTATCATATACAAAGAAGTTTTGGTCAATCTTTACATCACCTATTGTTACCTTCACACCTGGACATGCTGCATACAATTCACCGGATGAATTGTTTGCCACTTTTACCATCCAGCCATGATCTGTGTCCATCGGCCATTTGCACTTGTTGTAGAGACTCTTTGACATTATGTTTATTTCTGAACCATGGTCAATCAAGGCAACAAATGGCTCTTCAAGATCACCTACCTTGACCAAAGTTTCTGTAGTAGCTCTTGCCCAATGACTTCGTGAATAGTAACTCCTAGGAATATCTTCAACTTCTTCATCATCATTTGAGAAATGCACTTGCTTCACTCTCCCACTAGATTGGTAGCATCCTACCACAGCTCCATCATTCTCCTTATTTTGCAGTTGCATCCCTTGTGTCTTTGAGGTTTCCCCTTCAACCTGTGGACGAGAAACTTCAGCAAGGGTTTGCCTCTTCCTCTTGATGATGTCAATGATCTCCTCATGGAATTCACACTTTGTAATGACAAGAACTTCTCCCAGAGTAAACTCAATCTTGCTATTCAAGATCCTTTCCTCCAAGAATTTCTTTAAATCTGTAGCAACTTCAATATAAAATTGTAGTTTATAAGTTGGGCCTTTTGTCTTACCTTTCGTTGTCTCTTTCTTCTTTCCTGTTGTAGACTCCTCCATGAGTACTTCAGGTGGAGATGCTCCTTGTGTTGAGGGTGTTTGAGAAGGCATTGAGTCGCTTCTTCCCCCACTTATAGAAGCTCTTTTTGATGGTCCTTCATCAGCATTCTCACGTCTGCGCTTCTCTTCTACAATTGCCTCATTTTGTTGGCATTTTGTAATGTAGGCATGCACTGACAATGAGTCCACTGGATCATTCCATCCTGTTTCTAGACGTATGCAATCACCTGCTTCATGTAGAATCTCTTTTGTAAGATTTCTCTTTTTAGCTAATTGCATGACATTTGGCCAAATTTGACCATGATGGTCAATCACCTCTTCATCACAAAAATGCTCAATTTTTACTCCATAAGTAGCTGCCTCAACTGAAGAGCTAGCACGGTTAGTTTCCATATCTTCAACTAAGGTTTGCATTCCCCCCTTCCCAAAGTTAGTTCTCAAAGATAGACCTGTCTCTCTTAAGTGAATTTCACCATCCTTAAAAAAGACAAAATCTTTTGACAAAGCATCACTAAAATCATCACAATCTCTTCTTACATGGTCTGTACTATCACACCAAATACATCTATTAACAAACCCTTCTTTGGGCTGTTGTCTTTGCCTAGGAAGTGGCCCTGATGGTTGGCCTTTTTCTTCAAGCTTTGCAAACTTCACCTTCAAGTCATGAATTCCCTTCACAAGCTCATCTAGCATGGACTCATCAAACTTAGGAGCGATAAAAGTAGGCTTAACCATTTTGTCAGAAGTTGAGGTGGAAGGACTTGTAGTGTTTACTACCATCTTGTCCCTTCTTCTTTTTCGTTTGGCAAGCAGTGAGACAGCACCTTCAACCTCATTCCAGTCGGTCTTTAGTCCTTGCTCAGTATCTTTATCTTCAAGAAGAAGCTCCAAATTTTCTTGAAACTCTTTACCTGCAACTTGTAAGAAAAGATCTGTCTTCTCTACATCTAGTGTGGCCCTTTCTGTCCTGGTGAGTTGTGCATAGCGCCGCTCAAATTCCCTAAGTAGCTCTGTTATTGATAGTCCTTGCTTTGGCTTGACTACCCATTCTAAGAATGTCCTTTTGGTCACTCTCTCCGAGTCCTCCATGAAATATTCCTCCTTTAAAGCTACTTTGAGTTCTTCCCAATTTCTCCCATGCCCATCTTTAATTGCCCTAACATGCTCCCTAATTTCTGGAGCAACAACTAGCTCAAAGCTTTGAATCATCTCACCTTCTGACACGCGATGCAGCTCCATCTCCTTCACATACTCGCGTAAGTACTTGGTTACATCTTTGCCATTGAACTGATCCATTCTGTTGACGACCGCTTGTATGGCCTTCGTTGTTGAAATCTCCCTTCTTTCAGTAGCATGTTGTTGTTGCATAAACATTGCAAATGCTTGAAAAATTTGCATTGTTGCTAGGTCAAAATGCATACCCTGTTGCTCAACATGATCACCCATGGTTACCCACAAACTCTCACCCTAGCAGATTCGCGTCGGGTTCACCAAAAATATGTCGAGAAATTTGCGGTCTTGCCAGGAAAGCACCGGGCTTATGGCTGTGAGAGTTTGTGAGAGAACTCAACAAAAACTATATGAAGGAGTTAAACCATAGATGCCATGAAGACTAGGGTTTGGAAAGAAGTGCAATCAAAGAAGACTCACTCTTTCTCTCTTGCACTCACACACACAAAGAAAGAACGCAAAAGAGAATGTCAAAACAATACGAAGATGAAAACATCAAGCTATGGTCATATCGTATCATGGGTAATATGAAAGGGTTAATGGATGAGTTAATGGCATTCAATCTTGGCTGACCAAATAGGCTACGAATTGTTCTTTGGAATTTTAGTTTTGTGCTTACCATAATATATATATTTTGTCTAGTGATTGGGATTGATTGTGTGTACAAATCCTCTTGGTTCATAGCAAGATAACTACGCTTACATCAAAAGAAAAATTATAGTCTATGAGAGGTAGTATGATGGGATCCGGTGATAGAAGTATTTCATTGAGCCTTTCAGGGCCGAAGAGAAACACTATACGTTGTTGAAAGTGTATTTTACGGCTAATCCATACGTTAATTCTAATAGATCGTACAGAGTGAAAGCGATAGAAATGATCATCATGTGGGTTATTCATCTAGGATAGTATGTGAGAAATGTAGATATGAGAGAAGTGAAGAGATGAGAAGTTTCCCTCCCAAGCCCTATTCTTGCCCGTAGGCAATAAGGATACTGCGGGGAGAGATGTACCTGTAGCAAAGAGAACCTAGAGAGGATGAATTTCTAAGAATGAGAGAGATAGGTTTGGTTAAGGAGATGAGATTAGATACATATATATATATATATATATATATATATATATATATATATATATATATATATATGTTGGATTAGAGATGAAAATGAAAACAACAAGAAATCAAGAAAACATCAATGTAGAACACATCTTACTTGAAACCTTTCGGCACCATTATTGATGGGAGAGAGAAGAAGAGTGGATAATTCCACTTTGATTGATACACCAAGTGCAAGACCTTCTTTGATTAGAGTTGATCTTCCAAGGTTAGCTTGTTGCAAGAATGGCTAGTTTCCCTCTAGGAGAAAGTGTAGGCTTGGGCTTATGTTAATGGCTGAGTACAATTAGGCATTACTACTCACTCCCTCGAGAATTCCTCTCATCAATGTCTTGAATGCTTGAGTTCCTTCCAAGGAAGAAGAGGTCCCCTTTTATAGGTGAAGGGAACCCCCAAGGGTTTACACAAGAAGAGAGGAGCCAGTGTGAACAGGAATTGGAAAAGTTGGAAATGAGCTGTCCCTACATGATGTGGGCAGACTGGGGTCCACTATTTTGATCATATCTCCTTAACTGTGGCTCCAAATAAAAAAGTAAAAATATGGGCAAAAACTTCAGCTCATTAGCTACGATTTTCATTTTAAAATCATTTTCCAATTCAGATTGGAACCTTGTGTAAAAAATTCATCAAAATAGGGTCCATTTATGGCAGCAAAAGTCTTCATGTGGTCTCCTTAGCCTAGACTTTCATTTAATTCCAAAGGACACCTCATGCCATATGAAAGCATGACATTGCTCCTTGACAAAGTTTTGTAATCATGCTTGCAATAATGCATTAAAATAAGTGTATCTTTGAAATCATGCCACCTAGTGTCCCACTAGGATTTGATTCTCTCCTAGTAGCTATTTAAAAAGAAATATAAGAAAAGTATAAAAAATACATAGAATATATATATATTGGAGTTTACCCTAGATATAGAATCTAGCTAGGGTGTGAGATGATAATGAAATAGTAGAAATAAAGAATCAATGCTTTTTGCCCCAAGTTAAAGAGGCGAAGCTATTGATGCTTTTCCCATAGTATTTTCTGATGGTAAAGTAAAGATATGTTACCCTTGAGAAAAATAATAGGATGAGATAGAAGGCTTATTATTATACTTAAATATGCATATGTACACTATAGGAAATATAATTATGTATTTAAAAAAATACAAGATAGATCTTGTAACATGCGTTCCCACTATGTACGTGTCACAGCACGACAACGCACCGAAGGATCTCAAAATCCTCCACAATACGAACAATATCCTCAGCATGTGCAGGACCCCTCCACAATGGAGGATCTAGAAAAAATGTTACATATGTATACATACAAAATAAAAGCCAAAAACTTCTCATTCATGGTAAAAGTAAGTAACAAAGATAAGATTTTACATTTACATACTTCTAATATAAGTAGGTACATCATTGAGGGTGTATGAAACCATGATGTGTCGTGCCATTCTTTATCTGCTCTAACAGCACAGATTTGGAAGTTTAAGAGGAACAAATATGAAATAGAATAAAGAAGACTTTGACGATCATGCCGTAGAGAATCATGTCCCTCTTTCTTTTGTTTTAGAGAGAGAGAGAGAGAGAGAGAGGAACACAAGCAATTCAAAAGACTTTGAAATTTCACAACTTCACAAAGAGACAATACAAAATAGTTATTCAAAGTGTAGCCTTTGAGAGACCACATTAGGGATTCTATAAGTCCAAGGACCTATGTTGTATACATTTTGCAAGATACGGGGTGGTGTTTCAATTTGAGTAAATATCCGCAATCGATATGGTGTAGTGCGGTCTCCAGCAACCCCCACCTGTTGTGCATTGACTGACCTCTTGTCACCCACAAACCAAATATTAACTTGAATTTGACGATGCTCGTGGTTGGAAGAAAAGGCAACATGGTAGTATCCAAGAACTTCCATGGACATATCTCTACCTAAGTATAGCATTTCATATACACCTACGATGATAAAACCTCGATGGGAGTGATCTCTGCAAAGGCATCCATGAATTATGTAGAGCAATAAAAGCTTAAAACTACAAATATACCATATATAAAAACTCTTACAATATAATATGAGTTTGATCAAATAAGATCACCAAAAACATAGCAGGAACTCTTCCCCTCCATTGCGGTGGATCTTCAACAGATTAAGTCAATGTATAAGCCAATCTTCTCAAGAAAATAATAGGTCAAGTTAATAAACTAATTTAAAAAAGAAGATAAATACCTCCATTGAATTCAGTGATGTGACCCACTACATATGAAGCACTTCGTCGAGGGTCCATCCGTGGGAAATACTTTGATATTAGAGACATCAAGTGTGTCTGACTTTAAGTGAGAGCCACAATGTCAATTTGAACTTATTGTATGAGCTCGCTAGTTGTAATACTTCCTTGAATACAATGTTTGGAGTGTAGTAACACTCCGCTTGAGTGTTTTCAGTATTGACAACAATCCTCATAGAAGCTGCACTTCGTACACGTGACATTGCAACATACAACTGTCCATGAGAGAAGATCGATGACTCAAGATATAGACCAAGAATTCCAAGTGTTTGCCCTTGTGATTTGTTGATAGTCATCCCAAAAGCAAGCCTGATTGGAAATTGACAACGCTTCATTTGAAATGGAAGCCCCTGATGGCTTCCAATAATAAAGTCAATCCTTGGAAGAAAAACTCTCTCTTCAATATTTGATCCTGTAACTATCTCTGCCTCAATTACCTTATGATGAAATTGCTTGCATATCAATCTAGTTCCGTTGCATAATCCACGTCTTGGATCCAAATTGCACAGCAACATGATAGGAGCATTTTCTTTCAAGACTAAAGCATGAGGTGGAAAACCACCACCAAGAGTAAGGCTATTCAGATATTCAATTGTGTACAAATGTGTGTTTTCCTCTAACATACAAATTGAATCTGCACTCAGATACTCTTTGCAATCTCTATGCATTCTTTGCAATGCATAGTCATTAATAAAATCCACCTCTTTATTCCGTGGAGCAAGTATTGCTCAATCTCTGAATATTGCCAAACTATTTCCTGGAAGCATCATGTGTGTAGGTATTTTGACTCTGTGTAAGTCTCCTCCATCATCCATAACCCCATTGCCAATATCAAGCACCCAACGGGAAAAACTTTGTTGAAGTGAGTTTGTGCCGCAATCAACTATACGCATATTTTTGGTAAGCCTCGGTATCTTCGGGTATTTCCATATGTGAGAATGACACAAAAAAGCATTTACAATGTCTGTACGACTACCTTTTGGTACAACAGGTAGTATTTGTCGAAAGTCATCTCCAAGCAAAATGACTTTTCCACCAAACAAAGTATCTCGCTGCATAATATCTCTTAAAGTTCTGTCCACTGCTTCAAACGCATAGCGATGTGTCATGGGAGCCTTATCCCATATAAGTAAAGCTGCATTCCTTAGAAGTTCTACAAGTTGACTATTTACCTTTATATTGCAAGTTGCTTCAGAGTGAAGCTCCAAAGGTATCTTAAACCTAGAATGAGCAGTTCTTCCATTACTCAAAAGCAAAGCTGCAATACCCTAGGATGCACATGGAAGATCAATTCTACAACTTCATCGCACTCGTGAAAGAAGTGCATTATATAAGTAAGTTTTTCCTGAGCCACTAGGACCATCTAGGAAAAATACCTTCCCTGAATTTGTGTCAACATCTTGTAGCACTTGGTGATACGCATCTCGCTAATCCTTATTTAAAGAAGTTTCCATACAATCTGCGATACTACACTGTTCATCAACATTGAACATTGTTTCTTTAGTCATAGCACCATTTTCACTTAAGGATACCAATGTTGAGTCTATTGCAGGCAACATATAATCACAAAGCCTCTTGCCATGTTGTTGCAAAAAGCATTCTATATGAAGTAAAGCTTGATTTTTTTCCACATCAAATCGCACACTTGCATCTGAAATATGCATCCTTAGGGCATAAACATAGTCCTCACAAAATTCAGTACAAAACCTATCCCAAAGAGCAGCCGGATGAAGTGGCTCACAAAAGACTAATATGATTGCAAACAGTTGTCTCAACTGCATTCCATTTTCAAAAAAAAATGCCTCTTGGAGGCAAATTGACCATTCTTCATCATCTTGCAATAATCCTCTAGATATACATGCCTCCTTGTATGTATCATAGATGTGACCATCATACATACACAAGTCTTAAAAACACTTACATCCCTTGCAAATATTGAGAAGCATTCGTAGGTAATTAACCTCACCAACAATAGGGACAATATTATACATTCTTCCAATAGAAACACCCTGTTGTCGTGGAGACCATGCCTTTCGAGTTTTATTCCATACCCAACCATTTGGAAAGTCAGTATATGTGAAGCTATTTGCTCCAGGATAATTTTGATTTGCAACAAACCATTCTGTCAAGGTAGTTTTTCTATTTTGCTCATTATCTAGCAAATGTTATACATCATCACCATCTTGAAATGTAACCATCTTCTGCAATGGAAGGTGTACTTGCAATCGTTGAATAGCTGGCCTTTCACTATGCATGTAGAAGCCAAATATTCTCCACATAGCCTCAGATTCAGAAACATAACGTGCATTGAGATAACTCTTGATCTCATCAATAGCTCCTTCATCATCTTGAAGGACAACAGTGGCTCCATTATGTCCCTTGTAGACATACTTATAAAGATATTTCACGGCAGTGACAGTTGAGCAAATCTCCACATTAATATGGGCTTGGTATCTTAGTGATAAGAAAGGACTGTAAGGAACAACCAAACGATTATCTAAATTGTAATTTGTAGACATAACAAACCTTCCATCATCTCTTCTCATATACACAGGATATCCACTTTCGTTTACATTTGTAGACGTAGAAAATGTTCGTGGAAACTTGAATCTACACTTACCATCAACCATACATGGAGAACATGGGTTGAAAGGACCACATGGCCCATGAACATTACAACGACTCACTACATCAAATAATTCTGGAAACACATTCTTGTCAGGGAGCTCTGCACAAACCAACTTGTCATAGTGTAATGTATCTGTGGGTTTATATTCGGATGCAAGTATCAACAATATATGTTCATGAGGGAGACCACTCTTTTGAAACTCAATCACTGAAACATGTCCAATCACCTCCCCAAATAAGGCTTGCTTGATAAGTAAATGCATCATATCTTGGAACTTCTGATAAAACACTCGTATAGTGAGATCAGGACGATCGACAACACTTTGTCAAGGTAGTAATGCATCATCTATTTCCTTCCATCGTGGATTACATGTGAATGTGATGAAGAGATCCGGTTTTCCCCTACTACGAACAATTGCCATTGCATCTTGAAATAGTTGGCACATATATCTTGGACCTCCAACAAAAGACGAAGGCAACACAATTCTACGGCCAACATTTTGACCTTCAACCCTCTCTAAGCCATCTCTAGTCTCATCCATGTCAACCAATCCTTGGTACACTTCACCACGAAGTGTTTTTTGGTTATTTCGCATCCACAAAAGCCGTGACTCCTCTAGAGTACTATAAGCATCCACGACATACTGTTGTAATAGCCTACCTCCTCGAAGAAGACACTCCACAGTATCATCTCTTATTTGTAAGCGAAAGACATAATGTTGCTTTTGACTCAATTTTTTTCCATCGGTAGTCTATAAATAAAGATGCCACCCATCCTCTCCACTTGGAATAATAAAAGATATAATAAGGACATGTAAGCTCGATGCATGCTGGAGATTCTTTTCAAACCCCCGTGTCAAAAATTCAATACAATGTCGCGATAGCCAATATTTCTATCATCCCCTTCTCCTGGCATAATTGTAGCAACTTCAGAACCCCTTGGAGCAAGATATTGCCAACCATCACAACTTTAGAACCCCTTGGAGCAAGATATTCTAGATTCTGACAAACACCTGGTGAAAGGGTGTCCCATCTTTGGTCATGGAAGTGCGGTCGTAGGTTCTCGAAGCTTCTTCTATAGTAACACCCGGAAAGAAACCTCAAACAATGCTTTGAAAGAAGTCAGCTTTGTCTTCCGGAGAGTAGTGAATCGTTATATGATCCATTACTATCTCCATCGCTTCCAATCCATGACCAAAACATTCAGCAGATACCCTAGGTGCCATAAAGTTCCTAAGAAAAAAAAAGAGACATTGTAAGTGTAGTTGCTCTAGGACTTCATCCACAAAACTTGACTTTACAATATGTCTCTTTAAATAAGTCTGTTTCTAGGTCTGTTTCCCATCGTTCTCTCTCCCTCTCCATCTCTCTCTCTCACTCTCTATCTCTCACTTTCACTCTATATCTCAAATTTATAGGGTTCGGAAGCAGTACTGGATCTCTCAATCACACGTGTTATTCTCTCTATCCAACCCTTTTTGAAATCTATAATGGTTTCATGTGATCTTCTATCCATGTGGTCACCTTTTGGTGATCAAACTATGGATTATTTTGAACTGTAATGCATATGTAAATGCATTAGGAGAGAAGCCCTCAGTTCGCATCATATGGAAAATAGATCAGTCCTTGCCTCTTTGGGACATCATCTCCTCCCACAGTTATCAAACTCGGCATGATGTATAGAACAATCAGGTGTTTTATCTTATTGTTAAGAAGAAGATGTTGATGTTGATTGTCCAAATTCCCTCTTGAATTTCTTACAATAGGGCACTTATAACCTTGGGAACTTTTGAAACTATTCGTATGAGAGTGACAAACTGGTTATGTTAGCTATCATTGGAATAGCATAGGTAGATTTGGAGGGCCTATTATTAGATAGATCCTTTAATACTTCCATAGACAGGACCCTAAAAAATTCTTCCTTATTCGGGTGAAGACAAAGATACCATCTTGGTTCTCTTGGGATTGCCTTTTGAGTATCATGCCTTGATTTTCAAGACTACGCAAGAATCTCTAAGGTCTATTGGAATTGCTCTAGGCATTTACATCAAGCCCGAGATCTTTGGAAACCCTCTCTATGACATTAAAATCTACATCTTTGGATGTAATTGTTACTCACATTAAACTCTCTCTCTCTCTCTCTCTCTCTCTCTCTCTCTCTCTCTCTCTCTCTCTCTCTCTCTCTCTCTCTCTCTCTCTCTCTTTGTTTGTATGTGGTTGTGTAGCATGCATGCGTGAATGTGTGTAAGTACCCTTCAAACTCAGTTCATTTTCAACTCTTTGTCTGTGTATATGTGTTTGTGTGTGTTTTCTCCTCTCTCTCTCTCTCTCTCTCTCTCTCTCTCTCTCTCTCTCTCTCTCTCTCTCTCTCTCTCTCTCTCTCTCTCTCTCTCTCTCTCTCGTCCGCGCGCGCTCTCTCGGCTTAGTTCACGCCTACTTGTTTAGGATCCCATAGTACTTTTATCTTATCATTTTATCATTTTGTCATTTCACTTTGTTACTCTGACCTTGTATCAGATTCAACACATTGTAACCCTCTGTCCCATAGCTCATTTTGGCCTTTTGGAAGACTTTAACATAACATTTCCTTTCATTTTATTTCTCTCTCGATCAAGCAGAGGAAAAATGGAGATACAGACGGCTATGTAGCTATGGGGCTACATAGCAGAGAGTACAACAGAGGATTTGAGCCATACTCTCTCGATATCTAGAGTGCAAATGAGGATGGATTTTAGTAGTAGTAGTAGTATTTTTGTTCTAGTCTTTTAGCACCCACACATGGTATCAAATTCACACTTTTGTAACAGGTTGGACCCATAGTTGATTTTGGCCTTTTGAAGACGTTAATATAACCTAATTTACCTAGATTTAGGTCAAAACATTCACAATTTTGTAACAAATTGGTCTCATAGATCATTTTGGCCTTTTGGAAACATTAGTAGAACATTTCATGTCATACTCTCTTAAATCTATTTTGAATCCAGCTAAAGTAAATTTCGTAATGACGAATCAATCCAAGCTCTTGCTTTAAGAGCATGGGCTTAAGCTCCTGGGTTTCTTGAAATGCTCTTGTAAGGTATGTTCTCAGTTCATTTTCATCTCTCTACCTTTCTATGTGTGTTAGTGTGTGTGTTTTACTTCTATGTGTGTGAGGCCTTATGGTGAAGTTTGTGTTTATCTCTCTCTCTCTCTCTCTCTCTCTCTCTCTCTCTCTCTCTCTCTCTCTCTCTCTCTCTCTCTCCCTCGAACATGGGAGCTACGGAGATCCAGAGTGCAGATGAAGATGGATTCTAGTAGTAGTAGTACTTTTGTTCTAGTCTTTTAGTACCCAGACATGGTATCAGATTCACAATTCTGTGACAGTTTGGTCCCATAGGTCATTTTAGCCATTTAAAGATGTTAATCTAAAATTTCGTTTCATTTCGTTAAAACTCTCTTCTTCATGGGTGTATGTGTGGGTGAGTGTGTGTGCCCTAATAAAAAGACGAAAATGGTATAACCTTTCTCTCTCCCAAGTGTGGTAGTTTGGTTATGCCATTCCCCTCTAGAATAGAAAGTCTGGAGTTCAACTCCTCGTCGTCTGAATATTTAAGGTCTGTTGCGATAGTTCCTATGACGTTAAAACTCTCTTCTTCTTGGGGGTGTGTGCGCGCTAATGGAAAGAGTTAAATGGTATAACGCTCTCAAGTTCAACCCCTTTTCATCACTCTCTCTCCCCCCCCAATTGTTTTAATTCTCTTTGGTCTTTTTCTTCTTTTCTCTCTCTCTCTCTCTCTCTCTCTCTCTCTCTCTCTCTCTCTCTCTTTGTTTGTGTGTGTGTGTGTGTGTGTGTGTGTGTGTGTGTGTGTGTGTATGTGTGTAAGTACCCTCCAATTGAGTTCATTTTCATCTCTATGTCTCTCTATGTGTCTTTGTGCATGTGTGTGCCTTATGGACAATTTTGTGTCCTACAATGTGAAAACTCTCTACTTCTCGTGTGTGTGTGTGCGCGCGCGCTAATGAAAAGACAAAAATTGTATAATCTTTATGGGTTTTTTTCCTCTATGGCCATACATGGGTATAACCGTTGTGGACTCCCAAGTGTGGTAGATTGGTTATGACATTTCCCTCTAGAATAACATGTCTTGGGTTCAAGTCCTCGTCTCCTAGATCTTTAGGGTCTCTTGGGATAGTTTCCTACATCGTTAAAACTCTCTTCTTCTCGGGTGTGTGTGTGTGCGTGGGTGAGTGTGTGTCCCCTAATAAAAAGAGAAAAAGTATAACCTTTCTTTCCCAAGTGTTTTAGTTTGGTTATTTCATTCCCCTCTTGAATAACATGTCTTCATTTCAACTCCTCTTATGCTAGATCTTTAGGGTCTCTTGGGAACGTTTCCTACATAGTTAAAACTCTCTTCTCTCGGGCATTGCTGTAACCTAATTTACCTAAGATCAGGTCAATTGTCATTTACTTTTTGGTCTTTTATTGCTCTCTCTCTCTCTCTCTCTCTCTCTCTCTCTCACAGGAGCTACGGAGGTCCAGACACCCACAATTGAGGAGTGAAGCTACATAGCATCGACAAAGAGTTCACAAGAAGATTAGAGTCATACTCTCGATATCTGTTCTAGTCTTTTAGCACCCAGACATGGTATCAGATTCTCAATTTTGTAACAGTTTGGTCTCATAGGTCATTTTAGCCTTTTAAAGATGCTAATAGAACATTTCATTTCATTTCATCTACCTAATTTACCTAAGTTCAGGTCAATTGTCATTTACTATTTGGTCTTTTCTCTCTCTCTCTCTCTCTCTCTCTCTCTCTCTCTCTCTCTCACACACACACACACACACACACACACTTAAATTAAATAAACAAAATATCTAAACTACATATGACCCCCAAAGAGATTCATTGTCATTTCTCTCTCTCTCTCTCTCTCTCTCTCTCTCTCTCTCTCTCTCTCTCTCTCTCTCTCTCTCTCTCTCTCTCTCTCTCCCTATTTTTTCATACTCTTTGGTCTTCTTCTTCTTCTTCTCTCTCTCTCTCTCTCTTCCTTCTATGTGCATCTTTATGAATTTTTTTGCATTGCATAAGGTTAATCTCTCTCCCTCTCCCCCCTTTTTTTTTTCATTCTCTCTCTCTCTCTCATGTGTATCTTTATGTTTTTTTTTTTAGGTGAAGGGATTTTAATAAATAAATAAATAAACAGCTGAGTAAATTTAACAAAGTTACCTGGAACTGGTGTGTGCCTCGAAGCTGTGTGTGCCTGCACCTGCCACAAAAAATAATAAAATAGTTATTATTCGTATTAGTATAATTAGTCATTTATTAGCAGGCGCAGCGTGGCGGGGGGCTCGACATAGGCAAGCTACTCAAGACACGCGGCAGCGCAAGGCATTCAGAAGCTATCGTCGGCGTTTAGTTGTCGGCAGCGCAAGGCATTTCTCAGCAGCCTCTTGGCGATACACCACCTTCCGTAGGTACAGCAGGTGGGTGCGGCACCGAGCAGCAGCGAACAGTAGTCTCTTGGCGATGATGGGCAGCGCAAGATTGCAGCAGCGGATTGCTAAGCACCTTCCGTAGGTAGAGCAGGTGCGCGCGTTAGTGAGCAGTAGCGAGCAGCAGCCTCTTGGCGATGACGGGCAGTGCAAGAAGCAACGGAAGGTACATGAGTAGGTGGGCACGGCAGTGAGCAGCAGAGAGTCTCTTGGTGATGATCGGGCAGCCAGCAGAGCTGGAGCAAATACAATGGCGGGCAGGTGTTGAGCATTACCTTCACACTGAGGCTCTGTGTGTGTGTGTGTGTGTGTGTGTGTGTGTGTGTTTCTGGGAGCACGAATAAGCGAGCAAGGACCTATATGAGCAAGAAACATGAGCGAGCAAGGAGACGCAAGTAAATGAGCTTTCAAAGCCTTGCAGAGCCGCCTAGAAATTGCCTGAGCGTTCAAAGCCTTGCAGAGCCGCCTGAAAATTTCCTGGAAAAAATTCATTCCCTTTTTTTGGACTCAACCTTCATTTTGCAGAAGGCGACACGTGGAAAGTGTAAGGCTGGCTGCCATATTTTGTTAAGTAGATACCCAACCATTTGGAAAGTCAGTATATGTGAAGCTATTTGCTTCAGGATAATTTTGATTTACAACAAACCATTCTGTCAAGGTAGTTTTTCTATTTGCTCATTATCTAGTAAATGTGATACATCATCACCATCTTGAAATGTAACCATATTCTGTAATGGAAGATGTACTTGCAATCGTTGAATAGCTGGCCTTTCACTATGCATGTCGAAGCCAAATATTCTCCACATGGCCTCAGATGCAGAAACATAAAGTGCCTTGAGATAACTCTTGATCTCATCAGTAGCTCCTTCATCATCTTGAAGGACAACAGTGGCTCCATCATGTCCCTTGTAGACATACTTATAAAGATATTTCACGGCAGTGACAGTTGAGCAAATCTCCATATTAATATGGGCTTGGTATCTTAGTGATAAGAGAGGGCTATAAGGAACAACCCAACGATTATCTAAATTTTAATTTTTAGACGTAACAAACCTTCCATCATCTCTTCTCATATACACAGGATATCCACTTTCGTTTACATTTGTAGACGTAGAAAATGTTCGTGGAAACTTGAATCTACACTTACCATCAACCATACATGGAGAACGTGGGTTGAAAGGACCACATGGCCCATGAGCATTACAATGACTCACTACATCAAATAATTCTTGAAACACATTCTTGTCAGGGAGCTCTGCACAAACCAACTTGTCATAGTGTAATGTATCTGTGGGTTTATATTCGGATGCAAGTATCAACAATATATGTGCATGAGGAAGACCTCCCTCTTCTGAAACTCAATCACTGAAACATGTCCAATCACCTCCCCACATACGAATTGCTTGATAAGTAAATGCATCATATCTTGGAACTTCTGATAAAACACTCGTATAGTGAGATCAGGACGATCGACAACACTTTGTCAAGGTAGTAATGCATCATCTATTTCCTTCCATCGTGGATTTCATGTGAATGTGATGAAGAGATCCGGTTTTCCCCTACTATGAAAAATTGCCATTGCATCTTGAAATAGTTGGCACATATATCTTGGACCTCCAACAAAAGGCGAAGGAAAAACAATTCTACGGCCAACATTTTGACCTTCAGCCGTCTCTAAGCCATCTCTACCTCAACCATGTCAACCAACCCTTGGTACACTTCACCACGAAGTTTTTTTTTGTTAATTCGCATCCACAAAAGCAATGACTCCTCAGCCGTCTCTAAGCCATCTCTACCTCAACCATGTCAACCAACCCTTGGTACACTTCACCACGAAGTTTTTTTTTGTTAATTCGCATCCACAAAAGCAATGACTCCTCTAGAGTACTATAAGCATCCACGACATACTGTTGTAATAGCCTACCTCCTCGAAGAAGACACTCCACATTATCATCTCTTATTTGTAAGCGAAAGACATAATATTGCTTTTGACTCAAATTTTTTCCATCGGTAGTCTATAAATAAAGATGCCACCCACCCTCTCCACTTGGAAATAATAAAACATATAATAAGGACATGTAAGCTCGATGCATGCTCGAGATTCTTTTCAAACCCCCGTGTCAAAAATTCAGTACAATGTCGCGATAGCCAATATTTCTATCATCCCCTTGTCCTGGCATAATTGCAGCAACTTCAGAACCCCTTGGAGCAAGATATTGCCAACCATCACAACGATGCTTTGCAATAACACTACAAGAGGTTGTGTGCTCTTGTGACGCTGTTAGCGACAGAAATACACTGGGTTTTTATAACCCCCGGCGTCGCTAAAACTGTCGCTACGAGCGTCGCTATAAGCGTCTCTATATAGCGACGCTTATAGCGACGGTCATAGCGACGCTTATAGCGACGTTTACACTGCAGACTATAGCGACGCTCATAGCGACGCTACAGAGCCATAAATAGCGACGGTTATAGCGATGCCCGAGAGAATTTTTTTTTGGTGGCAGGGCATTGAATGCCCTGCCACCCATCAACCATATTGTACTTGAGTCACTTTTTAAAAAAAGTGCAAGGGTAGATAATAGACCCAAAATAGTTACCCACAAGACGCATTGTTTGCAAAATTGACAATTGTACACATCATAGGCAAAATGAATTGATTGGCAAATGTAATAATGACAATTGTACAACATCATAGGCATAAAGAATTGATTGGCAAAAGGAACTGCGGTGACAAATGTAATAATATACATGGTTCAAAAAGACGTAAGCTATGAGAAATCCTAAACTAATGCTATCTAGCTACGGCTAAACTGACGTCGTCTAGTCAGACGTCTCATCGCGTCCAAGCGGCGTATCTGTCAGATTCTGCAAAGAAAGACAATAAGACAGCTTTCAGTAAGTATAAACATATAACGACATTTATAAAACAATACAAAAAATAAAAAAGAGTAAACCCTAATACTAACCATGCCGCCGCGAGAACTGAGAATGTCCATCAGGGCGTTTAAGCCCTTCCTGCCTGCGTACTCGCGCTCGTACGGTGTGGGATCACGTCCTGTCATCGACCACTGTCAAAACATACAAAGATTTCATTATGTTAGAATTAAAAAACTCATAAACCCTAAACTATCGAACATAAAGAGCAATGTGAAAACACTTACAAAATCGGCCTCAAATGATGCCCATCCACCGCTCCCCAAGTGGTGCGAGCTCCCTGCCTCTACTCGCGCTCTGGCTGCATCCTTTTGTTGCTTCCACTTGTCGGGATTCTCGCGCGCTGCTTTCTTCGCATTCTTCCAATCTTCTTTGGCCAGCCAATCTGGCCTGTTCCACCCATTCTTGATTGCTTTTTGCACTTCGGAACGCTTGTGTTTGCAGTATTCGCGCATTTGAATCTTCATCAGGTCTTCATTGAAGCGCTGATCCCGTGTTGGAACGGGAAACTCATCATGAAGTATGCTGATGACTCTGTTTTTTAAATCACTTGGTACTTCGCTCCATTTGTTTAGTATGTAGTGTCTAAACAGCTGAGAGCAAAGACCACGCATGCGCGACATCACCTTCTTGCCGTCATCATCCATGATGATGCCGCCGCTGAAGTCGATGGAGTAAGACAAGCCCTCTGGCCGGTGACGCGTGAACCTGGGTGTCCCGGCAGGGGTCTCTAGCGGCGTGTCGATGGGGGTACGGACGTCAGGTGTCTCCACCGGCGTTTGGGCCCCGAAGCGAGGAGTGTCGAGAGGGGTGGCTCCTGGCGGAGTAGGTAGAGGTGTGTAGCTTCTAGGAACAGTCAGCCGTGCAAAACCTGGCGTAGATGGCGATGCTGTGGCTGGTGTGGGGGCGGGCAAAGAAGGGGAGGGTAAAGAGCTTCGTCGAACACGAGGCGGTGTGGAGGTATCGGTGGCGGAATCCCCACAACAACCGCCACCGCCACCACTAGAGCGCCGGTGTCTAGACGAGTGTGAAGCTCGTCTCGTCGACGCCGAAGCTTCAGAGCGCGCCGAATGCTCCGAAATAGAGGGAGATACGGATGGAGTAGGAACGCGCGATGATGTGCCAGAGCGATGACGCTCCACGTACCACTGTCTCTGCTGCGGTGACAAAGAAGAAAGGAACTCCTCATCATCCATACCTGCATTTAAACACACGAATATTTAAACTTAATATTGAATGAATAGAGTAGACAATGACGCAAAGACCATTAAATACAATGACGTAATGACGCATATAAATACAATGACGCAATGAATCGAGTGATAGAAGAGGCAAGTCGAAAACTCAGAATTTTCAATCAAAAGATGTGAGCGCGAGTAGAAAAGAGCGTTATACACCATGGAAGGTACTTGGGAAGAGAGCGTGGTCTTTGCTCTGAGCGTGAGGACTAACAAGACAAAGACTATCACTCTTCACGAGTGGACTAGCCCAACCATATAGGGGCGAGAGCTTCCCACTACTTCATGGGCATCTGCAAGGCATGACATGGTATCAATCATGGGCATGGCATGTTGCTCAATAAACGAGTTGGGACTTACTTGGTTAATTTTGATTGTATTTTAGTGTTTTATAAAAGGTATGTACATATGGGGTATTTTTCAATCCAGGCATTAATATGTTCAAAGAAGACTATATCTTTTGCCAAAAAATACCAATGGAGAACTTAAGAGTCTAAGACAAAGCATGCATGATAGATGGTAAGCATGTAGCTTTTTTTTTTTTTTAGTTGAAAACCAAGATGCACTATTAACATGGCTGACCCAAATTGAGCACATTACAACTAGGTCTAGAGGCATCAAATGAGTGGGATTGAGATAAATTGAATTAAATTTCATGTTGATTGAATGTCAAACGCGTCCGACATAGAGAATTTTAATTGTAAACGAATTAAATTGAGTGCAATAAAGTGTAACAAGTTCAAGTAATAATTGATAAAACATGCGTGCATAAACTTGATGTTTTGATCAGATGTATGCATGATTTCACTCATTTGTGGCTGTCATTAAAAATGAGTAGACCTAAAGTGTGAAATCGAGTTTCATTCTATTGAAATGAGTTTGACCAAGAAAAATAAAGTTTAGAGGAGTCAATTTACTAAGTGGCATTAGATCTCTTTCAATTGGTTTTTGTACAATAAACCCTAAGTAGCTATAATTGTGTGTAGTAAAGCCTGATGGGTTAGTCTAAAAGGATCTCTATATTATAATATGATGCAACTCAATCCATTTGGATACAACTAGAATTAATTAAGGTGTATGAAGCTATATATATTGCATTGAGGGTCATAGGTAAATAAATGATGTAGGTGTTTTAATTTTATATACTTACACTAATTTTATTTTAAGCATTTCTATTAAAATTTCTCACTTATCTAGATGAACTTTACTTACATTAAATGTACTCAAGTAAATGGCAACACTTATATCTATTTCTAGATAAACAAACTTACTCTCGACAACTATGGTTTGAGAGCTTTGACTCATTAGAAACTCTTACCCAAGGGTTACCATTTACTCAAGTAAATGGTGATATCTATTTCTAGATAAACAAACATTCTCTCAACAACCATGTTTGAGAGCTTTGACTCATTCAAAACTCTTACCCGATTGTTATACTTGTACCACAAAAGAAGATCAACTAAGCTTGTTGAAAACTTTGAAGAAATCTAGGTTTTAAATACACCTCCACATTAATATTTCGACCTTGTATTCTAGCATACTATGGAATATGTAAGTATTTTGATTTAATAAAGATATAACTTGACGCTTGTGGTTCAAGCTTATGGACATATTTTGAGAAGTTAATGAGACTTTTGAATAATCAACACAACGTGGACTGTACTTCTAGGGTATCCAATTTACATTTGAATTGGATGTTTTCTTCGTATAGATTGTGATCTAGTTTGTGTTTGGGATTGTATCATTTATATTATTTGGAGGAATATAACAGAAATTGTTCAAAACAATTACAATAATCTCCATAGACCACGCTCTCTTCCCAAGTACCTTCCATGCGTGAGAGCAAAGACCACGCTCTCCTTGGTGGCTCTCTTCCCAAAAAGCCATCGCGTAACACATGATTCTCTGGAAGATACGCTTGATGACCTTCGTAGATTTGCTTCTTCAGTGAGGGTGCCCTACGTGCATTCAGTCTAGGTCCACATGTGACACATGCTCTGTATCCGCTTGTTTGAAGCCCTGCATGTATACACATGATAATAGATCAACTATGGAAAAAAACAAGATTTACAGTGTCTGAGTGAGGAGTGTCAATAGATCACCTGAGCATTCTGTTAGCCCGAGATAGTCATGCATGGTCCACATTAGAATGCCTCTGATCAAAGCATTCCGTCGTCCTGTGTGTCGGCTCATATCCACCACCTCTATGCCAATCCACAATTGTTGTAGCTCTTCCAATAGTGGACGAAGATACACATCCATATTCCCCACTTTATATCGCCCTGGCACAATCAAGCTTAGCCATAGGTGCCCCTTCTTCGTAGTCAACCACGGGGGAATGTTGTAGTTGACGATGACAACGGGCCATACACTGTAAGATGTTGATCTTTGACCAAATGGATTTACGCCATCCATAGCCAGGCCTAAGCGCAAATTTCGAGCTTCCCTAGCAAAATCCGACCATGTTCCATCTATATGTTTCCACGCTACGCAATCTGCAGGAATTCGTAGCACACCATCCGAAGATTTATTCTCCTCATGCCATGATGCTAGGGCGGCCATGGACTTACATTCGAAGAAATGCTTGATGCGAGGAAGCAGAGGGAAATGTCGCAAAACCTTTTGTGGAATTTTTGTCCCGTGGAGATCTACTCGATATCTTTCGGAATCACATTTCGGACACTTCTCCATGTCTATGTATTCCCCTCTGAAAAGAATGCAGCCATTAGGACAAGCGTGGATAGAATTGTAATCCATCCCCAAGTTTCGCAAAATCTTTCTTGCTTCATCTCGGGAATCTGGCATCACATTGTCAGCTGGTAGTATGTGCTCTTTCAGCAATCTACACAACATAAAAATATGATACAGTCGTGTAAAAATCTATCAGATCATTATACATTTAGAGTTTTATTAAAGTAAACTAATTGTAATAGATCACCTGAAAAGCGCTGTGACGCTAGTGTCACTCCATCCAAACTTTGCCTACATGTTGAGAAGAACCAGGAGTGCTTTCAATCTAAACATACGTGCTCCATTATACAATGGCGTATCGGCTTCACTTTTCATATCATCATAGATAAGCCTTTCTGAATCCATGATCGTCTCGATCATTTCATCAATCTCGGGCTCAAACATTGCCTCGTTGGGAATGTGCTCTGCATGATCATCCCCCGAGCTGTCAGAGGCTACATCTTGTGGCCTCACATATGCTGCTTGACCAAAGCGCCTGCGAACACGTCTATTGGGTTGCAAGATTGCTGCTTGTTGGCCAGCGCCAGAGTCCGACGAGTTATAATTGGCAACAACTCGATCTATAATAGATGGATCGAACTCGCCAAATTCGCGAACGTGCTGCAAAGAAACACGTCTTGTCCGTCGCACAGCATGCTTATAATGAGGATAAAAAACTTATAACATGGACAACAAATTTAATATTCTATTGGAATTCTTCATCTTATCTCTCTCTCTCTCTCTCTCTCTCTCTCTCTCTCTCTCTCTCTCTCTCTCTCTACCTCACATTCTCTAGTCATGTCCAATCCCCGCACACCTCGGTCTAGAGGTGCACGGAGATCAGAACCACCGGGTTATAATCTCGTCTTTATTGGTCAATACCTATATTTGTGGGTACAAGAAATCTACACACCCACGTCTACATGATACTGCATGTAGTGGACAAAACCCCTTTGCCTCTTCTCTAGCTGTAGCACTTCACAGCATCTTAACATCTTTTCACAGTAGATCTTTTCACTGTTCGTCTAACCCTAAACCCTAAACCGTAAGTAATTCTTGCGTGGACTCGATCTAACGTAAATAAGCGTAAATCTAAATAAACGTAAATCTAACTAAAAATAAACCTAAATCTAATTTAACGTAAGTCTACATCTAACCTAATCTTTAACGTCTTTTGGGATAGTTTCCTACGACGTTAAAACTCTCTTCTTCTTGTGTGTGTGTGTGTGTGTGTGTGTGTGTGTGTGTGTGTGTGTGGGTAAACCTAAATAAACCTAAGTCTAATCTAATATAACATAAATCTAAATTTAACATAAATTATGTTATATTGAAAACAAAGAACTAAACTAACAGGGATTATAAGAACCTTAAAACTGATTTAACACATAATTTTTCACATAACTCGGCAAGAGTTGGTATTCTCATCACTAAAGATGTGAGAGTTAACTTCCGGCGGTGACGCTGCCTCATCTCCATCCACATCTGACGACAGCAATTGGCCCTTTAGACCGTTCTTGCTCTTGTTACTAACTTTGAAGTTGCTGTTGAATGACTAGAGGTTGTCTAGATGGTCATTGTGTCGGGGATGTAGTGACTCTTGCCGCCCTGAAGATCCACCTTCTTCCCTATCTTCTGAAGACATTTCACCAGTACTTTTGGATCGACGGAGCCCACCATGAGTGACGGCAGCAATACCCTATATTCCATTGAGGGCTTTCTTCACCCGCTTCATGCAGGCATCGCAGTCTATGGAGACTTAAATCTAATCTAATATAACGTAAATCTAAATCTAGCGTAAATAAACGTAAATCTAGTTAAAAATAAACCTAAATCTAATTTAATGTAAGTCTACATATAACCTAATCTTTAACGTCTTTTAAGATAGTTTCCTACGACGTTATAACTCTCTTCTTCTTGTGTGTGTGCGCGTGTGTGGATGTGTGTGCCAATAAAAAGAGATAAATGGTATAACCTTTCTATCACCCATGCCAAGTATGATAGATTGATTATGCCATTTTCCTCTTGAATAATAGGTCTTGAGTTCAACTCCTCGTCGGCTAGATCTTTAGGTCTTTTAATTTTAATTATTTTCCTACGACGTTAAATTAGTTTCTCTCTCAATGTGTGTGCGTTTTTTTGGATCGTATGCATGTTTTCTCTCTCTTTTCCTCTCTCAATGTGTGTGTGTATTCTTTGTTTATGTATGTGTGTGTGCGTTTTTGTTTATGTTTGTACTCTCTCTCTCTCTCTCTCTCTCTCTCTCTCTCTTTCAAAAACACTATGTGTGTGTGTGTATGTGTGTGGGTGAGAGAGAGAGAGAGAGGGAGAGAGAAAGAGGGGAAGGGAACATGAGAATGAGGTGAGGGAAGGAGCATACTTGGCTCTCCTTCCTCTCCTCGTGTGTGTGTGTGTGTGTGTGTGTGGAGAAGAAAAAGAGAGAGAGAGAGAGAGAGAGAGAGAGAGAGAGAGAGAGAGAGAGGGAGAGCGTTACCTGCTCCTTGCTTGAGGGCGCCGAAAAACTCAGATCTGAGATCTGAGTTTTTGGGCGCGCTCGGTTATTTTTTTAGCCCAGCCGGCGTCGCTATGAGCGTCGCAAATTAACAAAGAAATTTGCGACGCTCATAGCTTGAGGGCGCCGAAAAACTCAGATCTGAGATCTGAGTTTTTGGGCGTGCTCGGTTATTTTTTTAGCCCAGTCGGCGTCGCTATGAGCGTCGCAAATTAACAAAGAAATTTGCGACGCTCATAGCGACGCCGGGAAATTTTTTTTTGAGCGTCGCTGTGTGAGCGTCGCTAATATGAATAGCCTCTTGTAGTGTAACCATCTTGATATTGGGTACAATAGCATCTCCAGACAAAGAAGCAGCAAATCGTAGAGCATTTGCATAAGGATTCACTCTATGCATCATCACTTGTAAACACTCTAGAATACTACGATCTAAATTTGAAACATGATGCAATCTGTTGCTCAACTCATGTTTGGTATCAAAAAAATATAATTGTGCAAAGCGTGGGACTTCATTTTGTCCTTCGGCTGGCGCTAAGGTTGGCGCTAAAGAACCAATGCTATGATAGACAGAGCCATGAACCTTAAAAGTGTATACACATCTCCCACCATAATTATTACTCTCATCGGTATGGGCACCAAGAGACACAAATGCCAATGCATTATTATATCCTCGAATGTTTTGTAAGAACTGTCTACTTCTTGTTGTGGTTGAGCTCATCAAATCTTTCAATTCATTTGGTGGCTCATTCAAAGGAAGTAATTGGACTTTTCCATCAGAGCACCAATATTTACCCACAAATGTTTGGATAGTCTTTCCTTCGTCCTTCCAGGCCTTTGCTCCACATTTGGAGCAAACATAATCTAAGCTTCCTAAATTGTGCAACACACACTTTTTGGATAGAACTGGTGCCATATACTTGCGATGTAAAAGGAGAGACGTTGGATATTCAAAGCGGATGGACAAACAATGCTTTTCTACCTTAGAATAGTTTCTCTCTACTAAGTTCATTGTCGTCCTAGCATTCATGGCTTCAGAGTTTCCTTCATGTACAACATGCATGCTTTGCCTTTCATTGCACTCCAATAAAGTTCCAATAGTACTTTGTAGTGAATGCCCCGTTCTCTCTCGTGCTATTTGGCGCCTTGCCTTTCGCGAATCATCACACAGTGGACTACGTCGTGCATGACCAGGTGATAATATACGTGGTCTAGATACCATCTATGAAATCAGGTGCAAATAGATCTCATATAAATACAATATACCTGATATAATTTGGATCTGTCACTAAAAGAACATTCTTAAACATAATAAAAATGAATATAAACTGGGACATCCAACTATATCCTCTAACCTAAATACATTTGACACATTGATAGTGACTCAATTAAAAAGTACAGTTTGATGAAGAAACAACATAACATTACATATTTGTACCATAAGTAGGACTAAATACATCTGACACAACGACTTGACTCAATTAAAAAGAACAGTTTGATGAAGATACAACAAAAAATTACATATTTCTACCATTAGTAGGATTAGTAGGAATAGGTCGTTGAGAAACTTGACGCTGCTTTGGTCGAACTAATCTAGCCAAAGCACTTAATTTATTTGAGGTAGCTCGGATATCTGAAAGTCTTGAACCTTGAACCTTTGTCAAAGCACCGATCTTGTTGACGATACTTCTCAATCCTGGCACGATTTGTCGTAGATTATTGTTTGGCATTCGTCCTTTTGATTCACGTTGACTCCGCGAAGCCTCTTTTCGAAGATTCTCAATAGATGCAATATCAACTTTTGAGAATCCTCAACATTGGAAAGTTTCTCTCTCATGTATGCCTCACTCTCTAATCTCTGCAAGTTTGATGCTTTTGTCTCTTCTCGCAATTTCCGTAGTATCCCACTTTCAATCTCCAATGCAGAGTTTAAAGTTTCAACCACATCCGAGACATTGGTTTGCATTGTCTCCATCCTATTGCAGGAAGCTTTGATCTCTAGCAAGGTTTCTATAATTTGCTTCTTCGAATTCAACTCGACATTTTGAGCTGCTCTTTTTGCCGTACGCACATTTTGAATACGAAGAGATGAAAGTATCTCCTGTCATTAGCAGGTGCACTATTCCTCCTGACATTTCGAGCTGCTCTCTTTGCTGCACGCACATTGCGAATAGTAGGAAGAGATGACAGTATCTCCTCTTCACCCATTGATGCACTTACAGCTATCCAAAAAGATATCAAGCCATTGGTTGCAATAGCCAATGGAATGGCACAACTAATCTCCATTTTACTGTACACAAAACACTACAGTGGTTGCAAAGAGAAATGTGACAACCAAAGAGAAGGTTTGCATGCTTCTAAATTAAAAAGTAACCCTCGTAGAATATTCACTTTTTAAGTGCTTGCTATTTTAGAATAAAAAATAAATCATCTTTATCTAGATGTGAAAAAATAACAAAGGATTGCATGAGAAGTGGAAAACAAACCAAAATGCTCATGAATCACTTTTGTTCAGCAGATAAAAGTTTTTCTCAATACATGCTCAACCCCATCTACATTTGAAAATGGGAAAAGAGCGTTTAGCACTGGGACGCTTGAAAATAGGCTCCTTATGATTCTCTATCTTATCAGGTCCTACAATGCTGTAGCGCATTAATTTTGCTATAAACTTCAGATATAGAACAACAACCTAAATCAGAATCAAGGCAGAGGGCATCTGAATATCCCATCTTTACTCGAATCTGCAAAAGGCGTAGGTTGCGAAACCATTGAATGGGATCATTCTAGATTCTGACAAACACATTGTGAAAGGGTGTCCCATCTTTGGTCATGGAAGTGCGGTCGTAGGTTCTCCAAGCTTCTTCTATAGTAACACCCGGAAAAAAACCTCGAACAATGCTTTGAAAGAAGTCGGCTTTGTCTTCCGGAGAGTAGTGAATCATTATATTATCCATTACTATCTCCATCGCTTCCAATCCATGACCAAAACATTCAGCAGATACCGTAGGTTCCATAAAGTTCCTAAGAAAAAAAAAAGGCATTGTAAGTAGTTGCTCTAGGACTTCATCCACAAAACTTGACTTTACAATATGTCTCTTTAAATAAGTCTGTTTCTAGGTCTGTTTCCCATCGCTCTCTCTCCCCCTCTCTCTCTCTCTCTCTCTCTCTCTCTCTCTCTCTCTCTCTTTCACTCTATATCTAAAATTTATAGGGTTCGGAAGCAGTACTGGATCTTTCAATCACACATGTTATTCTCTCTATCGTACCCTTTTTGAAATCTATAATGGTTTCATGTGATCTTCTATCCATGTGGTCACCTTTTGGTGATCACACTATGGATTATTTTGAACTGTAATGCATATGTGAATGCATTAGGAGAGAAGCCCTCAGTTCGCATCATATGGAAAATAGATCAGTCCTTGCCTCTTTAAGACATCATCTCCTCCCACAATTATCAAACTCGGCATGATGTATAGAACAATCAGGTGTTTTATCTTATTGTTAAGAAGAAGATGTTGATGTTGATTGTCCAAATTCCCTCTTGAATTTCTTACAACAGGGCACTTATAACCTTGGGAACTTTTGAAACTATTCGTATGAGAGTGACAAACTGGTTATGTTAACTATCATTGGAATAGCATAGGTAGATTTGGAGGGCCTATCATTAGATAGATCCTTTAATACTTCCATAGACAGGACCCTAAAAAACTCTTCCTTATTAGGGTGAAGACAAAGATACCATCTTGGTTCTCTTGGGATTGCCTTTTGAGTATCATGCCTTGATTTTCAAGACTACGCAAGAATCTCTAAGGTCTATTGGAATTTCTCTAGGCATTTATATCAAGCCCGAGATCTTTGGAAACCCTCTCATGACATTAAAATCTACATCTTTGGATGGAATTGTTACTCACATTTAACTCTCCCTACGTCTCTCTCTCTCTCTCTCTCTCTCTCTCTCTCTCTCTCTCTCTCTCCCTGTTTGTATGTGGTTGTGTAGCATGCATGCCTGAATGTGTGTAAGTACCCTTCAAACTCAGTTCATTTTCAACTCTTTGTCTCTCTATGTGTGTTTGTGTGTGTTTTCTCCTCTCTCTCTCTCTCTCTCTCTCTCTCTCTCTCTCTCTCTCTCTCTCTCTCTCTCTCGGCTTAGTTCACGCCTACTTGTTTAGGATCCCATAGTACTTTTATCTTATCATTTTTTCATTTTTTCATTTCATTTTGTTACTCTGACCTTGTATCAGATTCAACACATTGTAACCCTGTGTCCCATAGCTCATTTTGGCCTTTTGGAAGACATTAACATAACATTTCCTTTCATTTTATTTCTCTCTCGATCAAGCAGAGGAGCTATGGAGATACAAATGGCTATGTATCTATGGGGCTACATAGCAGAGAGTACAACAAAGGATTTGAGCCATACTCTCTCGATATCCAGAGTGCAAATGAGGATGGATTCTAGTAGTAGTAGTAGTATTTTTGTTCTAGTCTTTTAGCACCCACACATGGTATCAGATTCACACTTTTGTAATTAGTTTTGGACCCCTAGTTGATTTTGGCCTTTTGAAGACGTTAATATAACATAATTTACCTAGATTTAGGTCAAAACATTCACAATTTTGTAAAAAATTGGTCTCATAGATCATTTTGGCCTTTTGGAAACATTAGTAGAACATTTCATGCCATACTCTCTTAAATCTATTTTGAACCCAGCTCAAGTAAATTTTGTAATGACGAATCAATCCAAGCTCTTGCTTTAAGATCATGGGCTTAAGCTCTTGGGTTTCTTGAAATGCTCTTGTAAGTATGTTCTCAGTTCATTTTCATCTCTCTACCTTTCTATGTGTGTTAGTGTGTGTGTTTTACTTCTATGTGTGTGAGGCCTTATGGTGGAGTTTGTGTTTATATCTCTCTCTCTCTCTCTCTCTCTCTCTCTCTCTCTCTCTCTCTCTCTCTCTCTCTCTCTCGAACACGGGACCTATGGAGATCCAGAGTGCAGATGAAGATGGATTCTAGTAGTAGTAGTATTTTTGTTCTAGTCTTTTAGTACCCAGACATGGTATCAGATTCACAATTTTGTGACAGTTTGGTCCCATAGGTCATTTTGCCATTTAAAGATGTTAATATAAAATTTCATTTCATTTCGTTAAAACTCTCTTCTTCTCAGATGTGTGTGTGGGTGAGTGTGTGTGCCCTAATAAAAAGACGAAAATGGTATAACCTTTCTCTCTCCCAAGTGTGGTAGTTTGGTTATGCCATTCCCCTCTAGAATAGCAGGTCTTGAGTTCAACTCCTCGTCGTCTGAATGTTTAAGGTCTGTTGGGTAGCTTCCTATGACGTTAAAACTCTCTTCTTCTTGGGTGTGTGTGTGCGCTAATGGAAAGAGTTAAATGGTATAACGCTCTCAAGTTCAACCCCTTGTCATCTCTCTCTCTCTCTCTCTCTCTCTCTCTCTCTCTCTCTCTCTCTCTCTCTCTCTCTCTCTTGTTTGTGTGTGTGTGTGTGTGTGTGTGTATGTGTGTAGTGTGTGTGTGTGTGTGTGTGTGTGTGTATGTGTGTAAGTACCCTCCAATTGACTTCATTTTCATCTCTATGTCTCTCTATGTGTCTTTGTGCATGTGTGTGTTTTATTTTTATGTGTGTGAAGCCTTATGGACAATTTTGTGTCCTGCAACGTGAAAACTCTCTACTTCTTGTGTGTGTGTGTGCGCGCGCTAATGAAAAGACAAAAATTGTATAATCTTTATGGATTTTTTTCCTCTATGGCCATACATGGGTATAACCGTTGTGGACTCCCAAGTGTGGTAGATTGGTTATGCCATTTCCCTCTAGAATAACATGTCTTGGGTTCAAGTCCTCGTCTCCTAGATCTTTAGGGTCTCTTGGGATAGTTTCCTACATCGTTAAAACTCTCTTCTTCTCGGGTGTGTGTGTGTGTGTGGGTGAGTGTGTGTCCCCTAATAAAAAGAGAAAAAGTATAACCTTTCTCTCCCAAGTGTTGTAGTTTGGTTATTTCATTCCCCTCTTGAATAACATGTCTTCATTTCAACTCCTCGTATGCTAGATCTTTAGGGTCTCTTGGGAACGTTTCCTGCATAGTTAAAACTCTCTTCTCTCGAGCATTGCATTAACGTAATTTACCTAAGATCAGGTCAATTGTCATTTACTTTTTGGTCTTTTATCTCTCTCTCTCTCTCTCTCTCTCTCTCTCTCTCTCTCTCTCTCTCTCTCGCACAGGAGCTACGAAGGTCCAGACACCCACAATTGAGGAGTGAAGCTACATAGCATCGACAAAGAGTTCACAAGAAGATTCGAGTCATACTCTCGATATTTGTTCTAGTCTTTTAGCACCCAGACATGGTATCAGATTCTCAATTTTGTAATTGTTTGGTCTCATAGGTCATTTTAGCCTTTTAAAGGCGCTAATAGAACATTTCATTTCATTTCATCTACCTAATTTACCTAAGTTCAGGTCAATTGTCATTTACTATTTGGTCTTCTCTCTCTCTCTCTCTCTCTCTCTCTCTCTCTCTCTCTCACACACACACACACACACACTCACACTTAAATTAAATAAACAAAATATCTAAACTACATATGACCCCCAAAGAGATTCATTGTCATCTCTCTCTCTCTCTCTCTCTCTCTCTCTCTCTCTCTCTCTCTCCCCCATTTTTTCATACTCTTTGGTCTTCTTCTTCTTCTTCTTCTTCTTGTCTCTCTCTCTCTCTCTCTCTCTCTCTCTCTCTCTCTCTCTCTCTCTCTCTCTTCCTTCTATGTGCATCTTTATGAAATTTTTTTGCATTGCATAAGGTTAATCTCTCACGCTCTCCCCCCATTTTTTTTTCATTCTCTCTCTCTCTCTCTCTCTCTCTCTCTCTCATGTGTATATTTATGCTTTTTTTTTTAAAGGTCAAGGGATTTTAATAAATAAATAAATAAACAAATGAGTAAATTTAACAAAGTTACCTGGAACTGGTGTGTGCCTCGAAGCTGTGTCTACCTGCACCTCCCACAAAAAATAATAAAATAGTTAGTATTAGTATTAGTATTAATCATTAATTATTATATTAATATTAATATAATAAAAGCGTGAGGTGGTAGGGGCGTGCAGGACATGCGGCAGGCGGCTCACGTTTCTGGCGGCAGGCGCAACATGGCGGGGGCGTGCAGGACATGCGGCAAGCGGCTCACGTTTCTGGCGGTAGGCGCAACGGCGTTTAGCTCGACACAGGCAGGCTGCTCAAGACAGGCGGCAGTGCAAGGCATTCAGAAGCTGTCGTCGGCGTTTAGCTGTCGGCAGCGCAAGGCATTGCTTAGCAGCCTCTTGGCAAAGACCACCTTCCGTAGGTACAGCAGGTGGGTGCGACAGCGAGCAGCAGCAAACAGCAGCCTCTTGGCGATGATGGGTAGCGCAAGACTGCAGCAGCGGATTTCTCAGCACCTTCCGTAGGTACAGCAGGTGCGCGTTAGTGAGCAGCAGCGAGGAGCAACCGCTTGGCGATTGACGGGCAGCACAAGAAGCAACGGAAGGTACATGAGTAGGTGGGCACGGCAGTGAGCAGCAGAGAGCAAGAGTCTCTTAGTGATGACGGGCAACCAGCAGAGCCGACGCAAATACAATGGCGGGTAGGTGTTGAGCATTACCTGCAGACTGCGGCTCTCTCTCTCTCTCTCTCTCTCTCTCTCTCTCTCTCTCTGTGTGTGTGTGTGTGTGTGTGTGTGTGTGTGTGTGTGTGTGTGTGTGTTTCTGGGAGCACGAAATAAGCGAGCAAGGAGCTATATGAGCAAGAAACATGACCGCCCAAATGAAGGCCTTCTTTGATTCTACTACTCTCTTTGGCAGGGGCCATCTCCTTGTTGGAAAGCCAACTGGTCTTTTTGTGAGCACAACTATGCAAGGAGGCGAGCAAGAATCAACAATGTAAGATCTTTTTCTCCCTTACTTTAACCTTTTTTGCAAGCCTAATGTCTCATCTATAACAAGATTTGATTTACTGTTAATATGTCAGCGTCTTAGATCTACTCATGTTATGGTTTTCATTGGTCTTTTTGCAGGGTTCAAGATCTCATTTGCAAATAGCTGAAGCCAACCTTTTATTGTTGATTTTCACAGATTGACATTGATCACACAATTTGTGCATCATGGCATGTTGTTTGTGCCAATTGGGTATACATTTGGAGATAACATGTCCAAACTCGATGAAGTTCGTGGTGGCTCGCCCTATGGGGTGGGACCATTTGCAAGAAGTGATGGCTCTAAAACGTCACGCACCTCTTTGAATATAGCTTCTCATGGGTAGGCCTCGTGATTTTGTCACTTGTTATCATCTCCTCCTTAGCAGCTTTGACATAGAAGCCTATAACACCCTGAGGCTTGAAGGGGCCTCCCCAGCCCAGGAGAGGGGGTACTCCATATTTTTTGGCCTTACTCCTTTGTGATGCCTCCCCTTTTTGGCACGCCCAAAGGGCAAAGGCCATAATGATGTGTTCCCTTTTTGTTAGTGAAAAAGGGAGAATATTTTAAAAATTAAATTTTAATTTTTAGAAGTTGATTATTACTTTCTCATGATGGATGCAGTTAGTGGTCATTTATTTTAATTAGTGGTTGGACGGGATACGAATCGTGAGTGCGATCTTTAGTGCCTACCAGTCTAAATTTGGTGCCCCTAGAAATATCACTTACCTAGTCACCTTAGAAAGGCGTGGAGGTAGTTGGGAAGCAAACGAAGGTGCTCCACCTGTTCAAACTTGCTCAAGCACACAGCGCACTCCAAGCCGCTACCACCGCCGCTCATAGTTGGCTTGGTAGACCGTGCTCTTCTCAAAAACTCCATCACAAGATGGCCTCTATTTCTGCCTATTCCAGCCCCTGCTCATGCTCTTGCTACCCTGCCACCCCCGCTTGCAGGGTCTCCCTGTTCAGTCAGACGTTCCTTGAGGAGCTTAACAAGTTGCACCTTTTGCACGTCCCTACGTTTCTCTCACAGAGTCCAACCCATCTTAAATGCAGCTGACTAACAAATCACTCAATATCATAGTCTCTCACTTACCACCAAGTTTCTCTCTCTATGTCCACGAGACTTACCACACACACAGATATAGACTCTCTCTCTATCTTTGTTCTGCTCTGTGAAGCACTATTTTTCCCTCCCTCGAGCCCCATAGCTGGCAACCATGTCTTATTAGTAGAAAGCTAGCAATAACTTTCCGCCTTTCATGGCCGAATACCACTGCCACCAACTTCTCCCTGCGCTTGCACCCACTTCTCTTCATGGATTTCCCTCTTCTTATCCTTTCTTCTTCTGCATAGTCTCTCGCTGCGATGGTGATAGTCGAGAAGAGATTGAGAGAGAGACAGGCCTGGAAATTGAAGGGTGCCCTTGTCCTTCCTAGGGAAGGGGAATTCCCTTAGTTGGCCTTCGGAGAGGAAGGTCCATCATACACTTTGCCCGTCATCGTGCAAGGCAAAAATGCACCAACCCATCACTCGATACCCCTTAATTTTCTTGCTCCTATGATATATTCACTTGCTTTTGGTGTATCTTTTGTTGTTCCATACTTAAGAGGAGCTAGCATTAGGTATTCTTTAAATTAAATTCGATGGTTAGTAAATTTTTAGAATATTGATATATTATACTTTAGCTCTGTTTTCTCCTCTTCCCCCCAAAAGCATCACCATTAGTTTTCACGTCTCTCTCTCTCTCTCTCTCTCTCTCTCTCTCTCTCACACACACACACACACACACACACACACACATCTTGAGAGCACTCACTTTAGCCAACATGTGCCACAAGAAGAGTATGCAAGAGTGTGCAAGTTTGAGGGACATTTGTGAGGTGAGGCCCTCTGACAAAAGGAAGAGGAGGGAGGCAATTCAACGAGGTAAGGCCCTCTAAGAGGAAGAAAGAGGAAGGTGTCTTGGTCAATGCCTATTGCAACAAAGGCATGGACGACATGATCCAGGAGTTTGTGCAAGGGTAGAGGCTAGGGGCCAAGATGTGGTTCGAGATTCTCTTGGCATATAGTGGCCCTTCAACGGGCATGCTCCTACTTGCATGCTATAGCTGCAAGTAGGAAAGAGGGCAGTGGGTGGTGCAAAGAGAGAAAGAAGTGTACATAGAAAGTGTTCATCTCTCATGTGAAGCCATGTAGAGGCCAGAAATGCGTAGAGAGAGAGAGAGAGAGAGAGAGAGAGAGATCGTGACTTGTTTCCTTGAGCCTCAATGCTATCTCCTCATTTCCTTTAAAAGATTCATGCCCAAACTCAACTATAGTCACACATGCGCTATAGGCTAGGACATTAGAGGAGGAGCTTAGAGGTCGCTAGATTCTAGAATCATCATGCATGTTGCACACATCACAAGTCTCGTTGTATCAGAGTTTGCATTGCAAAGCATCTACATCCGTATAAAAAGCATAACTAGTGAGCTTCCACTCTCAAATATTGTCGCATTTTGATTTTTTGAAGGTCTTAATTAAAAATAACATATAAAAAGTGTTATGTCTTCTTTGATTTAGGTGGTAGGATTCAAAATTTAATAAATTTAAACTCATATTTTACCACCTTAGAGCTTAGGCTTTGTTTTTTTTTCTAATATATAAGCAATGCTCAATAGGAGCTATTTATATTAAAGAAGAAAAACACTACAAGTGTCTTGGCTTTTATATGGACCCGCAACCCACCATTAGAGACCATGAAGATCCCATGTGCATCACATGCCACAAGGAGCATAAACACCATAAAGACTAGGATCTTACAAACAATATATTTGGACACAGATCTTGAGCAGCGGATGCCACCACATCGAGGTCCTTGCCACCCCACCCCAACATGTCCAATGGATAGGAAGACAAAACGACACACAACAGCAAATTATAATCTATCGGAGAAATTTCCTACCACCACAAAGCTCAAACTAAAACGAATCGATCCTGAATGCAGCACATCTGAGTTACACCTTAGAACTTAGGCTCATGTTTTAACTAAGCAACCTTCTACTTTGAATTTTTTTGGGCTATTTTATAGAATTTATCTTTGAAGGTCATTTTCAAAACTTGCCCTTCCTAGTGAAGGCTTATTTTCAAAGGACCCGTCTATTGGGAAGGGGCCACTGAACGACATGCTCTTCACTGGGAAGGCCTATCACAAAAGTGCCATGCATGTGCAAGGCTAGACCCCTAAGGAAGGGTTGGAAGGGTTGCAATTTCCAGCACTGGAGAGAGAGTTAGAAAGTGGAAGATAGAGGAGAGAGATGGACCCCTCCTGCAATGGCACTTAATACACAACAACCACAGAGAACGTCTCTATCCTTCTCATCATCAAATACGGATCTCCACTGGAGTCTCCATGATCTTTTCCCCCTTTCAATTTTTAACTTTCTCTCTCCTCTCTCATTTGTGCATTCACGCCATGGCCCATGCCTATATCGAGCTTTTTTTGCTGCACAAGAAGCTCACTTGAGCTCTGTTTCTAAGAGACTAGAGAGTTGTAGACAGAGAATGAGAGTTGCGTGATCAGTGTGCGGACCTCATTGTATTCCTTTTTCTCTATCTTATTTTATTTATTTATACTCTGGCATGATCTTTCCATCTTCTTGCAACTTCCTTGTGCACTCGATATCAGTGGAAGGTGCCTTCTCTTATAAGGTTGTTGCAATGTCATAAGTTTGATTCCCCAGATAGTCATCTTGGAACCTCATGTTTTCCTACAGCTCCATCCATACCCATCTTTCAGTGTGAGCTCACCAAAGCTTCACCTACTCATTCTCTTGAGCTGATCTATGAGTGCCTTTATCATTATTTGCAGGATACAAGGTTGCTATGGAAGCTTATGAAGCTACACGCATGTTATATTTTCTATGGATCGTGGTCTTCAAGGCAATCATGATAGCCCAATCAATTGGTAATAGGGCCAATGTTTCATTCTCAAGAGCTGCCAGCTAATGGCAGGTCAGAAGAAGGAAACCAAAGTTGGACATTTGTCGCCTTGCATAGTCTGAATGCGCCAGATAAGGGGCTTAATGATGGACCGCATGGCAATAGAGGTGAGACCACCAACCTGTATAGTGGCAGTTGTGCAAGCATAATGATCAGATGCCATCGTCCGAGATGTACTGCTACAAGCTCGAAAGGCATATACATGGTGTGGCCATAGGTTTGAAGCTGCTATTATCGTATGCTAATTAAGAGGAATGATGCTTGGTCTCTCTCTCTCTCTCTCTCTCTCTCTCTCTCTCTCTCTCTCTCTCTCTCTCTCTCTCACACACACACACACACACACACACACACACACACACACACACACACACATACACACACAAGTTGAATTGCAAGAGGCTCTTCCATGGCACACACCCAAGCAAAGTTGTATGCGCCATATTGTCTCCATGCTAGAGGTGGTAATGGTAAATCTGGAGTCAAAATGGGTTGATGACGTCAATTTAAGAACTTCAGGTGTAACTTAGCTATTGATTGCTAAAAAGTTGTATATAAATTTTTATTTCGTAGCATTGTGTATGTCTGATGATATTGTAGGTGATGGCAAGCTAAGCTAGTATTGGGAAGGTGCAAGATGAGGAGACAACATTTGAAGATTGTTTAACTTTTTGGATATTACTTGACCTTCTTATGATTCTTATGAGTGTCTAGGGATTGAAATCATTTAATTGTGAGAGGGAGTATAAATTTAATGATGATACCCTAGGCAACTTGATCTCTCTACCTATTTTAGTTAACTAGCAGGCCTCATGATTTTATCACTTGTTGCTAATGAAAAAGGTGAGGTTATTTTATGCAAAAACAAAAAAAATATATTGGTGGATTAAGAAGATTGCAATCTCATGATGAGATTATATAGATATAAAGTGTCGAGGGAATGATGAGCTGTGATATGATGAAACCTTACGGAATTGATATACTCAGTTGGGAATCCAAAATAATTAAAAGGATGAAAAGTTATTTCTTGGAAATTGTAAGCTTTATTGGTTCTTGAACCCCTAACTTTCTCCAAAAGAACAAGTGATAAAATCACAAGGCCTACCCTGAGAAGAATAGGGGAAGGTTAATACCATCATTGCAATCTTTAACAAATGATAAATCACGAAGCTTGCAGATAGATGATCATCCACAATAAACCAAATATGTACCTCCAATGACCAATGGGATGTTATTGGTTAATTGCTTTGAAATATATCGTGGCAAGGGGAGGGACTTTATGTTGGTTACAAGCGTGAGCACAAGAAATATTTGGAGACAAGGTACTTGTATTGACAAGTGAGAGGTACCAGCTATATTGACAAGTGATAGGTACCAGCTAATGCAAGCTATCCTTTTAATCTTTTTATTCTCTCTCTCTCTCTCTCTCTCTCTCTCTCTCTCTCTCTCTCTCTCTCTCTCTCTCTCTCCGGAGGATACAGGATACAGAGTGAAGTCAAAGAGAGCGAGAGAGCAAGATGTTAAATCCAAGGTTAGGAGGTGTGTTTTCTTGTGATCTGTACTCTCAATATATATATATATATATATATATATATATATATATATGCATATATGCAGAGGAGGAGCATGAAAGCTGTGTGTGTGTGTGTGTGTGTGTATGAACACGTCAGCATCTTTTATGTGTGTGTGTGTATATATGAACATGTCAGCATCTTTTTATGACTGTGTGTTCTAGGCTCCTATCAGCCTTGCCCTATTGTGCCTCTGGCCAGCTGTAGTCGTCGCAGGTGTTTCAGGGTGGGGGAGCAATGTGAGGTCAGAGGTAGGTGAGGACATTGATAGACGAAGTGCTTGCAGATTCCAGAAGTTTTTGAGCGAGGTAGCCGCGTGGAGATTGTTATAAAAAAACGGAGGTCCAAGGAGCTGAAATTGAAAGGCCCGGTTAGATTTTGAGCTTGCTTACAAGCAAAAGATACATATTTTGACCTCAAAATCGGGAGAATTTCAAGTTTTCCCTTATATTCTTTGGTTACGGAAAATGTATTTTCCTAGTCCTGGCCCGAGAGAAGCCTAGGGAAGAGCTCTCTTTGTTCATGTGACCCATGAAGACCAAGGGAAGGCGCGGGAAACAGCTACATGCCAAGGGGGATTAAACATTCAGCTTCAGGTCTGTATAGCTTACCCTGAAGAGACCCATTTGGAAGATGCTCTAGCACACAAGCATGGAATTTCCATACATGCAGAAGCCATAGAGTCGGACAAGATTACGGTAGCGTGTCGAACCCAGTTCAACCAACTCCGTCGAGAAGCTTGGGTTCTGATTGATTGAAAGCACCTTCACTGCCGCATCCACTTGCTGGACTGTAGGGGCCATGCTTATAATCACATTTGTTGTAGACTCCTGCTACGCCAATAAGTCTCGATTCACTGAAATTGTATGTTGCTACTTCGAGCTTTTTTATGGTGAACCGTCTCAAATGCGTGCCATATTTTGGAACTACATCTGGCAAGCCCCTTGGTGAGGCTACGACAACCCTTTTCATCCTTCGGCAGCAAAGAAGAATACAAATAGAAAACATGCAATTGGGGGGAGAGAGGAAGAGACACAAAGAGAGAGAAACACCATCGCCAACCATCTTCGGAAAATTGCTTCACTCTTTACAATGAATAGGGGCAATTGTTCTTCAACCCCATTAGCGTCGAAGATAATAGAGAATACACGGGACAAGAGGATGAAGCCCACATTTGAGGAGCTTGAGGAATTGAAGCAGCCCAAACTATGGAGCTGAGGGGTGAACGAAGATCCAGAAATACAAATTATATATTGAAAATGAAACACATGTGGTTGATGGTGAGAAGCTGGTGCAGCAGATTGATAGTTCAAGGAGGCCGAAGGGGAGCATATCGAGAAGTTGCAAGGACAATATTGGGCGAGGGTGAGCATGAGGAGTAGAGGCCTTAATGTATGCGATGAAGGGCACCCGCTTCACTCTCTATAATTTAACCACAGGTGCAATTGCTCCTCAACCGCCCATCTGTGAAGAAGAAGAATAGAGAAGCCGACAGTGAAGGAGCTGTAGCAGCCCAAACTATGCAGTCGAGGGGTGAAAGTTGAAGGCATTGAGAATGAAGCTCATATGGTTGATGGCAAGAAGGTGGTGCAGGAGATTGCTAGTTGCAGGAGAAGGTGGTGCAGGAGATCGACAGACGTTGCATGCACAGTAGAGGCGGGAAGGACTACAGTGCAGGGCCGCCAACACAAACGGGATCCTTGCCACCAGAAATCATGCACAACACTGCACACCACTTCTATAGTCTATAGCTGTATCAATGTGTCGACACATGGCGTGGCAGTAGAGCAAGCTGTGCCAATCTTCTTAGCTTCTAATTCCTCTCAGTTGATGTAGGTTGTGCACCCCCACTCGATCGAGGGGCGATGGCTAGGAACAATGTTCGATGGAAAGGAACACCTGAGATCTCTCTCTCTCTCTCTCTCTCTCTCTCTCTCTCTCTCTCTCTCTCTCTCTCTCTCTCTCTCTCTCTCTCTCTCTCACACACACACACACACACACAACTCTCAGCAGCTATGGACGATTCACCTCCCCCAGGCTTTGATCTCTCGCGTACGCTCTCGACTCTTAACTCTGGACACGTGCTCTCCTCTTGGCTCCTTTCTCGACACTTCAGTCTCCCTCAACCCCCTGTGCAGCACATGTTTGTCTCCCAAACGAAGGGCGAGCTTGCATGTAGGCTAGGTAGGTTCATGAGTATATATCCTCTCCATGATTAAGCGGTGATGTGAATATTGCTTGTATTTGTAATGAGTAACTTGTGCCTCCACCAACCAATCAAAAAATTGTGGATTTTTAAAAATAACCTGCTATTTTTCATCAGCAAAAAGGGAAACCATCACTAAGGCCTCACCCCTTTGGGGTAGGCCAAAAAGAGAAGCTCACTCCACCCTCCCCTCCACTCTCCTCCTCTAGCATCATGCTAAGGGTTGTTCTTGCACGCGAGCATGGATTTCATTGACGTGATCATGATCGTGTGATTACGTTAATAACTCTAGAAATTACACAAGAAAAACATGTGATCACGATAATTATTACCGTGACTTTCATGATGACCTGCAAAAACCCATAGAGCTGGTTAGCCCACCGAGAAAAAGAATATTCCCACAAGGCCCGCTAGGGTTTTTATTTTTTTGGCGGACCCGTTGGGAAAATAAAAAAAATCGGCGGGCATAATTATATAAAGTAAACAACGTGCTTACCGTTGTGCTTTGACTAGGAAAATCCCTATGGAGTGTATCCGAGTGCCGGGTATTGTCATCTTCTTGTGAATTGACCTAAGGTTATAGAGTCACATGTCCTTTTTTTGGGTTGAACGTGATTCTTAATTTGGTAACTACTTCTAAAAATATTTAATTCTTTTACCGAACATAAAGGTATGAAACCAAAACAATTGAAAAATTGGAAAGTCATGCTCATTGCAACAAAGCCATTTTTCCAAATGAGGGCTGTAATTGGTTTTAGAAGATAAGCATATGCAAATGACGAGTCGATAGTCAAGGGTTGGATGTCCTGTACTAGTGTACTGGGCATATAAAGATCCTTGAAGTCTTGCATTTTTCACCATCATATATTTGAGTTGATATACATTGTCACTGCACAATATAAGAGCTATAATCCTTAATTGGGTGAAAATAGCTTTTATATATTGAATTGGTTGCATAAGGGGGCTACAATCCTTGACTGGGTACAAGTAGTCCTCAATTGTGTGATTATATTGAAGATTTATTTGCATTATTTCATGCATTGGTTTATACAGAGAGTGCATTATATATTATGAAATATTATTATAAGTGTATGACATGACCAATCATAGATTTTATTACTTTCGTGTGTTTTCTGCAAACAACTGACATCGTTCAGTTTAGAAGTTGATTATTTTTTGTATCATTTGAAATTAGATATTTCTTATTGTTTGAAAATCAAAGAGGACGTATAAATAATCATCATAATAAGAATTGCATTGAGAAATTCATAGCATTGTTGTATTTATTATGACGTATAGAGAATGCATTGCAATGTGTATGTTTGCTCACAACATAGGTGATTGATATGTGGATTAGTTAGTGTGCATTGCAAATCTCATATCATGCAGATTTGATTAATTTCCTAGTGAATGAAAAATTTAATATATATTGAAAAGAAGAAAAATATTTTAAAAACTAAACATCTAGTTCTTTTGCCTTCAGTTTTAATTTAAAAGCAACAGAGAAAAATGTCGGCACAAGTGGTACAAAGAAGCCAAAGTATAAAAAAGATATTGGCAAAGAGTGGGATTATGCTCACAATTGGAGTGGCAATGTAAATTTTGCTTCACAACAAAATCAGGCGGTGCACCACGTTTTAAGGACCATTTTTTGGGTAGCGTTAAAAAGAGTGTAAGAAATGTGAGCATCCTCAGGTACCTGCAATTGCAAAGCATTTGAGATAAGAGCTCGCCAAAAAAGGTGGCAAGAGACAACAGCTATATAGCTTTGTTATGGATGCAAGTAAAGAGCAGTTAGAGCCAAATATTAACTCTGCTGATCCTATGGTGACACCAACTAACCTTGGAGAACAGCTTGCGCATGGAGAGGAAATGTCAAGCAGCATTTCTTTTAAGCGTCACAATGAAGGTGGACTTGGTCAAATGCGTCAAAAATCATTGCATTAAAGATTTCGGATGCAGTCTCTTGAAGAAGCACAAACTGAACTCTCCAAAGCAATATTCTTCACTTGGAGTGATCTGGCCATGGTAGACATCAATCATTGGAAGGCTGCTTGGAAGAAAATCGACGAGTTTGGCCCAGGATTTTCAGCTCCCTCTTATCACACAATACAAAATGTTCTCTTGGACAAATGTTACATCAAAATCAAAGAGCGTGTTGGAAAATAATACTTGGAAATATCTTGCTTTCAGGATGCACAATTGTGAGTGATGGTTGGTCAAATGCTCAAAGAAGACCATTGATCAATGTAATGCTGGTTTGTCCAAGGGAAGAAACGTTCATAAAGGCAATTGATAGTTTTGATGTCATTAAAAGTGGTAAATACATTTATGAGATCTTGATTAATGTAATTAAAGAAATTGGTGATGAATATGTCGTTCAAGTAGTCATGGACAACGCAAAGAATTGTAAAAACCCTAGTAAATTAATAAAGAAGTGCTTTCCACACGTTTTCTCCAATGGTTGTAATACGCATAGCTTAAACTTGGTGCTGAAGAATTGGTACACTAGTGAAGAAACCACATGGTTCGCCAAAATAATTGACATGTCATGTCAGGTTGTGAAATTTATCTTAAAACAACAAAGAGTGCTCGATTTGTACAGAATGCGTATGTTAGTGATGTTGAAACTTCCTGCTGGAACTTGGTTTTGCACGTATTTTTATACATTGGAATCACTTCTCCTCAATAAGTGCACTGTGATTGACACTTTCAATTGCATGGCCTTTGATGAATGGTAGCTTGAGCAGAAAGAAAAAGTGAAAGAGAAAATTACATGTCTATGGCAACATAAACAAGGCTGCTTGGTGGAGGAGTGTAATGGATTCATACCATGTAATGATGCCGGTTATGTTCGTGATTCACAACCTTGATCAAAAGCCGCCAAATATGGGCAAAGTGTGGATTACATGATGGTCAGTCCAACAGAGTCTTGAAAATCCCGAGGAACTGAAAGAGTCTGTAATAGAGAAGGAGTGGTGTGGCGACTACCATTCTCTTGCAAACAATGAAGAATTTTGGCCAAGTATTTTCATGCAAGATGGAAGAGCGCTCATAGTCTACTCAATAGTGTGGCTTACATGCTCGATCCGAAATATTGGAATTTATATCTAATGTCCAATACGGAGGTGGTCAGATATTTCTATCACGTGGTCAACACGTTCTACTTCAATGTTCAGGACCGAATTGATTGTATCAAAGAAAAGAGTGCATTTATATTAAAAGAAGGTCCTTTTGCAAATGATTTTGTACAGTCAATGACAAAAGAGCAACGTGCATGGAAATGGTGGAAAGCATTACACGACCTTACGTCCCCTTGCAATGAAAGTACTGGCACAATGTGCAGCAAACTCAAGTTTAGAGAGAAACTAGAGTATGTACAAGTATGTTCATAGCACTATTCGCAACAGATTATTAGCAGAGTGGAAAAAATAGTGTATAAGTTTTGCAACGAAAATATATTGCATCACATCAAAAGTGCTGGCTACGAGGAGGAAATGCCAACGTGGTTGAATGATTGTCAAAACAAAGACAAAGAAGAGTTCAATGTCGGGTTCTCTCAATGCACTATAGATGAAATAGAAGAGAATCTGGTAATAGATATGGAAGTTGAATTACAAGGAGACCCACAACACTCAGACTTAGAACCAGCTAACAACTTCACAGATTCAATATAGCTTGAGAGTAGAATGAAGATTGTGTCAAAAACCATGCATTACGAAAGAGCTTGTATTCAATGTGTTTTGATCATATACAATGCTTCATATTCGCGATTATACATAGTTTGTCGATCTTAATTGTTATGCTCAACACCAACATCTTGGTCACCAAACAGATTTCTAATTGTGCTAGGGATATCTTGGCGAGCTTACTTGAATTTATACTCATTTTCCATGCCAAACATAACATATATTCCTTGTGGAATATCTTGTGAACAGATGGTGCATTAGCTACTATTTTGCATCAAACGAATAAGATAGACAAAGTGATAATAATGACCACATGTCAATGTATAATATCCACTCCATCCATCAAAATTCTTGTAGCAAACTGGACATTGGGAAGATAAAGATGCATTTGAAGTAGACGAGGAGACCAAATCTGGATGCAAGACAAGGTGACTGATGTGTGTCCCTTGTATAGGTGGAGGATTCACTCTCTGTGTCAGATTCTGAACGTCTTGGCTTAAGAGATGAATACTTTTCTCCATCCTGACCTTTGAGGGTTGGGGTGTTTGTGTGGCTATAGAAATCCGTGTTATTTATGCATCTTTCTCTGCCAGTTGTGGTCATGTAAATATCTTTCTCTCTATTTAGCTGTAGGTCGGCACCTTCAACTATCAATGCCAGCTCATCTCGGGTGAAAGTGACACAACTTTCCCTGATATCATGGATGGCAACAATTGTCTCCTTTTACAAAAAGGCTATTAGTCACTATTGCACAAAATGAACATATGACATTTTTGCAAAATATAACGCACAATTTGCATTGTGCAGTCGATGACCATAAACGTCCAAGTAGATCCTCTCAACGTTTTCTTTGATCACTTCGTGGGGGGACTTCGATACCTTTCACCATTCTTTCTTTATGTCCGCGTCCTCATATGGCCATATTTTTCTGATCATGTACTTGATCACTTATTTATTGATCTCTTTCAATTGCATGTGGTTTGGATTTGCCCATTTTGAAAGTCGTCGAGCAGTGCACGTCGCTTGCTTTGTCGACATACCATGCACTAGAGACCCGGCTTCTTTGGTGATCATGTAAGTGTGATTATGTAAATGTGTCAATAAGACCTTGTGATCACACAAAATTTGTTGTAATTACGTAAATATTAATTCCCTGCACTCGAGCCTCAGAGAAATCTCCATCGTTTATTCAATCTGCTTTGCAAAAGATAGATGAATAAGTGTGATTAAGTGTGATTATGTAAATGTGTCAATAAGACCTTGTGATCACACAAAATTTATTGTAATTACGTAGATATTAATTCCCTGCGCTCGAGCCTCAGAGAAATCTCCATCGTTTATTCAATCTGCTTTGCAAGGGATAGATGAATGTTCATTACACTTTCAATCTACATCGGCGAGCCCGAGAAAGCGGAGAGGAAGGGACAAACATCGTGTTGTCCTAGGGGGAGAAACACAGAGGTAACATGGATGCACCCTTATGACATGCTTTGCAGGCATGAGGTTAAGAGATAGAGAGAGTTGCCCTACCATGATTTGTGTGCGTAAGGTATAGAGATTACATGCTTAATATTTCCTTACGCCTCCTGCTACTTGTGACTTCCAGCCTTGAACATACGTGAGGTGCATGGGGTCCTGCAACACAAAGTTGGGGGAGTTGAAGAGGGAGAGTGCCCAACAATCACATTCCTCTCTCAAGGAGTATGGCAGCGAAGGGGGGAGACACAAGTTATGGGTGGAAGAAGCTTCACCCGTAGAATCGCACCATCATGAGCATTTGATGATGCGTATGGCGCTAAATATAAAGCAGCTACATGTTGATCAATACTTACGTTTTCGGTCCCAGTTGCTACTAAAATGTCATCATTAGCAACTATGGTAATGCAACACAGTACAACTAATCCTATATACCATGAGCTCGTTTTCAAGCAGCTGCAGCATTTTGCACAACATAAGCAACAATCACCTTGTGTGGCCCCATCATGAAGGAGTGCATGTGCATCACTTCCATGGATTTGATATGTTGTGAAGGCTGCATGATGCTATATACTTTATTGTTGATCATCACTTTGATTGCCTATTACGTGCAAAACTATCTTTTGGCTTGATCGAACTCGTTGCCTGAGATCGATTGATTTCGAGTCAAATAGAGTGAATCATGATGTGTAGCAACAACCTCGACTTCAAAAGTAAAGAAGCGCAACACGCACTGCACAGGGTCAAGGAGGGGAGAGTATCTACTAGAAGTGGATGACAATCACGAGATATTTCTTGAGCGCTTAATTATAATCCCCATCAGCTCCACACATAGCCTTGGGCATTGTCATGGCATGGGGCTCCCTCCCACCTGCTATCCTGCTTTCCATCGCCATCCCCAACTTGTTCTATAGAACCTAGGACCTACATTATGATAGCACGTTAACTCCATCCCCACTTGGTTTTTACGACCTGGGACTATCTCCCCACATCCCACGACTTCATCCCCATCACCCTTATCTGATATACGCCATCATTCTTGTGTGATCTACGCCATCTCTCCACCTCATCCCCACACCCCACTTGCTCTTGACAATGCATGTGTTCTCCCCACACGCACACTGTTGGAACGAGGGGCTATGGGGGATGTAGCCTGAGGGAAGCCATGGCGTGGAGGAAGCACAGTAGAAGGCGAGAGAGAGAGAGAGAGAGAGAGAGAGAGAGAGAGAGAGAGAGAGAGAGAGAGAGAGAGAGAGAGAGAGAGAGAGAGAGAGAGAAGTCGATACAGTAAAAATAACGCTTCTTCTTATTTTTTGATTGATGTGTAGCCTTTTACATATATAGGCATACTTGCCATGCAAAAGAGACTCAACTCTAACTGAGGTTATCCTGCATGCTATAGGGGCCTGTTCCCACTAGTTGACATCAGACATAATTTGGGCTTGAATACCCAACAATCCCCCCCTCAAGCCCGAACTGGACAAGCAACTCATGATACCTCGAGTTTTTGGTGTACTCGTCAACCGTGAGTTTTAGGTTTTCTCACAACCAAGGATTTTTGGTTTATCCATAACCTGGTGCTAGGTCAGTAACCCCCCCTTGAACAGATAGGGTGTAGGTCAAAACATTAGCTACCAAAAGTGGAGTTTTTGGTTCACTGCCAAACCTTGGGTTTAAGGTGTACCCGGTAACCTCACGAGAATGCAACAAAAATGGGCTGAGAACTGATAAAAATTGGGAGGTCTTACCACTTATCTTTGTGGCAGTGTCTATAACTCGTACAGATTTTTGGCATGGCAATAATTGACAACAGACAAGCTAAAAGAAGGCTTTGACTGAAAAGTATATGACTGTGTTGACAAATAAACATAAAACTTCTATGACACTGAGCAGATAAAAAATACTTTGTGAAGTCTTGTACCACAATCTCGAAGCAGATCTTCATGTTCTGCATCTGTTGATGTATTGAGTGCTTGAAGTAAAACCATTGAAAAATCACCATTGTCTTTCTTTCTGGAAGAGCTTTGATTTTGGAATTTCTCTTCTGTTGTCTGCTAGCATCACTATCCAAGTTATCATCATCAACAGTCCGGTTCTTTTCAAATGTATCAACAACCTTCCAAAGATCCTCTTTATCACCACTTGGAGACAACGTTGTGAAAAGCTTATGTTGATTGTAGATTTTTCCTTTTGCTCTATAAATGGACAGGTGAATCAAATACGAAATGACCTTTTCCAGCTCAAGCGTTTGTCCTTCTGACAAAAGATTACCAACTACTTGCTCATCATCAAAGGTAATAAACCCGAAACCTCGAGATTTCCCAGTACCATGCTCTAGCATGATTTGATTCTCGATAACTTTGCCAAACTGTGAAAAGTAGCTCTTGAATTCCCCTTCAGTAACGGATGGAAGAAGACCACCCACAAAGTTGGCTTTGAAGGTGAGAAGCACCTCTTGTATAGGGGTTGGCCAAGAAGGAATGGGCGGACAAGCTTAAAAATAATAAGCCTTGTGTGAAAGTCAAAGCCAAAATAAAATATACAGCGAATTGTTTTCCTGCTCCGCAGACGACGCCGAGATGAAGAAGATGCTTCGCAGCAGGCTAAAACCACCAAACCAGGAGACGCGGTAGTGTTGAGACTTCGTCAGCATGCCAGGGCGATTGTGTTGCGGGCGCTTGTGCTCAGTTTTGCTGCAGCTCGACAGACGGCCTTCTCTCTCTGTAAGCGGCCGTACCCGTGAGGTGGAGTTAAGAGCCGAGGGCCAGTAGGCTCTGATACCAGTTGTTGGAACGAGGGGCTATGGGGGATGCAGCCTGAGGGAAGCCATGGCGTGGAGGAAGCACAGCAGAAGGCGAGAGAGAGAGAGAGAGAGAGAGAGAGAGAGAGAGAGAGAGAGAGAGAGAGAGAGAGAGAGAGAGAGAGAGAGAGAGAGAGAGAGAAGTCGATACAGTAAAAATAACGCTTCTTCTTATTTTTTGATTGATGTGTAGCCTTTTACATATATAGGCATACTTGCCATGCAAAAGAGACTCAACTCTAACTGAGGTTATCCTGCATGCTATAGGGGCCTCTTCCCACTAGTTGACATCAGACATAATTTGGGCTTGAATACCCAACACACACACCCTCCAACACCACTTGCTAATTGCACAAGGCTGCTCGCACAAACAAGCCGAGATTTATAGACAAAAATATCTCCCTTTGTTCCTCTGTGGTCATTCTAGCACAAGGGCTCTCTCCGAGAGAGAGAGAGAGAGAGAGAGAGAGAGAGAGAGAGAGAGAGAGAGAGAGAGAGAGGGTGTTTTCATTCTTGTTGGTCTTCTACAATTGAGAGACACCACTAGATAGATGCACACAGTTCACCTGTGCGAGATCACTTGATAGGCGGATGACACATAGAGGGAGGCCATTGCAGATAAGCACATCATTAAAAAAACTTTACATCTCTTTCTCATCTTGGCCTGATCCATCGTGCAAACAAAAAATATGTCTGTCTCGGCGGGCTCTTACTGACACATGCAAACATCTCGATAAATTCTCTTTAATAAGTCTCTTAAAAACTATTCTTTTACCTTCCACTCCTGCGCTCTCAAGGGTAGGCCTCCTGATTTTATCACTTGTTTTTAAAACAAGTGATAAAATCCCAAGGCCTGCCATTGGTAAAATATATCTACCCCCAAATCAAGTACAAGTTTTTGTTGTGTTAATAAAAGAGTATCATAATCATAATCTCTTCATATCTTCATATAGAGTAACGTTTGACAAAATCGAAAACAAAGGAGAGGGAAAGTGAGATGTGGTGAGTTGTCATGAATGAGAGAGAGAGAGAGAGAGATTTAGGAAAATTACCAAAATACCCCTCAAATTATAAAAATTCCCAAAGTACCTTAATACTTTGCCATTCATTCCCGAAATGCTCTTTAAATTTTCCAAAATACCCCTTGTTGTGAGATCACATTTCTCCAAACATAAAAAAGAAAATTGTAGCTTTTCATAAGAACAATGATTGTCTTCTATCAAATCAAGATGCATATCTAGAATTTGAGTTGGCTATGTAGGCTTTGGATATGAATTGCATCATTATTTTTAGGTATAAATTGCTCTTTTTTGGAGGTAATTTGTGGCAAATTACATCCCTAGCACTCAAAAATGGATCTCATTTGTCGAAAAGGAAATAAAGATTAAAAAATTTTGAACAATCTAACCAAAATAGATAAAGGGCATTTTTGGGAATCTTTGAAATTTGAGGAGTATTTTGGGAATTTCCGCAAATTAAAGGGGTATCTTGGTAATTTTCACTATATTTTTCTTAAGTTGTTTCACACATCATGTGAAGGTTGTCCGCGACTGCTTACCAAAGCATGATGAGAGAGCTAAGAATGGAAGTAACCTCACAATGTGGAGCTTATGCCGTTCTGTTGTGGAGTTAATTTAAGTAGGAGACATTGATCAACTTGTATTGAAGGTGTCTACGATGAAGTTAAGTGCCGATATCTTGTGTGTGATACTCCACAGATGAAGCACAAGAGAAGATTGAGGAAGGTGTGAGGTGAAGACAGAGGAAGGTAATCATCTTTTCCTATGTCAAGTGCAAAAACTTTGTGGGAGAAGCATCCTATGCCGGGCTCTCTCTCTCTCTCTCTCTCTCTCTCTCTCTCTCTCTCTCAAGCGTGATCAATCACCACCATACTTTAGGAAGTTGGATAATGCCAAGACATATTAGATTGTGATATCCAAACCAGTCCTCGAAAAAAACCTAGGTTTAGTGTAATCCTAGGTAGCGAGAAAAGGAACTTCAATTCCCTTGTAAGAGATTACCGCCACAAAGATACCTAGGTGTAAGTCCCACTTTTGTATCTGTAATTTTGTAGTCACAAAATTGCAGTTGATATCAAAGGAGGTTCTTGTTCCAAGTTTACCCTTTCTTGAGGAAAGACGAGCAGGAGATGTGCCCCTTCTTCAAGCCGTTGCAAGGCCACTATCTGGCATTGGCAGTGTCGTCGCAACTACAAAGCAACTCTCTCTCTCTCTCTCACACACACACACACATGCACATGGACACACACATACGCACACACACGCACGTGCACACATAGAGCTTTGATCACATATCAACAGTGTTGTCTATGTTTTTTTCTTTGGCCAAGAAGGGGACAAAAAGATGAAACAGGGAGCGGCACCAGTACAGGGAAGTGAAGGGACGTCGACCAATTGCATGTGTGCTAGTGTGGGTGATTCAGGTTAGTAGGTTTGTTGGGGTTCAAGCCGCAAGCTTGTTGTTCAATGTAAACCCAAGCAGGACAGGATGCAATAGCTGCAAGATTGTGAGTCCAGGCAGGCCACTTCTGATGCAAGCAAGGCACAATCGAGACAATGCTCTCTTCTCTCTCACACACTCTCTTGCAACGAGCAGCAAGGAGGTAGGCACTGTGTCGTATGCAAAAAATGGCAAACTTGGGAAGAACACAGTGCAAACCCAGCGCTGGATCCTCTTGCCTCTTCCCATCTTTGTGGAACTTGTAGTTTTTCTTTATATTTGTGAGCCTCCTGGCCAAGTTGTCTGAACAAAAAGAGTTGTTTACACATACATGTAATAATGGTGCAAGAATGGTGCGCAACAATAGTACATGTGTCAGAAGCAAGCATGGAATCACAAAGCCCTTTATTTGACATGCATTAACTGGTGATACTAAGCCTCCATGAGACCATAGCTAGGACACTCTTCCCATCCCTCTTGCATGCACGTGTGTGAAGGAGTATGTAAGTGCAGGCATGCAGTGTCATTTGTTAAGTACAATGTACGATATCTGTTTGAAAGTTTCCTCATCAACTTGATGCTGATGATCAAAAGCAATGGATTGCCATCCGTCATCAATGATGATGAAACATGCTGGAGTACCACCATCTTTCAAGCTGAGGGAAATCAAGCAAGATCCCAAGATTGGTAGACTCTTCTCATACTTTGTTGCTTTTTTTAAAGTTGGAGAGTACACTTTACACACACACACACAGACACACTCCTGTCACTTATAAATCTGAGGTGAAGGTGTGCCTACTTTGGTGCTATTATAGTGGCAGATTAGCTCTGTATTCCTTTTAAGTTCATATCAGACATCAAGTGCTTGCTAATTTTTTATTACCCACATGATCAGATCTCCACAACTCCTATGGCTCACTATGATAGAAGAGGACACTTGCAGACACTGAATTGAAAGGAGAGGCACATACAATGGCAGAAGTGATAAAAAAATAATCCACAGCAGAGAGTTGGCCACCATGATGATCTTCCACAACAAGTAAGAGGTGCATAAGCTCAACAAACGCAAATGAGTAATTTGTATGCGTGTATGATGGAGAGTCGAGGTGCTTAAATCTTAGGCTTGATGGTCAAGAACAATAGGGTAGATGTCACGACTCAAAATCAGATTAGAACTAGAAATTGCAAAAACAATCACCATGACACTTGTCTCTACATTTCCATCGGGGAGTAAAAACATGAGTGCATACTATAGAGGTCCATTACAGTCAATCAAAGCCCAGAAAGTTTGCCCATAATTAGTGGATTAGCATCGATAAAAAATGGAACTAGCTTTTAATGGGTTGACATGTTCCACCTTACCTTACCAATTTTTTGACCCCTCCCCCAAGCTTCTGTCATATCCCCTGAATTTACCAATGGTATCAGAATAGCCAATGCATTAGCATTATCGATGGACATAGCTGACCATAATGCAACCTACAGGCTTTGTTGCATATGCCATCATACAATAATGTCTCAAAGCATTAAGTCCTTTGATTATAATGAGTATAAAATAATGGATAATACTAATGTTATAGGGACCACCTTGGACAACCCTCAACATCCTCTGGTAAACATACAGACATAATAATCAAATTTTCTGGTTCTACTGAATTTTTTTCTGATTAAAAAAACCCACTACAATGACCTATCTCAAGAGATGATACGAAGGCATATGGACGATACCTTTTTAAGCCTTGCCTGATTTCGTCTGCTGAAACGTTTGTATAGAAAGCATCCCATGTGCACCAACCAAACCGATTCAGAATGTCTGGCATCTGTAGTGTAAGGTTGCTACTAAGCCTGCTACCATTATTTGACAATAGATAGTCAAGATGCAAAAGACAAATCCCATACTTCCTTCTCTTCTCGCCTACGAAATGTTTGCAAGTGCATCTCCACAACTCCAAGGCAAATAAGGCAGATCAATATGAGCATTGCACAAGCTATCAAGGTGGACTATTGCCAAAGATATAGACATGAGAATCTTACTGCACAGCCTCTCCTACAACTTTAAATGGATTGGTTCCTGCATGAAGATAGCCTCTCCTACAACTTTAAATGGATTGGTTCCTGCATGAAGATAAACAGAATGGAGACCCCCTTTTCCTTTGACAGCTGCACCACCTGCCAAGACACAAGACAAAAACACATGATGGAAAGTGTACAAATTTTCTCATATTTCTCATTCAGATAAAAGCTTATTGTGGCCCCATAGTGACGGATCCTGCAAATACATGTCATGTAGATGCATCGGTGTACCTCAACCATTACCAGTTTAAAAAACGGTTGTTTATTAATGCAAAAAAAAATTCCAAAACTTACCACTCTCCAGGTATAACTCCAATTGATCATCCACATTGCCTTGCAATGATGCTCGAAATGAACCTTCTAACAATGGTAAGAAAATCGTGTACACAGTTTCATCTTCATTGAATGTACTCTCAGGCATCAAGGAAGACATGAGTTTGGACTCGCAAAGAAAGAATTTAGTTTCCATTGGAACGTCCTTTCTAGAATTGCCCATTCTTTGCATCATCCACCATAGACTGAATCGAAAGCAACACATAAAACAAATATCCCTGTTGCAAGAAGGCTTTGTGAGCTATGTATGTGTAAGAAGGAAAACACTCTCTTATATATATTAGAGTCAGCTCTGTTTGTCCATCATAAAAAAGGGTCTCCGGGTTTGGCACTTACTTGAGAACACCTAGAGGGAAGACAAGAGCTTTCAAGCGATGAAACACCTAGAAATGCTCCTTTAACGGAACCTACACCTATGCTGGCAGTGAGAATGACATTTCCAGGGACATCCCGCAACAACACTGCCCCCTTCACAATGAGATTTCCATCCAAAATACTGATCTCTGATGTCAAGGGTGCGGCGTGCCACCATTGTGGCAGATTGATCCGTAGTTTGTTCACAACTTCCAAGCACGTTTTACTGAGTGGTTGCCTGTTCTAGCGATAAGTTCTGCGGGAGAAACATACATATAAATATGTCTCTCTCTCTACACTATACATACACAGACACACATCATGCCCACGTGAAGCCGAATCTTGAAATAGCGGCTGTGAAGTGGAAGTGGGTTCGGGGCGATTCTAACCTGACAATGAGAAAATCCGGGACAGGGGATGCCTTGCTTTTGGCAAGCTTGGGGCCATTATAATATAGCGGGTATGCAGAAGCGGGGGTGCAAATGGCCACAGTTTGATGAAGGGGATGTAGATCGCCGCTGGAGACAGCGACGGATTTGGAGGGAGAAGATAACATATCAAGAATAGAGCGGAAAATATAACGGCAATGTAGGGGGGCTTGGAAGGCGAGAAAGTCATTGGTATCGAGTCAACAATAGAGAGAGACCTAAATGAGCATTGTCGATTCCCGTGGTCGCCTTCCACGTCAGCTCGACAACCTTGTCTTATCCTGCCACGTTTCGAAATGCCTTTAGTTGTACACACTTTTCATTTAAATGAGCATTCAGGTCATATTTCAAAACTCAAGACATGTCCATCGTTAGATTTACACTCTTCATGTACACTCTTCATGTGACTACTACTACTACTACTCGCTCAACTCTCCAAAAACCTATTAATTAGCTTCATAGATTCGTTTCGAACCTCCGGTCCTAAGGTAAGGTAAAATCAAAAGTGCTCGCAAGCCTGCTGGCCCCTCATGGCGTGCTTCCTTATCACACTTGCAGCATCTGGCCTGCACTACAATTATCATCGTGCATCCTTCTCGCACGCCAGAGAATCCCAACCCACCCATTCCCCTTGCTATCCCCTAATGCACCTCGGCTGCAGAAAAACGAGAGACACACACACACACACAGAGAGAGAGAGAGAGAGAGAGAGAGAGAGAGAGAGAGAGAGACTTTGTGCATTGTGATAATGGGAGCGATAGATAGGGATCTGGCCATCCCTACATACAAACGGGAGAGAAGGAGTTTGCTTTCCTTGTAGGCAAACGAGAGAGAGGGAGTTTGTCATGTGTGAGAGAGAGATTCTGTCTGTCCGCAACATGCCCACCTCAGCGAGCCCCAACTGTCCACAATTGCCTTCTGCTCACAAAGGCTTGCACTCATTGATGCCAATATTACATCAACCCTCCATTGATTATAGCACCCCATAGCTGCTGCTCTGCACAGATGCGCCCAGAAGAGACGGAGAGAATAATCGAACAAACTTTTCCTCGTTTTTGTCTTCGTCTGTTTCCCTACAATCGATCGCTCTCCCACTCTCCCTTTGTGTTGCCAAAAATCTGTTTCTATGTGACCCACAAATCTCTTCATGCCTCTCGTCCGCCATCCTCGCAGGCGGGCACCTTTTTCTCTCTGTTGGTCTTCGCCCTCTCGCTAACCTGCCGCATAATTCGAGCCACACATCATTTTGCAACACGACCAGTTCTTTGCACATAAGACGAACCCTTTGCTATGAAAAAAACATGGTTGTCCCCTCCCTGCTCGTCCTTCTCCCCTTTCCGCCTTATCCACAGTGCTTTGGAGATTGGCATGTGACACACTCGCATGACACGACCGCCACCTGTCTCCTTGTGTACCTTGCTTTGCCCGCCATGTGGCGACTACGACCTTTTCATTATCATTCTCAAAATGCGCATCTGGCAAGATTCTTGCTAATACAATTCCAAAAAAACGTTTGTGGAACCTCCTCATTTAAATGAGTGTCCACTATCTTATTTCAAGCAATGAGCTATCTTATTTCAAGCAATGAGCATTCTTTTCCTATTAGAAAATGCTTCAAAATACAACTCAACATTTTTCCTATTTTTGTCTGGCAAAAGAAAAAGCATCTCTATAGCCTTTGCCCTCTGGGAGGCCAAAAATCCATTCCTCCTCATGTTCACACATGGTGAGAGGGGGGTAAAAGTGGTTTTTTTTTTTTTTTTTTTTTTTTTTTTAGGGGGGGGGGGGGGGGGGGGGGGGGGGGGGGGGGGTATGTGTGTGTGTGTGTGTGTGTGTGTGTTTTGTTTGTTTGTTTGGGGTTTGAAGCCCTCGTCACTATATGGCACGGTTCTAGGCCAGAGGGGATCTAGGGTCCAAATTTGGGGACGCGAGGCGGCTTTAATCTCCGTCGTCGGTTCACAAAGTGAACTAGGGATGGATGAACTGAGGGTGAACTAGGGGCGGATAAGCTAGGGGTGGGTGAACTAAGGGTGAACTAGGGACGCTTAAACTAGGGTGTGATCATGTGTCATGTCAACATGGACATCGACGCGCGCTAGCATGGTGGTGGAGCATTCGTATGACAACCGATACGTTCCAAGTTCGACCCACACCCGCGAGGCAGGTGAACTAGGGGGGTGAATTAGGGGCGCCATTTTTGCCTCGAGTTCACCCCTAGTTCACCCCCAGTTCACTGCGTGATCCGACGGCTGAGATTAAAACCGCCTCACGCCTTCAAACTTGGGCCCTAGATCCCCTCTGGCCTAGAACCGTGCCATATAGTGACGAGGGTTTGAAGCTCTCTGCCCGTAAGGAGGCATTGTCATATGCTTGGTCCCGTCTAATGTCATGATTGGCCCAGATTTTCACTCTTTTGGAAACAAGATATTGTATTTTAATCATTGTTTTTTCCGTCTGTATGATGATTTTGAAATTTTTAATTATTTATCTATTGTATATTACTGACAACCGGGGATCAAGGGTGGGCGAAAGACGAGTTGAACACATCCTGAGAAGGCGAAATCAGAAGAGGAGTACGACGACGACGAGGACGACAGCGACGACGACGAAGAAGAAGATGACAACGCAGAAGAACAAGATGAAGAGGATGCAGACGACAGTGATGAGAACGAAGATTCAGCAGAAGAGGCAGAAACTCAAAAAGACGAGGAGGGACGATGATAAAGAGGAGGTGGATTATCCTGCTCCGCCTTCTGTTGGTAGCTCTCAAAATGCTGAAGACAAGGAGGATTCATGCCTTCCAGCTGATAAGCCCTGTTCCTCGAGTCCATGGATCAACCAAACCCTTGTCTGCATTCGCGATGCCCGCAACCACCTCGATGATCACCAGGAAATGCTCGCCCATCCTTTCCCTGAATTAATCCTACATCCCCCACCTTCGCAGAGTTCGATCTGCCGCCTTAGCCCTCTTGTCCTGTGCAGACGCTGCGATTGCCTGTGCTTATACTGAAGCGGTGCAAGGGAAAGTTACACTCAAGCAGGAGCTTCCCGCAGTGCAGAAGAAGCTTAAGTTATCAGAGACCAGATACCGCCATAATGCTTACTTACTGCGCGACACAAGGGCAAGGTTGGAGAATCAGAAGGTAGATTTTCAAAGGGAAAAAGCGACACTTCAATCTTCATACATGAGGAAAAAACAGTATTGTTAGAGGTGAATCAGGTGCTCAAATCCTCATACAATGAGGAGAAAACAGCACTATTAGCAGCACAGCGGGCTCTTGAGAGCGAGCTGGAAGATGAGAAGGACAAGTGCATTTGCTGTGTGTGCCTCGAGAAGCCCCGTGACACCGTCATCGTGCCATGTTTTCACTTTCAGTTTGTTTCGGTTGTTTGCTTCGTCACCGGGAGGTCAACAGCAAGACATGCCCATCCTGCCGAGGGCCTATTAAGGGGCTTAGCACGTCATCTTTTTTAGCCGAACAGTGAGTGCTTCCTTAATAAGCTTGGTTTTCAGCTCTTTTGTAGACACGCCACTTTTGTTTCCAAAGATCTTGCCCAAGAAGTTTTGGACCACATTGTGACTTGCGGTCAACATCATGAGCTTCTCTGAGGGAGGCATGACATACCTAGCTAGGTACGATTGGGGGCATGGGACCATCGGCTCGGTGTTTTTTTTTTTTTTTGGCGGGGGGGGGGGGGGGGGGGGGGGGGGGGGGGGGACTGTCCCTTGCCCCCAATCGTACCTAGCTAGGTATGCGGTGCCTCCCGAGCAGAAGCTCATGATGTTATGCATTGCATAAAAAACACTAAAAAAGACTTCGTTTTCCTACGTGAGAAAATTTCTAAATCTTCTTGTGAATTGTCGGACGCTCTAATTGTTGCCCTCGCCTTTGCAATAATACCTTGTAGAGTGGATTGGCTATTTGTACGTTGTACAAGGAGGAGGTATTTTGCAGTTTGCATTTGCTTTCTTAATTAACCGAGGAGCCCTATTTGTGAGTCTATTCTCATTTGATGTTTTTGTACAAAGTGGGCTTGTGGAAGGTGAAGTCGATGAGTCTATTGTCATTTTTATTAACCACTCACAAGTAGAAGCTTGCCATTGCCAACAGCAGCATGATTGACTTGGTGAACAGCCCCGCCCTTTTTGAACAACTAGTACGGCCGGCCACCTTCGGCGGCCTCTCTCTCTCCCCCTCTCTCCTCTTTATTGCGTGCAACTGGGCCTCTTTTCTTTTTGGACTTTAGCCTTCAGGTCACAGATTGCGACACGTGTAAAGGGGAGCCCTTCCGCCATATTATGTTAGTAAATATCCTATGTTAGAAGCTGGACACACCCTACGGAAAATGACGGCTTGACAGATTACAATTTTTTGTAATTATTCATTCATTGAGAAAACCCGACATTTCACGTTGTAAATATTGGGGCTTACAGAAGTTTTCAGATTGTATCCCAGTTTTGACATTTAGATTGAGTAGATGGTTAATTTGAAACTTTAGGGTTTGAGAATTGTAAGGTATTTATACCACTTTTTGACTTTAATGAAAAAAACTTTTTGAAGTTTATGAGTGAGCGTACTGTGTACCAGAAAGAGTGAGAGCTTCATCTTGACGCTACGTGTGCACCACTGATCGGAATCGAGTGCAGATAAGTGTAGCGTGTTGTCCCCGACCAGAGCTACGTGCCGATACCTACATTGCGCGCGTACTATCCGGTTTTGCGAGCTCCATCTACGAGCTGCATTTGGTGATTCGGTGAGCATTCGTTGTTCGATTTTGCATTGCAACATATCCACGCGTTCGCATTGAGTAGAGCTACACATTATGCATTTTAGATTTCGGAAACGATGACCTGCAAATTTCGGCCAGACATCTTACGTGATTCTGTACCATGTGTTTTGGGTTGGGGTTTTGGTTCATAGACCTTAGGGAGAGCGACCTATTGGTGTCAGTAGGGTCTCCTTCAAGTTCTGTGGCGTTTCGAGATTTTTTGATGGGTATTCAGCTCTAAAAAGCGTTGTAGGAAGTTTCCTCTTATGCACTCTTGAAGGCTGTGACTTAGACATTGGGTAGAGACCTCTGTAGGAATTAGTTAGGAGTCGGTCGACGAGTGTAGGTTGACACCCTATGCTTGCTTCCACGCGTCTGCGGGTCGAGCTTCGTCCGTAAGCTGTCTGACAAATCTTGTTAGGTGAGTTCTCGCTGTGCTGACGTCCGTTGCGACGTATCCGTCCAACATTGGCGTCGCTGTCGGGGACAAAACCTTAGGTAGGTGACCGATACTAGTCCTTGAGGATAGGGATTCTTTGGCTTGCCAAGAGTCTCATTTTACATTTAGATAGGATCAGAGGATGAAGGACTCTCTAGGTCTTAGAGAGAGTTTAGGGAGCGTGTGTCTGGCTTAGATCCTTCGACTTAGGTAGATTTAGGTAAACTGAGATAGTTTTAGGTATTAGAAGAGTAGGAGTTAGAGTGGTAGAAGCGGTGAGAGGAGAGCTTGAGAGTCCAGAGAGGCCAGGAAGCAACCAAAACACCATTATCACCATTTTACATGATGAGTAGGAGTAAGTAAGTAGGACATCATGATTCAGAATCTAAAGCACTTCATGCATGTATACTTGCTTGTTAGATTCATCACAAGGTTGTATTAGACACAAAATTGTGTTTGAAAGCTAAGGTGAAGTCCAAAAGTTACTGTGAGTGTTTCTGATACAGCTCCAGAGCATCAGGAGCATTTCTGTCAGGAAAAAAAGTTAATTTTAAGCCAGGAGACATCCTACACGTAGGATGTCTACATGCTAATCTGGTGAGAATTTTAGAATTTTGAGTTGACCAGTGTATCTAGAAGGTAGGTTTTACTCTATTTTCACCTGGAAAATGAAAATTTGACTATATCTTGACAGGATAAGGCCAAATAGGCTGAAATTGCCAGACATCCTATCCAAATTGTGCCAAGGCATTATTTTAAGACCGAAATCATAGGATGACTGCATGAGCATGATGTGCATGATATATTGAGTGACTGAGAGAGGTTTCACCTCATTTGGGTGAGAAAATTGGGTTCTAAGCAGACTTTAGTACTTTTGACTGAAAAAGGCTAGAATAGCTAAAATTGGGGACTTTTGAAATCTAAACCAAAATCGAAGCATACCACTGGGTTGCTGACATCAAGGGGAAGCTGTGGGTCAAGTCTGGGGTCAAACAGAACAAAACGACATTCTACGCGTAGGATGTCATTTGTGTGATTTTGCACTCCAAACCTAATTTTGAGCATACCAAAGTGATCAGCATCTCAAGGAGAGTTTGTGCTTTGCATTTGAAGCTAATCTGAGCAAAAAGACATGCTACATGTAGGATGTCTAAAGCAAGAAATTGAAGCCAGATACTGAGTGTGGACATAGCAAGGTGTTGTATAGCCTGAAGCAAGCCTCCTAGACAATTTTGGTCCAAATTGGGATTGATTTGACTGATCAAGACTAGCAGCAGGGTGTCAGAACATATTTCTGATCCATTGACCAGCCTCTAGGTATCAAAATCAAAAAGTAAAAACAGATGTGGACTCAACACATCAAGGGGAATCTATAGTGCAAGAATCCAGGTAAAACAGGGCAGGAGACATCCTACGCGTAGGATGTCTACTGGGGCTTAGTGAAGAGAAAATTTGACTAAGCTTATACAGTGAGGTTCCATTTGGCTTAAGGGTTCCAGAACTTCTCTCAGAAGTGAATTTGGATCTTGTTTGACCTTTTGATGGAGCAAAGATTGAATTCAGACTTTGCACGTAAATTAACCAACATCCGAGGGAAGTATAGTTCCAGATTAGCATACCTAATCCAGAACACCAGCAGTGTATAAAATACAGTAGTGGTTGAGATTAACTCTCAGTTATACCAATCATTACTAAGATAACCTCTAGCTGTTAAATGCTTTGATTCGATTGCCGAAATCAAACGCTTGTGTACAGGTATATTCAGCAGCAAAGCAAGAAGTTGAGCGGAAAATGATCCTTTGCCAGTTGAGTGGTTGGATTTGTGATAAATTGCATTGATAAGTTTGATGAATTTAAGATCAGGAAGATACATTTTTAGAGACCAAAAGGTAGCAGCTGACCAAGGTAGCTTAGTGTCCACCGAGGAGAGTGTAACCCAGGCAAGGATAGATCCACTACCACCGATTATTGAGGAGGGTAGTGATACTGACACTTCATCAAACAAATCTTTCTTCATGATGGGTAGTCAACAGCCAGGAGGTTTCACCCATGATGGACAAATGCCAGGAGGAAGCATCTCCCTTAATCCTTTGAATGATTCCAAGTTCACTGTGATCTTCTTAGAAGGAACAAACTCGAGGGGAGCCCTAGTTTATTCAGACTATCGAGGACGCAAGTGTATTTGTATTGAAGAAAGATCGGCTCAGAGACTAGAGATAATTCGAGTTTATGATGATGGAGATAGATTTCGAGACAAAAAGGGGAACCACTATGTGATAGTTAGTAACCCTGAAGATTACAATAGATATGGAGATAACGTGGCGAAGGGGAAAATGGTTTCATAAACTCAAGAACCTCCACCAAACATTGATCGACCTGGAGCAATTTTTATGTATGATAAGAAAACAACTCGGGTTTCAACTTATAATGAGAATGTAGGAATTTACAAGCATGAGAGCAAGGGAATAGTCTCTTACTTTCGTTGCAAAGAACCATACCCACATGAGTTAAGCAAAGATAAGGTTCTTTACTTATTCTCTTATGAAATTGCTATGGGGAAGGATATCGTTTTTGTTGATAGGTACGGGCGAGAATACCAACGTATTCTCCTAGAGGAGGTAGAAAAGGCAACAGTTCCAGGAGCATCAACATATGCCCCCGATGAAGTTCCAAGAGCCACCTACACCCCTAGCAAGTTGACAAATCCCTTTTCATAGGAGTATGATGCAACCTCACATTCTACCCGACCGCAGACATTCAACAATCAAAACCAACCAGCAACTCAGCCATCGTTGCAGGCATGGCTTCGACAGAGTGCAACATTGGAACAAGACCGAAAAATTGAGATGGTTATCAAGTCGCATGAGGCTAAGGGATTTACAAGAACCACCACTCTATTCAAGCTATCAAGGAGAGAGTAAGCCAAAAAATCAAGGGTCCACAGAGCTTGGAAGACCACCCATAGAACGAGTCCAAAGAGATGAACCATCTCTTGTAAGAACTGTTAGAAATTATGGCTTAGGAGCACCACTGGGAGAGGAACCAGTCTACTACCGAAAACCAGAGGAGATATATCGATTACAACGTGGAGATCCAATGATGATATTTGTAGACCATCGTAGAATTAGACCTTCTCAAGTGCAAAAATGGGTAAACAAGAAATACACGGGAAACAGTGATCCTAGAGATCATGTAGCAGCCTTTGTGCGTGTAATTAGAGCTGAAGAGGTGTTAGATTTCCCTACCCAATTTGCAGGGTTTGGACTAACCCTAGAGGATGACGCTGCTACTTGGTTTGACTCTATGGAGCGTAGAGACTTTGAGTCTATGGAGGAGGTGTTTGACGAGTTTATCGAGGAATTTTCACAAAGGGGGATAGCTCATAATTCCGTCTCACAAATCCATAAATTCAAACAAAAAAACGGAGAATATGTGCGAAAGGCAGCCCTAAGACTAAAAAGGTATGTTAAGTTCTGCCCTGTGGAAGAACTGTCAACTCAGTCTAGACTTATGTTTATATTTATCCAAGGACTAAGGAATGCAGATCTCCAGAAGGACTTACATATGAAGACAAGCACAACATTGAATGAGTTAACCAAGGAGGCTCTTTACCTTGTAGACAATTGTGTGGTCTACAAAGAGGGTGAGTTCAAGGATCTTGACGACGATTCATCCTCACAACAAAGTGGAAGCAAGTCTTCTAAGATAGCACCGAAAGGAGAAGTAGCTGTAAACCAGGAGCAGCTTGTAGAGGAAGTGCTAAAAAAAATAACTTGTACGCCAAACCCCATGCTAAACAGCCCAAGTGGTGTGCTATTGAACAAAAATGGACAAACCATGGGACGGAGGAATGTTATTATAACAAGGGATATGTGAGAGAGAGACCTTATGCTCCCCAAGCTCAGGTAGCTTCTCCTCAAGTTCCACCGATGCCTAGGTATCAAGCAGGCAACCTACCAGGACCTGTAGGTGTAGAAAGACCACAACCAGTGTTGGGGCAACAACCACCCCTACCAGGATTACGACCGGTTGGCATAAGATACACACCAATAGTAACCGAATCAGAAGAGAAGGCTTTGGTGCCTATGCATGCATATTATGAAGATCCCAATGGATATGCGGCAAACCCTGCCTATTATCCACTGGAAGAACCCTCAACACCAGAACCATGGAGCATGATGGGAGGTGCAGGACCATCGACATTGCAGGCAACAGGAGATGGAAGATATAGCTTGGATGAACGAACATCGTTGTTCATAGCCAACGGAGGCATGGACGGACGGAGACATGCATACCAACAAAGAGGAGCTCAAGGAGCACCTCAACAGCCTAAAGGACCCTACTACAAGTGTGGTGGAGACCATTGGCTAAGAGACTGTCCTCATGATGAAATCATTAGAGTCAACGCATATTGCACCAAGTGTGGAGTTAATCATTTGATTCGTGATTTCCCTAAGAACCTGAGCAAAGGAGCAAAAACTACCTTGAACATGCTGGAAGCAGTGCCTTCCAGTGGAGGGTCAGAAAACGAGACAATCATACCTATTCAGACAGTGACGCGAGCCCAAGCTCAAAGAATGACGAACGAGCCCATAATTGAAGAGCCAAATATCGATGCCCCAAGTTCAGAAATGAAAAAACAGAGAAGCACTTGGAAAGCTAGAAAGGCGCGTATGAAAGCCAGGAAAGAACGAGAGCAAGCGGCTCTATCCGAGGAGTTAAAACACACAAAGGATAGATTAGAGCGGTTAGAGGATCTAGCTAGACTAAGCTCACACACTGCGGCAACCATAGCACACAAGGAAATAGCAGAACCCGAAAGTGTAGGATCAGGAGGATCAGTACTGGCAGACAAGGTAAATAAGCAGTTAGATGCACTTCTAAAAGCTTACAAAGCCAGACTAAAAAAGAACCAAACCCAAGAGCAAAGATGGATGACTTATCCATATGCTGAAATAGAAAAATAGAGGTTGAAAATGTGTAGAAAGATGATTGAAACAACTCAATCTTTGATAGAAAACCCGCTTGGTAAACCTGCAAATTGGCATGAAGTACCAGCTCCAACCCCTATCAAACCAACTCTAGAGGAACAAGTAGAAACGAAGGAAAGACTCACGAATGCCTATGAGTCTAGGGGAGAGCCTATCATAGTGCCAAATACAACAGATGAGGCAAGTGACGGGTTCCAGCCTAAAACATTGGCAAAAATGGGTAAAGATTGTAACGGTCTAGATGATCTATGGAAGCAAATCCGTGAGGCCAACGAAGCTAACAGGGTGATGAACAGCATGAAAAAAGAGAAAAATGAGATCTTACCTCCTATTGAAGAATTTGAGGCAAGATCACAAATAAACTTTGATATACATTCACAAGGGGGAGACCAGGGGTCAATTAGTTCGGGGTACAGCCAACCAGACTCGCTAAAAACTCTACCCTCTTACCTAGGAGAGTATGAAGCCAAGTCTGAGGTGAGAGCAATCCCATCTCAAAGACTTTCTTCTAACAAAGTGATGGATTCACAAGGGTTGATTGAGTTATTGTCCACTCCTGTAGCATGCACAATCACATTAGCCGAACTCCTAAGGTTACGACCAAACATGTGGACCATAGTAGGAAAATGCCTAGAAAAATTTGGAGTGAAAGACCCCACCTCGAAGCTTCAGGAAGGGATCAGAGAATTGGACATACCTCAACTAAACACTAGGCCAGTACCTTTAAACAAGGCTGGAGAGTATTGCGAGGGAGAAGATAGGAATACCACGCTACCAGTAGAATTCCAAGGAGTAGTTTCCAAAGCTATTCTTGACAGTGGAGCAGGAGTTGCTATCGCCACCAAGGAAATCTGAAAAAAATGGGGAAAACCAGCTTTGAGAGCTACCAGAATGAAATTGCAATTGGCAGATGGGTTTATGGAGAAGCCTCTAGGACTCTTAGAAAAAGTAATTGTCACTTCGTGCGGAATCGAGTATGAGCATACATTTGCAATAGTCGATTTCGACAAAAAGAACAATTATGAGATCATCTTAGGAAGACCATTCATGAGACAATTGAAGATGGTCCAGGATTGGGGTTACGACCACATATACCTCAGACATGGTGAGACAACAACCAAAATACACTTGAAAGACCATAGTTACAAGGATGTGAACCAGACACCAGTGGAAGAGTTTGATTCAGCTACATTAGCAGGGTCGGAACTCCCAGCATGGTTAGGGTAACAAAAAGAGCTATGGATGTGCAGAGCTTCACATTGTGGGAGTTTAAAAAGAGAGGAATGTGTCTTAGAAAGAGCGATTGAGGACAAGGATTATATTCTTGAACCTTTTCCTGAAGATGCCTTGGAACCTCTAGAATGGGAACACATACTAGCAACATTGGATGTCTGTACCATTACAGATAGTCCAACAACAAAATTTTGCGATAAGGATGGCTATGATGTGCTACCTTATTACATGGTAAGCCTTATACCAGGAGGAGATGAGATGGTAGAACCACCAGAACAAGAAGAGTTTTATAAATCCTCTGAGCATCTGGAGGTAAATAACGATGCAGATAATGAGTGTTCAGATAACTCAAGTGAGCTTGGGGAGAAAACAGAGAATATCAAGTTTTATGATTTTGCTAATCAGCACCCTAGACGCCAGGAACACTATAGGAGAAAATGAGCAGGAAACAAAGCGGGAGAGAACCTGATGCCCATGATAAAAGGTAAAACTCACTATCTGATGCTTGTAAAAGTAGGGGATTGTGTAAAAGATCAAGTATCAGGAAGATTCTCAAAAGTTCGAAGGGAAAGAATGCGAGAGGAAATAAAACAAGTACGGAAAGCTAAAATAGAAACAAAATCACAAAAATCTCAAAAATAAAAAACAAAAACAACAAAAGACCTAGAGTGGACCAAACTGGAGCGTCAACAGAAATACCAAGAACTGAAATGGTCTTCACGAGAGGAATGGACTACTGAGGAAGATAATGATGGAAAAGGGGAGTCAGAAAAAGGAAACATGAATGTACCATCACACTATCGAAAATTCACCATCCAGGACAGAAAAATCATAATGACACCACCAGTCAGGGAAAGAACAAGCCAGGAATCTTACGATGGGCCGAAAAATGCTAAACGGATAGACCTCACTGAACTAGGTGAAGAGCTCAACCGGTCTATATAGCGATTGATTTAGAGTCTGAAGAAGAAGAATTGCTAACACAACTTCTCAAGAAATATAAAGATGTGTTTGCATGGTCCTACAAAGACCTCAAAGGAGTTGATCCATCGATATGCCAACATACAATTCCTTTAAAATCAGATGTAAAACCTAGCAAACAGCGTCCTTATACATATAATGACACATTTTCTAAACGAATAAAAGAGGAGATTGACAAGCTGATGGATGCCGAATTCATCTATGAAATAGAGCATACAGATTGGGTGTCACCCATTGTGGTTGTCTCCAAAAAGAACGAAAAACTGCGAGTATGTGTAAACCTCAAAAAGGTAAATGCAGCCACAATAAGGGATTATTATCCCTTGCCGATAACAAAACATGTACTGGAGAGGGTGGCCGGAAAACGGGCTTATTCCTTTTTAGATGGGTTTTCAGGATACAACCAACTGGCAATTGCAATAGAGGATCAACACAAGACATCGTTTGCCATAGAATGGGAAATATATGCGTATAGAGTTATGCCTTTTGGCTTAACTAATGCCCCAGCTACCTTTCAAATGTTAATGACGCATGCATTCAAAGAATACCTGAGAATATTCTTAGAAATATACATGGATGATCTTTGTGTACACTCTCTTCTACAAGAGGAACATATTGACCATTTGCAAAAGGTATTTGAAAAATGCAGAACATATCGAATCTGTCTTAACCCAGAAAAGTGTATTTTTATGGTTAGACAAGGCCGCATCTTAACACATTGTCTCCAGAAATGGCATAACCACTGACCTAGACAAAATCAAGGTCATAGTAGACCTGCCCAAGCCTACTAATGCGAAACAAGTGCAATCCTTCATGGGACACTACGAGTATTATCGAAGATTCATATATATATATATATATATGCAGTCATCGCACAACCTCTGTATCGTTTGTTAGTCAGTTTCGATTGGACTCAGGAGTGTGAAAATTCATTCCAAAAGCTGAAGGAAAACCTTGTATCAGCACCTGTACTTAAAGCACCGGATTGGAAAAAGATATCCCATGTTCACATTGATTCTTTTGCATATGCAATTGAGAGTATTCTGGCTCAACCTGGAGACGGAACAATGGATTTTCCAGTTTGTTATGCAAGCCGATAGTTAAACAATGCGGAAAAGAACTACACAACCACCGAAAGGGAGGGGTTAGGAATGATTTATGCTGTAAAGAAACTCCGGCATTATTTGCTCGCAAACAAATTTGTGTTCTTTACAGATCATCAAGCTCTTTTGTATTTGGTGAATAAGCCATGCAATACCAGGAGGATTGTACGCTAGTTTCTTATATTGCTAGAGTCTGATTTCACAGTGGTAGTAAAAAAGGGTAAAAATCATCTACGGGCTGATCATCTTTAAAGGATACACAACGAGGAAGCTTCTGAAGGAGTAGATGATGACATACCAGATGCTTATCTTTTCAATATTGAAATGATACTCAAATGGTCTCAGGAAATTGTTAGCATTCTTTCCTTTGGAGGCAGGTTTGATAACACAGAAGACAGATCCATACAACAAACAATTCAACAAACAAAAAACTTCTAGTTGATTGCAAGATGGCTGTATCATTCAGGATCCAACCAAATTCTACGATTATGTATAAATCCGGAGGAATTCGAGTGTTACCTAGAAGAAGCGCATATCCAAGATTGTGCATTTCATTGTTCAACAGTGAAAACACACCAGAGACTGAAACAATGAGGGTTTTATTGGCCAACTATGTACGCGAACAAGTTAGGCTATTAATGGCCAACTATGTACGCGGACACACATGCTTATGTTACCAATTGTACTATATGTAGTGCCAAACGACCAGTGGATCACGCGACATTGTTTCAGGTAAACATTGCACCTGCATATATGGAGTCAATATATCATTGATTTCTTAACCACAAGGACGTTTCCTCAAAACACAACAAGAGCACAGAAAAGGGCTATAGAGCTGGAGGCTTGTGACTTTCAGTTAATTGGGAACCAACTCTATAAGCAAGGAAAGGACAATCAACTTAGAATGTGTGTGCAAGTGAAAGTGAATACCTGCTAATTCTAGAATACGCACATGGAGGTATAAGTGGAGGCCATTTTTCAGGCGATAAGACGGCAAAAATTGTCTTAACCGCAGGAATATGGTGGCCTACATTGCGTATGGATGCTGAAGAGTTTGTAAAGCGTTGTGACGCATGTCAACGCACCAAGGAGCCGCTAAAGAGAGACGAGATGCTACTACGGCCAATGATGGGAGCACGGGCATTTGCAAAATGGGGAATTAATTTTGTGGGACCTATTTCACCCCTTGCATATCGCACCCATACCCAATATATCATTGTGGCTACGGACTATCTCACGAAATGGGCAGAAGCCAAGGCAACACAAAAAGCAGATGCACGAACCACTGCACAATTGTTATATGAAAATGTCTGTACGATACGGTTTACCAATAGAAATTGTGAGTGATCGAGGAACACATTTTCTTAATAAAGTCATTGAATATCTGCTAGAGGAATTCATGGTCATACATAGAAAATCTGCTCCATATCATCCACAGGCAAATGGGCAAGTTGCGGCCACAAATAAAACACTATGCAGAGTTCTCACTAAAATTGTATCAAAGTCAAGAACAGATTGGAATCAGCAGCTACACTCAACACTATGGGCATACAAGGTAGCTTACAAAACATCGATAGGAACGACACCGTACAACATGGTGTTTGGCCTAAATGCTATATTATCCATAGAGTTTTTAATTCCAACTCTACGAGTAGCGAAACACTTAGAATGGACATGGCATGAGCTCTCTTCAAGAATAGATAACCTTGAAAAGCTAGATGAACTTCGCTTGAGAGCTGTAGCTTCAATCTATGCTAAAAAAAGAAGACAAAAGGAGTTTTTTGACAAGCATGTGCGCACGAAAGAGTTCAAAATCGGTGATTATGTACTTGTTTATACCTTGAAGCAACATGCCAAGAAACTTAAAAAGCGAGGGATGGGACCCTTTCTGATTAGTGACCTATCATAAAGCGGTGCTGTCAAACTTGCTACATTAGCAGGTGAGGAAATGCCAAATTGGAATAGAGGGTGTCGATTAAAGAAATATCATTTACCACTAACACAGGATATGCTTCAACAAATCCATCAAGAAAAACAATGAATGAAGGAGAAACAGAGGGTACGAGAAGAAGCTCAAGCAGAAGCAAAAGAACGCATTGCAAAAAGAAGACTTCTAAGACGACAACAACAATGTGGAGCACCATTGCGAATCAATGCCATTCAACTAACGAAGTTTGATGGAGACACAGTGGAGCCAATAATTGTAGTCAAAGTGGGTAGCAATCAAGTTGAGTCGATGGCATTGCTTGATTCTGGAGCTCAAGAAAATTTGATCTTTGACAGATTATATAAACGGCTCAAACCCACAGGTCAACTTCATCCTACTCCACAAGTGCTGGAAAGTAGTACATCACATTCATTGAAAACATTGGGCTGGATTATATTGCATGTACAAGTACATCAATATATTTACCCACACAAGTTTTATGTGGTGAAGGATGAAAGCACACAACACCCCATGCTGTTGGGACAACCTTGGCAAAAAGAGTACAATGTGCAGATAGATTGGAATGCGAATGCGGTCAATATTCAGAATGCACAAGAACAACAGGTGGTAGCCTTTTCTCAACAACCCCGGAATAATCAGCTTCCAACAATGCAATCACTGGATAAAGAGCTAAAAGGAAGGGGGCCACCAAAGAACAACATGATAACCAAGGCTAACAAACAGGGAACTGCCAACCATGCTCACTACATGCATAAGAAGTCACCGACCGCAGTGCAAAGATGAGAGTTAGCAACACGAGAGAAACAAGTTTGGGTGCGGAAGGATAGAAGTGACATGGCAGACAAACCACAATACCACAGAAGAATTCAACAACAACAGATAGTTAAACCAAAAACCAAGGGAATAAACAGATATGGATCCCAAAGAAAATTCTCAGCAACCCAAAACCAAAAACTCGCATCTGGATCCCAAACCAAAGCACAAGGAACTCCCTTCAGTACAAGCAACATCGGAAGACAGACAACTGCATATGAAACCAACAAACCGACTTATGTGGATGCCAATCAGCAACAAAAAAATTGCACACAAGGAAGTCGCGATAAACCTACAAAGACCAACAAAACAAAGCTACAAATGGAAAGCAAAAGAGATAAGGTCTACAGCCATTCTGGCCAAGCCAATTCTCTCAAAGAAGATGACTACAGACATATCAACAATAGCGGCAAAGCAACCGACTTTTGCAAGAAAGACAAACAAACAAAGAGCAGTAGAGTTACAGCTTTTACTTGCAAAGAAAACAGGAAACCTCGATGGCGAATTCCAATAAGCATCTTGCTTATACCCTTCTCTTGTACAACATTAATTTTTCTATGCATTGACCGAGTATACACAATATAGGGCCACATTACATGGCCAAGCATTAGCACAATTATTCCAACCTATACACGGCACATACACTGAGGCGATACCTTGTCGTCTGGGAGGACTGCGGCTAGGAGGGAGGGAGGCATTCTCAAATGCGGACCCAATGGCAGAAAGAGCAAAACAAAGGGGCATGTTTTTCGACTATTTTTAAGGATTGTTGTTTGATTGCAAATTTTTTTGGACTAACCCAAGTACATATGCCCTTATACAGCATGAATCTACAGGTATATGGGGCCAAACGCCAAATCAAGCCCCTAGGTGTGTGTATATAAGTAAAAATAGCCATTTTCGAGCAAAATATTGGTAAAACGGAGAAATCCGGCCATAGAAATTTCATGTGAGTGTATATAATATTTTGCGGTGATGTTTTTGATTTATTGTGATTTTTGGGGATTTTTTGGGTTTGATTTGCTATTTTCCTTTTAATTTTGCTGATTTTTGGCAAAAAAACTTCAAAAATACAAAAAGAAGGTGAAAAACGGTCGTAATGAAAAAAAAAAATATGGGGATGATCAGTGACTATAGGACAACCTATGGTACAATGGGGGTGCAATTATGAGACTGTAGCGGAAAGCGCGTTTTGGCCAGATTTTGACCGAAATGCCAAATTTCTGGTAAACAGGGCAAATGAAGTCCAAATCAAGAAATTTTTGAGCCTAAACCGCATCTCGCAATAAGTTGGAAGCACATGTCAAATTTCATGAAAAGTGGTTCGGGGACCCCTATTATAAGAATTTTTCACTTCATTTTAAACTCATTTCCACTGTTGACCTTTGAGAGAGAGCTTCTGCCACCTAGAGCGAACGGAACTTCTAGCAGCTTCTACGATGCACACGACTACCCGACGGGCTTCAGACATGAGAGGTAGGCTCACCACCTTGAGCTTTTCGCGCATGTTTGTCGTTTTGTCGCCAAAACTAGCGTAGGGTTCACACAGAAAGCGGGCAGTAGAGACCTATAAGTAGAAGTGGCCACCTAACGGCTAACCCAAAAGCAACGAGACTTCATCGGCAGCTTACCCTATCATAGGAGACCAGTCTTGGATTCCCAAAGGCAGTAGAAAACCATCGAAAAAAACCCTAATTCCTAGAACCCTGCAAGAGGCCACCAAATGGGAAATCGGTGGAGAGGCACCCAAATGCTACCGAAATTCATGGGTAGGAGCATCTCAACATGCTCAACAAGTCTATATAGCCCACATGACCAAAAGGTGACCCGAAGCGGCACTAAAATTCAGAAACGGAATCAGACACACAAAGCGTCAAATAGCTCTCGCGGCCAAACCACATGTCCGTTTGCCACCAAACTTCACGAGCGGCTTTCCTAGACCATCAACAACCAAGACCTATGGTGGTAGACCACCACAAGTCATCGAAGACATGTAAATGAAACCACGGGTGCTTCTAGAGCGACAAATTGCCAAATGGAGCTCCGGTGAAGCCAAAGTCGACAAAAACCATACAACAAGGATCCCCAAGGGATCGGAAAGCTATGGAGACCAACATCAAGAAATTTCATCGCCGAAAGCACTCCAAAATTCAAAAAATGGCTCGGAGGCTCTGAAATCCACACAGGGAGTTACTTTCTATCCATTTGACTTTTTTGTTGAAATTAGGCTTAAAAGGACTCAGGGGGACTAAGGGCAGGCACCAGTAGCAGTTTCCATAAAAAAATCATCAGGAGACATCCTACGCGTAGGATGTCTCAAGGACATTTCTGGGCACAGAACCCAACAACTCTCATCACATACATTTTCTGAATAGCCTTTAGATGCTAGCCACCAAGTTTCATCACATTTGGGCCAAAATTGACCTCATATGCAGGAAAAAAAACGCAAAGTCAAGGCATAGAGGCAATAATGGGCCATAGACCTACCAAAACTTATCCAAATCACATGAAACTTGCACAATACATTCATGAGTACATTGCCAACAAATCTGTGTGGTCACTTGCAAAAATTGACGCGTAGGATTTCTATTTGACATTTTTGGCCTACAGAGAATGTTTTTCCATTCCAAATCTTTTTACATCACCTTCAAGAGCTCATATACCAAGTTTGAAGCCATTCTAATCATTTTTGACCCCCAACACCTTCAAGATACACTTTTTGAGCCCAAAAACACTACACAGGGTCTTACCAACATCAATTCTTGTCCAAATCAAAATCCAAGAGCATGGCTAGGTTCCACATGCCAAGGACTACCCACAGAACAAATCCCAAGCCATTTTGATGAAATAGACATCCTACGCGTAGGATGTCTCCAGCATGTTTTTGAACTTCTGTGCAAAGAATGACATCATGGGAGCCATTACCATGGTGCAAGGAGCCCATATATCAATTTTCAACCCATTTGGATATCATTTGCTACATGCTGTGGACTTTCTACCCAATTTGTGACCTAAAGCCTGAATCTACCCAAAAATCCATATTTTGATGCCCAAATCCAAATCCAATCACATAGCCATGTTGTACAGGCCAAGGACCACCAGCATGTCAAGTATCACCAAAATCTGATGAAAAAGACATCCTACGCGTAGGATGATGTCTAGATGATAAATTTTTTTCAAAATTGTATTGTGAACACATGCATAGTTTCACAAGTTCCTTTTAAGTTTTATTTTCAATTTTCAAGTCATTTGGATAGTTTAAACTCAGTTTCTCAGCTGATATGGAAAAAATGATAACTTTGGACTACTGAGTGCAACAGGATCTATGGCAGCCGCAAAGTCACCGGAAAAGAAGAAAAGGATGACCATAAAGGATTATTTGGAAGAAGTAGAGCCCTTCGTCATACCAGAAGGAACTCTAAAGCCAACTAGCACGTGGATCCAAGAAGACTTGCTAGAGTCCAATGATCTAAAGATCTACCAAGGCGTGTTCAAAGACACCGAAGGAAATGTAATAGAGCTACCCATGCTACCGCGGGAGCTCAATGAGTTCTTCAGAAGCAAGATGGCAGAGTACCTGGAGAAGATTGATCTCCACAATTATTTTGAAGCTGTGCCGGCAGGAATCGACATAAAAAGAGTATCGGAATTTGTGACGACAATCAAAGAAGATGGAGTGGCCCGAGTTACGGATCTACAGGGCAAGCCAGACACGGAGATTATAATCAGAGAGAAAGTAGTGGCAGCGGCACTAGACCTCTCCAACAAAGGGGATAGTGTAACCAAAAGAAGAGATGAAGTAAAGGTGTACACAGAAAAGAAAGGCAACTACACCTTTGAAGACATTGCCAACCCTAAAGTGGCAATCATGAGTCAGCTATACAACCAGTATTTCCATATGTGTACAAAGCGGCCACAAAAGTACAGAATGCCACCTGGAGCAATTGCCACAACATTCACCTAGGCAATGCAGAAAAGCAAGCTAAAGGTAATCAATCATGCAGCTTATATACATGACAATCTGGTGAAGATGGGCAACAAGAACCCCACATACATTGTGCCTGGTGAGCTAATCACTAAAGTGATTTATGGGGCCTTGCACGCCAAAGGAAGATGGCCTGACCCTCCATCACAGAATGACTGGCTGAGGCTCAAGGAAGATAAGGAAGAGGAACAGCCTAAAGCACCCCGTGTGGCAACACGTTTGAAACGCCGGCTAGAGACTGTGCAAGAAGAGCAGCCAGAGTTAAAGAAAGAGAAGAAGGAATCCGTACAAGTGCCCTTCAAAGAGACAAAGTCACAGAGAGTTGCACAACTAGAGCGGCTAATGGAAAGTTTCAGAGCTGAAAGAGCCCTCAAAGGATATTTGAATGAGCTATGGAAGCCGTCTCTAGAAGCAATGTCGGGATCATCCCGAAGCGTGCATAGAGACAGATTTGACAACTATATTAAGAATTTTGAGATTCTGGATGCCACGGCGGAAAATATCCCACATGTACCATTTACAGAAGCAGAAGTGGAGCAAGTCCGACGGCAACTGCTAGAGGAGCAGGAAGGCCAAGAGAGAGAGAGAAAGACAAAGGCGGACAGGGATTTCAAGAGAAAGCCGACAACTCCACCGTCCAGTCTTGAGTCCAGCCCACCGCCCTCACCACCTCCTTGTAGCCCTCCACAAACTCAACAGAAAGAGGAGCAAGACAAACCTGAAGATCAAGAGGAGTCAAGGCAAGAACAGAGCCAAGAACAAGAGCATAAAGAAGAGTCTAAGCCCAAAAGTGAGCAGCCAAAGCCAAATGAGCAAGGTATAGCACATTTCTAGACCTACTAGCTGCCGGATATTCAAAAGAAGAGGCTGCCACATTCGCATTTGAATTGGCAAGCACAGGGGACAAAGAGCAAATGCAGAGCCTGCGATTAGTGGAGCTAAAGGAAATGGCCACTGATACAATGGACCTGCATCCACCCACCAGTGATTGGGATGTGGTGATGACAAAGCTAACCGGGCTAAGGGCACAATCATTGGCCACCAAAAGTGAAATGGCTAATCTCAAAGCCACTGAAGTGCAGATAAAGTTTGAAGTCGACACTTTACAAAAACAAAGCCAAAGGCAGATAGAGAGAGAAGCAGAGCTGCAAGCCAGTATGGCAAAGGCATTGCAAAGATGCCAAGAGATGGAAAGAGAGAATCAGGCAGCAGCTCAAAGACTACAAGGAGCCGAAGAGGAATATAAAAAAATCAGCAAGTCATTGACAGATGCAGAGAGGGAAAGGGATAACCTAACCCTACAACTTGCTGAGGAGTCCAAGGAAGTGATGGCCATGCGGAATGACAAAGAGAAGGTGGAAATAGAGCAGGAGGCTAGCTAGGATGAGGTCCTTGAGCTCAAGTACCAGCTTAAAGTTAAAGATCAAACCATCCAACAGCTATGGGCATCTCCAACCAGAGTCAGAGCTACTAGCTCGACTCACACCACTTCAGAGAGCCAGATTTATGAAGAAAAAATGAAGGAGCTCCAGAAAGAGTTGACCTTAGAGAAGAAGCAAAGGCTGATGATGGCAGAAGGGTCAATGGTCTTGCAAACACGCATCGAAGAAGAGCAGAAGGCAATGCAAGATGAGTTGGAGAACATCAAGAGAAAGCTTGAGGAGGCGGAGAAGATAAACGCCGATTTGAACGACCTCCTCGTGAACATGGGAGAACAAGCTGAAGCAGAGAAACAGACATCCCAAAAGCAGATAGAAGAGCTGAGAGGCCAGCAGGCAGAAGAGCAGGCAAGCACAGGGCCAGTAGCCATGGAAGGCATAGACCTAGAGAATGTGGCAGATCCTGTGGACACACCCATGCAAGAGGAAATCCTTGTAGGACCCTCTCAAGAGCCACAATATCTAACACAAGAAGAGGAAGAGAAGCTGCGCAAGGCCATAGAAACAGAAATCAGAGAAACGGCCAAAGAAGCTTTGGAATGGGAGCAGAGGGTTTTTAAATCCATGACCATTCAAAAGAATCTAGACGCCAGCAACCTTCGGCGTGAATGGCTACATCCCTCTCTCCCATATCCTTTGCTAAAGTATGAAGCCGCCACAATCAACAAGAGAATTAGAGAAGAGCCAACAATGCCACTCTACACAGCAGACATCTCCAAGCCTGAAGGGGTAAAGTTGAAAGAAAGGCATGGCTAACAAAATATCCACAGTACCTAATCCATTTGGTAGAGGCACCCAAAGTCATCAGAGATAACCTAAGCTTCTGCCTCTACCAAGGATGCGGACGTGGAAGGCCCATGAACTACTACAAAGAAGCCAACCTACTTGGCTAAACTATCCAAAGTTGCTAGGCTTGAAGGCAGGCGAGAGAATAAGTGTTCAATACATGGTGAAAACCCTAACGGACGCCATCAAATTGTTCACTGGCTCGCCTGACCTATCTTGGATTATGATGAGAAAGATCTACAAAACCCTTTTGGCACTCTTCGAGATGTTCAAACTGGGCCAAGCGACAGACAATATCTTCTTCTTTCAAGATACTTATAGATGTGCATACGATCTATCTGGTCAGCCTTCCAAGGAGGTGATACATGCATTGTATCAAAGGATCATGTTCTTGCCATCCTATCACCTCCAGGCCTTTGAAGAAGCTTTCTACACTGGCTTCTTCACTATCAGCTCTGACATATTCGGCCCAACACTACTGGCTCAACATGCAAGATACGAGTCGCTGCTCAAGATGCGAGAAACCATAAGATGAAGAAGCAGCTCAGCAGCCATGTCGGGGACGACATGAGCAAGGAGGGGGGGGAGTGTTAGAAGCTGGACACACCCTACGGAAAATGACGGCTCGGCAAATTATTATTTTTTGTAATTATTCATTCATTGAGAAAACCCGACATTTCACCTTGTAAATATTGGGGCTTACAGAAGTTTCCAGATTGTATCCCAGTTTTGACATTTAGATTGAGTAGATGGTTAATTTGGAACTTTAGAGTTTGAGAATTGTAAGGTATTTTTACCACTTTTTGACCTTAATGAAAAAACCTTTTGTCATTTAAAAAAAGTTTGAAGTCTGTGAGTGAGTGTACTGTGTACGAGAGAGTGAGAGCTTCATCTTGACGCTACGTGCGCACCGGTGGTCGGAATCGAGTGCGGAGAAGTGCAGCGTGTTGTCCCCGACAAGAGCTACGCATCGATACCTATATCGTGCGCATACTGTCCGGTTTTGCGAGCTTCATCTACGAGCTTCATTTGGTGATTCGGTGAGCATACATTGTCCGATTTTGCATTGAGTAGAGCTACACATTAGGCATTTTAGATTTCGGAAACGATGACCTGCAAATTTCGGCCAGACATCCTACGTGATTCTGCACCAGGTCTTTTGGGTTGGGGTTTTGGTTCATAGACCTTAGGGAGAGCGACCTATTGGTGTTAGTAGGGTCTCCTTCAAGTTCTGTGGAGTTTCGAGATTGTTTGATGGGTATTCAGCTCTAGAAAGCGTTGTAGGAAGTTTCCTCTTATGCACTCTTGAAGGCTGTGACTTAGAAATTGGGTACAGACCTCTGTAGAAATTACTTAGGAGTCGGTCGAGTGTAGGTTGACACCCTATGCTTGCTTCCACGCGCCTGAGGGTCGAGCTTCGTCCTTAGCTGACAAATATTGTTAGGTGAGTTCTCGCTGTGCTGACGTCCATTGCGGCGTATCCGTCCAATATCCTACATATCGTTTTTGAGCACTGCAAAATCAAGCTTCACTGCAAGTGTGGAAGTGTGCCCACAACGGTAACAAATCATTTGGAACTCAAGGTGGTCTTACAAGAAGAGGCTCTGTTTTGTCTCGTGCAATGTCTTGCCTCTAGAGCACACAAATTTTCCAGGACTTTTGCATATGATTCTTTAATCCTTTCGTTGATGGCAATTCATTTAAAAATTATTCTCATTTGTAAGTGTAATAGTCAAATCACTAAAGTCGCAAATCTGTATCTATACTATAATACACAAGGGGGAGGGATTCCCCCCCCCCCGCTCGACACATGGCAACACAAGTTTCATTCGGCAGTGTAGCCTGCTTTTGTGTGCTCGGAGAGAGAGAGACAGGGACTACCTGTGTGGAAAGAGAGAGAGAGAGAGAGAGAGAGAGAGAGAGAGAGAGAGAGAGAGAGAGAGAGAGAGAGAGAGAGAGAGAGAGAGAGAGAGAAGCGGCCAGTGGTTGTTTTGACTGCTGCAGCTTCGACCAAAGCTGCACCAGGGAAGGGAAAGGTGCAAACGCTGTCGTACTTGAGGAGTGAATGAGCTCATAATGGTGCCAACGGTATGAGGGCGGGGTTTGGGCTGGCTGTGCTGGTGCAACATCGAGGCGAGGCTTGCAGTGTGATGCATGCACGCACACACACATAGAAGAAGAAGAAGAAGTAGAGATAATTTTAACGTCATACGAAACTATCCCAAGAGACCTTAAAGATCTAGCCGACGAGGAGAGTTGAACTCAAGACCTATTATTCAATAGGGAAATGGCCTAACCAATCTACCACACTTAGGTGATAGAAAGGTTATACCATTTTCCTCTTCTTATTAGCGCACACACCCACACCCACACACGCACCCAAGAAGGAGAGAGAGAGAGAGAGAGAGAGAGAGAGAGAGAGAGAGAGAGAGAGAGAGAGAGAGACCGCACTCTCTCCCTCCCAATATTTTATAATAAATTCGCAAAATGTCCTTCAAATTTGCCAGAATTCCTAAAATACCTTTGGCCTTTTTTCACAATCGACCACACATACCCGTGGTCATGAGATTAAATTTCTCCAAAGATAAAAAAGTTTGTAGCTTTTCATAAGAGACTGATTGTCTATCAATACAAGATGCTAGGCTGGTTGTATTGATAGACTGATTGTCTATCAATACAAGATGCTAGGCTTTCGAGATGAATAGCTTCGTTAGGCATTTTGTGACAAATTACATGCTAATCACTCAAAAACGGATCTCAATTGTCAAAAAAGAATTTATCTATACTATAATAAAAGGGGGAGGATCCCCCCCCTCACACCCCAACCCCGATAGATGGCAACCCAAGCTCAATCCACCAGTGTAGCCTGCATTTGTGCGCTCAGAAAGACAGAGACAGGGACTACTTGTGCGGGGAGAGAGAGAGAGAGAGAGAGAGAGAGGGGGGGGGGGGGGGGGGGGGGGGGGGGGGAAGGTGGTCGGACACGTGTCGTTGAATTTTTCAATTGGCGACACAGGGAGACTCCACATAGTCTGCACGAGGTGCTTGCCATTGCCGTTGGTTGCCCTCCTCCTACGTGGCAATGTATAAGGTCAACCGCATGAGAGAGACTGTGCAGCGCAGGTGTGCACGCGTGCGTGCGTGCGTGTGTGTGTGTGTGTGTGTGTGTGAGTGAGAGAGTGAGAGAGAGAGAGAGAGAGAGAGAGAGAGAGAGAGAGAGAGAGAGAGAGAGAGAGAGAGAGAGAGAGAGAGAGAGAGAGAGAGTCTAATAGTTCTTCTGACATGCTAAAAAGCCTTCGCAAGCTGGGGGGTTTAAACTCACAGAACAGCTCCTTTGTGTCTTACTCTCTCTCTCTCTCTCTCTCTCTCTCTCTCTCTCTCTCTCTCTCTCAGTCATACCTTCAAACCAGTGTTTGGGAAATCATTTTTCCAAACATACAAAATTCCTTTCCTTGAATGTTCCAAGAGGAAAGTTTAGAAAATTATGCTACTTTTCTAGGTTTTTACACTATTTTTGGGTGGATTGAAATTGAAATCGGAGTGATGTGCATGCACATGTGGCCACCAAGGAGGCGATAATGCTAATCTGATACAATATTAAGGGAAGGCATTGCAGATTAAGGAGATGAAGGCAAGATAAGCTCCCTTGGAAGAGGAGGGGGTGTATGCCCAAAAGGAGAAGGAACTCTTACTTTGCTTGCAAAATAAGATCTTGGATGCGAAGACAGGAGAGACAATGGTAGAGTACCAAGCTTTGCAGATAGACACAAACTTACAGGTGTACAAATATGACTTCATTGACTTGACGAGGGTTTTGAGGTCCAAATCCAGCTCTGTAGATGAAGACTTATCCTCTACCCATCCCCCACCTTCTATGTATCTGGAGCAAATCTGGTAGCCAAAAGAAGCTACATATTGTGGCATCATTTCAAGATAAGCTCCCTTGGAAGAAGAAGGGTGTATGCCCAAAAGGAGAAGGGACTCTTACTTCACTTGCAAAAGAAGATCTTGGATGCGAAGGTAGGAGATGCAATGGTAGAGTACCAATCTTCGGAGATAGACACAAACTTACATGTGTGCAGATATGACTTCATTGACTTCATGAGTGTTTTGAGGATCAGATCCAGCTTGTTAGAAGCGGCTAACATAGGCTACACCAATTACGCACCAAGCTGTAGATGTGCTATAGTGCACAATATTTCATTTTCATTGTATAGGGCCTTGGGCTCATGTAGGATTTCCAAAGTTGTATGAGTCTAAGCTAGAGAGATCAACTTCATTTTCATTGTATAAGGCCTTGGGCTCATGTAGGAGTTCCAAAGTTGTATGAGTCTAAGCTAGAGAGATCAAATTTATCCCATAGTTGAAGGGTTTGAGGCCCAAAGCTATAAAAGAGCCCTATGGTTAACGAGTAGTCATTCTTGGGTGAGTTCTTCTCTTTGTAGAGTGGATGGTCATGAGGCTCATGGGCTTTCAATGCCCCATGTAGCTCTTGATTTCTAATCATCAATTACACTTTCTTTCTTATTAGTCTTCTTTGTTTGATTATGTGGAGTGAGATTGTATTAGTGTGATGGTAGATCTCCTAATCCCTTTTTTGAGTTAATCTATTCTATCCACACCATTGGCCATGGTGTGTGAGGGCTATGCCTTCCTTCTCTTCATCTCTCTCTACAAGGTGTGCGGTTAGTGTGTGTGCATACGTAGTCGCATTGAGGGGTTGTGCCAGAATGGACACACTAATGTAGAGTAGGTATGTTATTTGCATGCTTGTGTAGTTGTGTGATTAAGATTTGTGAATAGAGTGATTGATGTGAGAGGTTAATTTCAACCACATGATTGTGTGCAAGTGATTAGTAAGTAGGAATGTGTTGCTGATCAGAGGAAGCCCTTTCCATGGCTTCTCTCTATGATGAGTAGAAGGATCCCTTGAATCCTCTATGTCTATACATTCTAAGCTCGTGCTTCCATGCCCTAGCCGGGTTACTGATCCACGATTTGACAATTTTGTGGATTGCGATGAGGTCGTGCTACAACGCCTCCCTACACAGATTTGCAGATGACTCCTCCTCCTCTACACCATCCCCCACCTTCTACGTATCTGGAGCTAGATTAGTACATTGTTGCTCCCCATTTACATCATCGATCATCAAATTCATTGCCAAGTTTGTTGGTTCAGAGAAATCTCTCTCTCTTTTTCCCTATCTCACCCATTTTCTCCCTAGCTGTACACTTTCACATATCGGCTTTGCCTTGGTATCAGAGCCATTAGCTCAGGGATCGTGGGGGAGAATTGTGTGTGAAGAGAAGTGGTTGGTGGAATGGATTCTTAAGGACTTGGGTTTCTAGCCTCCTGTTGTGTTTATAACCTATTAGTTACGTTTTGAAATGATTTTGTCAAAAGATCGCTTGCAAATGCATTTTGACATAGCATTTTGAGACGTGCCCTCGACTGGACTCTTATTAATTGCGTTGTGAAACGCAGAGCTAGGGTAATGGGGCCAATAAAAATCCGGGTCCCTATTGAGGGACCTTGCTACCCCTAATTTTAAAACCATCTTGCATCAAGTTAAGGACACGAAGCACCCAGTGGTAGAGTGGTTAGAGTTGGTGATGTTTCAATCTCTACCATTAGATCACGAGATCAAACCTTGTTTTGGGAAAAGGGCATATTATTCCCATCGGGCCATCTCGCTTCAAACCCCCAATTTTGTTACACTAAAAATCTTCGGCAATGTTGTATGCCGTCTCTATACTCTCAATCATGCTCAAATTTTTTTGACATATGGATCTCATTTTCAGCTTCATTTTGCACTCCTACACACGTAAAACAATGCAATGTGTGCTCAGCAATCCTGGGCGCGGCTTAAGCAGCCTTTAACTTGGCCCCTTTAACCTAGGTAGAAAACCCCAATAGTAGCATCTTGAAACACATATCATCTGGAGGTTGCGACACTGTGAGGTAGATTGGAGTTTTTTTGTTGGTGAGCCAAGCGTCTTGAAACACTAGGAAAAGGGGGGTTTTGAGTACTATGTTTTTGCAATGTTTTAAAACGTAGATGCTGCAATGGTATGTTGGGCAAGGTCGGGCTTCATGTTGGAATGCGATGAACTTGGGCCTCATTTGGATAGAATTTTGAAATCCCTCTAGGATTGTTCTTGCGTATCTTCTGCCTCATATCAACGTGGATATAGATAGTGCAATGGCTAGTACTCAGTCGGTAGTCGTGGTACATGTGAAGTTGCCAAAGGAGTACGAGATGGTGGCCATGACATTATGCTTGCAATCTGCGAAGGAAAGGTTAGATTTTGATGATTCTAGCTCTTTTTTTGTTGAGGAGGAAGCTTTCCTAGTCTCCCAAGGCAAGGTTTGAGTTTCAAAAAATGACAAAGGAAAAGGCAAGCTTTACAAGAACATCATTGATAGTCTTTCCACCAAGGAGATTGGTTCACACAATGCGATAGCCACATTGGCCAGATTTCTATCTCGGTGGTGCTTGTTGCAACATGCTTGAGCCAGAGAGGCAAATGAATGGAAGAAAAGGGAATAAAGATCTTCCACCAATGCTTGATTTGGACCTATATGTTGAAGATTAAGTCATTGGTGTTTGAGCTCATGTGTCCGAGTTCAGAGCACATTGCATCTGAAAAGGAACCCACATGACATATACAAAATTCTATGAATGTGTTGCAAACAATACATTGTTGGTGGCGGCATTATGAAAAACATGTTCCTAGCTCACAAATGGTTCATAGATCACAAATGGGGTTTATTAAATGTAGTGCAATCTAATTCAGCTTTTTATGAGGCTCAAGATGCCCTTTTTTTCAGGTGATAAGTTGGTGGTTGCAATCCGAGGTGTATCTAGTAGTAGACGTACTACTGGGGTGGCCATCTTAGCTTCTTCACTGACTTGGTTTTCCAACATATGTCCACAATAGATGTAATGTGGGTGTTAATGTTTATGCATCTGAAGTGAATGCCTAATGTATTCCTAGTATTTATTGTTTCTTTTAGGATCGAACCGTATTTTGATCAGATTATACTTTTGATCGACATTTGTTTTTTTTATTTTAAAAAAGGCACCGAGAATCCGAACGAATTGTTAGGGGCTCTCTATTATGAGAGTGCTGGAGCCCTTGCCAGCATCTTCTACATCCTCTTATGTCTTTGTCTTTTTTCTTGAGATGATTTATAAACTTCTCATATTCGTTCATTGTTTACAATTAAAATCCTTTTTTTCTAACCATGTTGTTGTAAAGCATAGTCTCACACTTTGGGGTGAGTTTATAGGTAAGTACCCTCCCTTAGCTATGTAGACCACAATGTCACACTACAGAGAGGGTTTAGAGTCAGGTACCTATCCCTAGTCTATATACCTTCACCTCACACTACAAGGGGGTTAGAAAACTAGAAACTCAGTCTCTAGTTATGGAGACCATCGTGTCATACTGCAGCAGGGAGAGTCTAGAGAGTGCTTAGGTTTAAATAAACGATGTGTCTGTCGCCATGCACTCCACTGCGTCGCACTATAGAGAGGGATTAAGGAATGATACACATATATGTAGTGACGTATTTTGCCACTTTCTCATTACAATTCCTTACAAACTCAATAAGAAATAGATAATATGCTCAATTTTCATATCTGGCATGTTTGCATACAAGCGTACACACACACACACACACACACACACACACACACACACACACACACACACATTGTGGTACTTTATTAACTCCTAACTTATTTGCTCCTCTTTTTTTTTATTTTTAAAGAGAGCTTCAAAGTGCTTGATCCTCCACTATGGGACTTGGCCCTTCATAACTACTAAAGGCCTATTAAGGCTCCGGTATCTTCTAGTTTAAATGCTTACACACACTCTTATTGTACCACCTAACTTGGGGGTATTCCCGAGCTTACTTGCCTCCTAGGACTTTAGTAAAACCCACCGCCTATGGGCACTACCATTGGTTTTAGCCCTTCTCAATACTTGAGTGAATAAACCTCGCGTGAAACCCTGTCGTGGATACTCTTGGTTGCCTCTTCATTGCACCTAGCAAGCGGCCTCACCTTCTTTGTTGGAGATTTCAGAAGTGCTTGGATAACTGCGCGATATGCAGTTATGGCGACCTCCCTCCCTTCTCTATTTAAAGATGAGGGCGCATCTCTACCCCACTTAGCTTTGATTGTACTCTGTTTGTTTGCTTAAAGTTAGTGACTGCGTATCTGAATCTCCACTGCATCGAGGCATGGAGCTCTCTACTCAAGTAACTCAGGTCGGCCACTTTATTTCTTGGTTTGTTTTACCTGTAGTATGGCTATGTGTTTATACCGCGAGGGTTTGATACTTTGAGAGGATGATGAGTTTTTCACAAAGTTAGTAGGAAGTTATTGGTTGTTCCTTCCTACAACGTTGTATTCCCAAACATTGGGGTACTTTGCATCGCGTGATTACTAATGGTTCACAGATTACTGTCTATGCTAATAATTGTTTTTAAAAAATCCACCATAAGGGATGGTGGTCTGATCACTTGGTTGGCTAGGGTTGTTGTTCTTCTGCCCTGGAAACCGATACTAAATGGGATATGTACTGTTTTTCTTGCCTACTAATCCCGGTTGCAGGATGGCAGGCTCTTTGGTGCCTTGTGGCTTGACTATTACTCTGTGTCACAAAAATCTCATGATATTTTATTGATGGGAAAAAGGGGGGTGTTGCTTTACCCTCCGCACACTAGTAATGAGTATATTTTGTGGCCGGGATGCTTACTGTCACTGTTTCGGAACATGGTTTTATATTCAGGGCTATAATGTATGTTCTGTCTACTGGCTCACTAGTGGTTACTTGGCCCGTTTACTTGGTTCTTTTGCTGTTAACTACTGGCTAATGCCTAGGGAATGATCATTTTGGAAAAAGAAGAAAGATGGTTTACCATTTACATCACTGTGGTTTTGGTTGTCGCCATGATTACTTCTGTGATGGTTCCCTAAAGTTTGGTTGTTACACTACCTTTTCAATGGCTACATAGGTGCTATGATCTTGTAAATTTTGGTGTAAATTGGGCCTAAACCTGTCACTTATGGGTGTTTGATGATATCACCGCGCCTTCTCTTGGATTTTAGTTAAATGGCTAAAACACTCATGAGGAAATTTCTACAAACGTTCTCCTGTTTATATTCTCATATGAGATTGCATATTGTAGCATTAGAAATTTTTAGGGCTTCCTGCTACCTGGGTTGGCCGAAATAATGATTGAGGTAGGTTAACTTACAAAATATGGTAAGTTCTGATAACATGATGGGCCTAAAAACTTTGCCCAACCAAAAAACAAACTTTGGACTAGCCTTTGGCTGGTTTGTGGCTACTTAAAGAGATTTTTTTATTTAAAACCTACTACACTAACTAGTGCTTTCACTAAAATATGAACTGTGACTTAATATGGGGGATTCTGACACTTGGATTAGAAGGGGTAATTTCCTTCTAATCAAAATGATGTAAAATTCATCTATAAATGGAAAATTTTGGGTTCCTTTGTTAATTGAAACATTTACTATGGACTAAGCTTGTACAAAGTGGAGTAAAAGTTTTTAAGATCGACATGGATAACAACTGGTATAGTCCATTGATACCCGTAATACACATCCAAGGCTAACATATCCGTTGTCTTGTTTGGATGGATGCAGGTAAGGACTCTATCTTGTCTTGGAAGGTTTAATTTGGCTTTGGATTAGCTGTTCTACACTGGATTACACATTCACTTACTACTCGGGAAGTTCTTCTTCACTTTGTATACTGGAATGAGGCTTCATTCCTACAAGCATTATACAAAATTAATTCTAATACTGAGTTACTTTTGTACTTGTATTTTTGTTTCTTCTAAAGCCAGCTTTCTTTTGAAAAGGTAAAAAGTTCAATTATGTCATATTATTTATGGTAAAACAGCCACACACACACACACACACACACACACACACATACACACACACACACACACCTGCTTCAAGGGTTGCATAGCCAATTGTAAAACCCTTTAAACATATTTATGTGTGTGAACAAATTTGATAAATGTGCCAATTGTGCACAATTTCTGTTTCTCACATTGAATCCGTACTTGATTGTTTTGAGCAAGTGGTTTTACTTCATAGTTCATATAAGTGTGTGTATTATCACCTTTGTTTTTTACTATACAGACCACTATGTCACACTCAAGGGAGGGGTTAGATATAAATAAACGCCATGTTTTTGGCTATGCATATTACTATATTACAATGTAGAGAGAATAACAAAAGTAATACAACAATGAAGTCCAAAACAATATATTACAAACTGAGTGAGAAATAAAAGGTGTGCATACTTGTCACATCTATCATTATTAAACACACAAATACAAATCTGCTTGAAGGGTTGCATAAAAACTTGCATAGCACTTGAAGCACATTTGTGTGTGTTTTCAAATATGACAGATGTGCACAATTGACAAATGCGCGAATCACATCTTTTATTTCCAACCAAGTCAATAATTGATCATTTTGGACAAGGTCACATACTTTATTTTAGAGTCCAATAAGTGTGTCTATTTTTGTCTTATTCCTGGCTATGCAATCCACCGTGCGGACTGTATGGGACGGCCATGGTTTTAATAAATACCATGTCTGGACTGTCTACAGACTACAACTAGCGTCACACTGAAGGAAGGTTTGCCATCACTTTATGCTTGTCATTTTGAATTACTTGCATCAAATTAGATCTTTTTAGATCTTTATGTTTGATGTCACATCATTTTTTGCTATCCACTCATAACTATTATGACATTTTCATACATTATCGTTTAGGTTTTATTTTCTAATTTTGTATGACCAAATCCTTCTAAAAAATGGAATCATGTATGTAGCAATCAAGTAACTCTTAGGGACAAATGGTCATGACATTCAAGGGTATCCAACATCCTGAGATAAAAAATGCTCCAAGGATTCTAGATTGACCGTAGCTTATTTCACCGCTTCATTTGGAGCTTAAGGGAAAAAAACAAACGAAGACTCCAACTATTCAAGGATTGAAGAGAAAGTACACGTTGCTCCTGAATTAAATGTTCAACTTATAGCTCAATTTTTAGTAGTAGCTGCACCATCTACATGCCTAAGTCCCCTTGTCCTTCATTTGCTTGGTGAAATATCCACGTACATGCTTCCCAAGTTGGTGAAGATCATTACACTATTGTGAAGCAAGTGAGAGTGATGCATCTAGAATTTAAAGATATAGTATACGCAGACAAGATCTACAAGCTCATGTCACATAACAAATCCCTTATATAGATGGCATTACAAGAAGTTACTGCCATGACTATTCAGCATCATGGCATGATCCTAGCCAAAGGCCTTGTACACCATATCATTAAGATAATCTCCTCCCTCCCCACACTAGAGACTTTGATGTATATAGTAAGAGAGCGATTATCCATGGGCAGCTCCTCAAAACATAAGCACAAATCCCCCTTCCTCATTAAAGCCTTTGATGTATATAATATCTATTGGATTCTTTAACGCTTGAATTTGTGTATCTCGTTGACCATGAGAAAGAATATTTTTTGCGCAATGTACTGCAACATATTGTCTAAAGAAAAGAAAGGAATCCCTTTAATGGGATCAAGGCTTGGAAATTATTGCTTTGAATGAATAGATCCCATAATGCTGGCTACAATATTTAAATTATTCTTTCCTATCAACAACCAATGATTGAATGATTGAAGAATCATAAGGATTGTCAAACTATTGCACGTGGGTAGTTCTTTTTCAAGTTTGTTCTTTACAAAAATTTCAAGAAATGTCTTCAAATTATTTCAAGTTCAATGTTAAAAACATTTTTGAAGAGAGTTTTACATTCTTTCAAGGTTCAAAGAACATGCATTATTTGTCGCTTACACATGTTTTTGTGCTATGCGTAGATGGAAGACGTACATGAGCACAATGTATCTTAGCATGATTAAAATGCACATCAAGATCCCTGATGTAGTGCAACAAATCTACAAAGAAGAGGAGATTCGTGTTGCTAAAGGCCACCTAAGAGGATGAGTCATGCCGTTTTGCAAGATCCTAAGAGGATGAGTCATGCCACTATGGAGATCCATTGAGCTGCAAGCAATGCAAAGAGATAGTCCCAAACCATTGTGTGTGGCACACACATTTAGGGCCACTAGCACCATAAGGGGATCCCCTTTTTTGAAGATATTTGACTTGCAAGGCATCATTTTGGGAGCATATGCACACCATATTCTTACAAAACAAGTCAAACAATGGTTAGATAACTATTTACTTTGTGTGCAACAAAGCTACTATTGTTACTCTTTGATTTGCAAAGTAGATTGAAATGATTCTCTTAGCATGGGATGGGTGGGCAAGGGATGCCTAGAAGATCGAGAGGAAAATCAAGAAGAGAATTTATGAAAAAAGGGCTTTATCATCTCCTCAAGGAGACAACAATCCTTGAGAAACTAGCAACTCAAGGCATGGAACTGGCTAGCCAAAGAGAGACCACACAACCTTTGCGCACTTGTTGCAAAACTCTGGAAGCTAAGAATGTTGGATTAAATCACAAACTAGCAAGAGTACACAAGACAAATCTTGGTCTCTTGGAAGAGGATATATTGGAAGCATAGATGAGCGGCTCCTTGGAAATAGATGAATTTTGTCTATCAAATATCATGGGAAATTACGTCCAAGACCTACATTAAATATTTTCAATGTAAAGGCCTCTTTTTGTATATCAGATCCTTTTTGTATTGCTCTTTGTAATAACCAAACTAATGAAATTTTTGTGAACAATAGCTTTTATACACACACACACACATAGATTGAGAGAGATTTGACACCAATAAAAATGTATAAGTAAAGTCATATCGTGTTTTTCACCCACACATGGCTTTGCACTCATTACACAAATGGAGTATGAAAGGTTAGGGTGGAAAGAGTATTGAAGCATTCATGGTGAGCACTATTAAACTGAGTCAACGTTAGTTAACACGAGATGTTAAAGACCAAAGACGTACGGATGCACATCAAGGATGAATACAAAGAAGCAGTAAAGATTGGAATTCCACATTTTTCACATTTTTCCAAAATGGTCATGTATTGTAAATTCCCTATTTAATTCAAGCCATTGTAATATTTTAATGTGTTACGGGCTCAATGGGAGCTCCAAGCTGTATAAGACAGGTTAGTTAGTATCCCTAGGTAGCAGATTCAGTAAGTTGTGGAGCCCTAAATGCCTTGGGTAACCGGACATTGCATATTTTTACCCTAGGTATTAAGGCAGTGTGTAAAAGAAATTGGGGTTTCAAGCTCATTTGTTGAGAGCTCTTGAGTTGTGTGGCTACGGAGTCCTTGAGCTTCTCCTTGCTCATGTGACTTGGTTAACACTAGGTTAGTAACCTAACAGGACATAAAAGTGTCCTTTCAGGGTTTTGAAAAAAACCTCCAAAACCATAGTAGATCCACTCATTTTGTAAAATCCTTTCATGAGTTTATAGTTCAAGGCCTACTACACATGGAGAAAATAAGAAACTTGTAAAAATTCTCATCTTTTGGTCACACCAAGCCTCCAAAGTTGATGGACCAGTACATTTTCATCAAAATAGTCATTTCTTACGTTTTGTTGCATAAAAATAAGATTAGGGATTTTTGTACGACTTGAGATAAATTCCCTGGTTAACTTCAATGGGTTGGTGATCAGAACATATGATTGCTTCTCACTCACTATTTTTTGTTTTGCCAAAAGAAATAGGTACAAAAAAGTTGAATTTTTACCATTCTACAAACCTATCATCAAAGTTTCTATAGCCACGCTCAATACAAATAATATATGCATGTTTTCTTAGTTCCCTATTGTCCTTTAGGTTCATAAGGAGCCATGGAGCATGTCAAAAGAATAATGCATCTCTTACTAAGGGGAATCTTGGGGACAAAGATGAAGTGCTAAATACAGCAAACATGAAAAAATTGGGTTCAACATTATGAGTTGTAGAATCCCATAGAAACTATTCAATATCTAGCCAAATTTGATCCTTATGACTAGATATGGTTACTACCTACAAAATGCATGTAGTTTTCACAAGAAACTAACAATATTGAAAAAGCTATACTTGATTTACTAGAATGTTTCGTTTTCTTCTATAATTGAAAAAATCAACCATCGTTGTCTACTATGAAAAATAGGGTATTAGGTGCCCCAAAACTCAAGGAATATTAGATTTATGTTACAATATGCGACATAGAAAATCAAAACTACATTTGGATATCATGAAAGCCACCAAAAAAATCATAGAAGAGCTAAAATTGGCTAAAAAACAGGATTTGACAATTTTTGTAATTTGGTCATAACTTACAACTTTAACATTTATTTCTCCATAGAAGCATCAGGACATGTTGAGGACTACTAAAGATAGTTCTCTAGCATTATAGACCTCACACACATGAATTGTAGAGTGGTATAGTTGCAAAAAGTTGAAAAAAGCCAAAAACAGGACCCGTTTTTTCACATAGTTTAGGTTGTGAAATGTTGTGCAAGGAAAAGGTTAAAGATGGAATTGATATTCCAAAAAAATGTTGAGTTTTTTTCAGCTCATGAGACAACTTTCTAGACAGATAGCACCTCAAAATCCATTTTGAAACTCTTGACATAATTCAAGGAAAATGGTCACTTAACAGGACATAAAAGTGTCCCACGACATAAAAGAGTCCCATTACCAACCTAGTGTTAAAACTAATCAATGCTTAATTCTCTTTCACTATGCCTCTCTCATACTATTGCTTATGATGCTTTGATTAGCTAGATCTTAACTAATTAGTGGTTAATCCCTCTCTAATCTTGTGTGATTTCCCTCTCTTGCTTGTGTGTGCGTGTAGGTTTGATTGGAGTGTGGTGCGCGATAGATCTATGTGTGTGTGCTTGCGATTAGTGTGTTGCATGATAGGATTAGTATTGTGTGTGTCTTGCAATCAATAGTGTGTGTGGTTGGGTTGATTAGAGGTGAAGAGAAGTGGATGTGGAGATTGCCCTTTATTGTGGCTTAGCTCATCCATAGGACAAGAAGCTCACCTCATAGAGTCAACCATTCGTGCTACCATGATTAGCTCACTAATTGTGTGAGTGTTTCCATGCCCTAGCTAGGTAGCTCATCCCTCCGGATTGATAATTTTTCTGGTCATTGGAGCTATGCAAGGATGGGACCCCCAACAAGCACATAAATAAAGTAATCGCAAAAATTTATTATGAACTAGTTACTCAAGGAAATGTAGCATAATCTTGGCACAAACACACTTGATTATTAAGTTGGATAATTGAGTGTACACACAAACTCACTTTATAGCCTTGAGCTAAGCATCTTTGCACACATAGGTGATGATGTCACATGGATTGATAAAAAGATTAAGATTTATCATATGGTTTGTCACATGTCATACTTTGACTACGCATCCATATGTAAGAGGGTGATACAAAACCCACACCCTAATAACCGTCCCTATGTGGTTTTTTTATGCCCTAAAGCACTTACACTACCTCCCCTTAAAACATAGTAAGGGAAGGTACACACGACACAATTCTTCTATGAGAAACCCGAGAACTACCGTAAAGGATTCTCCACCCTACCACCCATAATATAGGCCCGTGTCCATCCATACTTAGAATCCCCTATCCACAACTAGCAGCCGAACCTTGGCCTGGGTCCGCGACCTTGGCATCAACAAATTAGAAGTCCTTGAGTTGTTATCTTATCACACCAGTAAACAATCCCACCATAACTAGTGTTCAAGGTTGAGAAACTGAGTAAAACATGAAGAGACCAAACGTAGTCATAAACATGCTTTGCCTTATTGTAAGAAAACTCCAACTAGAGTGATACATGCTTTCTAATTGGATTTCTTGGTGCTAACGTACTGAGGCGGTCCGGGGCGGGCAACAAGAAGAGCAACCTTTAGACACCCTTCAAGGCTCCCGTGCTACTCAATGGGGCTGGGGCACAACACAACACAAACCAAAACAACAAACCCACAGCCAAATCCCAACTACACAAGGGGCACCACCTAGTTTAAGAGCGAACTAGGACGCAAAAGAGGAGAATCGTTAGAGCAACCCACAAACAAGCAAGGAATTTACACTAACCCTAACACCAATGGAACACTCTCACACACTAAAACACGAGAGAGAGAGAGAGAGAGAGAGAGAGAGAGAGAGAGAGAGAGAGAGAGAGAGAGAGAGAGAGAGAGAGAGAGAGAGAGAGTGCTCGGGCTGCTTTGAAACGTATCGGCAATGATCAAGCAAACACAACTATATATTTAAGAAAGAGTGAGAAAGGGGGAGGGGGTGCTTGTTGCATTAATACCTTCTTACAAATCTGTCATGACAAATCAAAGTGAGATTAGTATTTGTTCAACATAGCTTGCATAAATTTCACCACAACACATCACAAAAAAAGCCACCCCAATCACTGTCTTAAAGCCAGGGGAGTCCTCTCCACCCTGTCGCCCTCTTACAGTATGTGGGATTTATGACTAGATTGATGACAACACCAGAGACAAGCTATCAAGAACTTAACAAAAAACACCAAGACACTTACGCATCATTGTTGTCCATTTCTTCACGTTGGAAGGGAGACAAAGTATCCAAGCTTAGTCCAAATCCACCCTCCTTGATTCAGCAAATGTTGGGCTTACACTAGTAGGAGAAATGATAGATTTCCTACTCTCAATTGAATGATCACTCTCTCTCTTACAATGGCATAGAGTTCAATTGCTAATCCCCTATTACAACACATGCACATGCATAAGACAATGAGCTTCCACTCAAGAGCTCCTTCTAGAGAGGTTGAGCTTGGCTTCTCAAGCTATAGCATAGTGCTCTTGCTTATGGCTCTCCCTTTTGTGCTAGCTACACCCTCCTTTTATAGCAATTTTGAAGGCTAGGGCTACTCCTCTAACCATGGTTGGGTTAGATTTTCAGCAATTTATCTAATTTCTTTTGCTTGGAATTATCAAGAAGTTGGTGGGGAAAGAGAGGAGAGAGAAATGGAGGTGATAGGACTTTTCATAGTGGGTTAGTGTTAGTAGAGTTAGTATTAATTTACAAATGGAATTGGATATTTACAATGGGAGTATCCATGTAGGATACAAATAAGAAAGAAAAACTCTTAAGAGGTAAGAAAAGGTGGATTTCTTACGAGATTGATGCTCCAAGTGTCTTGAGTAGGGCCGATTTTGACGCTTGTTGACGGTCCACTAGCTTTGACGGTACATTTTTTCTCCACTCTTGACCTTCCTTGAGAGACAAGGTAATTGAAGCTGAGTAATCAACCACCATGATGCTGTCTTTTAAGAGAAGAGGCTGAATTTTGTGGTTTTTTTTATAGATATGGGTAATTTGGAGGAGGAAAAATGAGACTAGGTGGTCAATTTTGGAATGGAGTTGTGTGTGGGAGGTATGAGTTCACCATGGTTTCTCTTATTCTTCAAGGTTGAGGAGAAGGTGAGTAGGGTGCAGAGAGGAGTGGTGAGAGAGGTGGGGATGATGAGTGGAGAAGTGTGTGTGAAAGAGGAAAATGATAAAGTGGAAGAGAGAGTGTGGCTGCATAGCATGGGAAAACTGGGGTCCACTAATAAAATCATAGCTCACAGCTCGTAGCTCAAAAATATATGAAAAAAATTGAGGCAAAAGTTTAGCCCACGAGCTATAACTTTTGTTTGTATTACCTTTTCAAATTCGGAGAGCAAGTGAACTTTAAAAATTCAGCAAAACCGACCGTTATTTTCCACTGCACAAGGTCCTTGTGGGGTCCTTCTTTGGATGATTCTTTTGAATACCTCCAAGAGTGAGCCCTCCATAGTGTATGTATGCATGCCACCTACCCTTGACTTTATTTGGTAGGTCTATAATTGAAGATATTGTTGAGATTATGATATAAGTGAATAGTACAACTAAGAAAATCAAATATTGAGGGGTCTAAAAAATATGTACATGTCAAATATAAATAATATAAGTGGAAAAAATATAAAGGGGTCAAAAGAAATCTCTCTCATTATGAGGCTACCATAAAAAGATAAATATTTTTGGTGTTCTAAAAAAAAAAACAAAATAGATGTAGGAAGGGAAAAATCACAATAGTGAAAAAATATACACATAAATAAAACTAGTTTTTTTGGATTTTTGTTGGGGTGGAGTTACACCAAATATAAGAGAAGCTTACATGAAAATATTTCTATATGGAATAAATAATTTGAAAATGGTAAGAAAAATTGTGGTAATGGTGAGGCAATGTACAGAGCATAAATAACACACACCTAGGTAGAAATATTTAAATAAATACCAAAATAATTATGAAAAAATCTTTTATTTAGGCCCTATATACAAAGAAATATTTACATACGCATGGGCCATAATATACTTATATTTTTTATTATTTTTTATTTTTTTGGCTCAACTAGCCCAATGACTAGCTAATTGAGGGTTTTTTAAGAAGATATGGGAAAAGTCCCGTGACTCACGCACGCCTGTGTACAGTGAAATGGTAGGGATAGCCACAGTGTTTGGGTGATTTTGGTAGGGTGAGGTAACTCACTGTGACAATTACAAAGAGCCGAAAAACGGCTATCAGTACGTGCTTCACATATCCTTTAGCATAAGATTACTCTTGTAATTTTCCTATCCTCTTTGGATAAATGAAACAAGATAACTCTTGTAATCTGCCCATCCTCTTTGGATAACTAACATTTCTAAGGTGTTTTTTCATGTTGTTCCAAAATGACTGATAAACAGGGATTATAGTGCCCTAGGACATTGGTGGAGGAATCAAAAATATTATAAATAACTATCTTGGTTAACTTGAAAGATCCACAAGCACTCAAGCCAAGCCGTGACCTCTATTGGTGATTGTGAAATCTATGTCATGAATGTGCATGACATAGAATGTGCATGCCTCTCCAAATTAGGACTTTGCTAATACACTAGGGCCCATAATACCTAGTGTTCATGCCTTTAGCAGAAAAAGATCCAAACATGCATATCCATGACTATCCTCACCTATTTCCCGATTGTACCCTAGGTCAGGTATTACTTGCCAATACTTATTGCGAATATGATGTTCATAGCACACATAAAAAAGGAGTGTAAATAGTTCTAAAAGAAACTAAATACTTTTTGATGCAATCATTTGCAAGCCTTGTTGATACGTTTGAACCATAATACAAGGTGAAACATAAGTCACTATGTACAAATAATGAAACATTTTCATGAACAACATATAGCCTTGCTATATGCATAAACAACCATATGTTAATGTTGTTTAGAAACACTTGTAACCTTAACAAGTCCTTGTATGTATCCGACAATTCCTGGATATTGGAATTATTCCTAATACTACATGCCGAAAATGGTCTTACAAATAGATTTCACCAAAACATAGGGACTTTGGCGTGACACATAACTGAAAGAGCGGGCGCTAGTGTTAGTCCCAGAGACACATATTCTCCATATGTGGAATATTTCTCAACTGAGGATGTCTAAAAAAAGAACATCCTTCAAGTATGAGATGTATTGTTGTGTGGAGGTAACTGCAAACACTCTACAATAGGAGTGAGAGGGACCCTCATTAGCCTTGCTCCACGTTAGCTGAATCGAACTCCTTGAGTTACTAGATCATGTCGTATCCCATGTGACAACATGTGCAAAAGAAAACCCTGCATATAGGTCCATAACTGCATAATGTGGGAATGTTAGACACTACGGTCCAAAATACTTTGCCCCTGACCTTTTCATGTCTCTTAAAGAGCAAAATGGATGAAAACATAGAAGTTTATGTATCCTACTTGGAAAAGTAAACAAAAACATATTCAAAAAAGTAAATAAAACCTAGTACTTGGAGGTTGAAGATAGTGTTCACTTACCTGTAGTCAAAGGCACCTACCCAAATTTCCCGCCTGCAAAGGCCTAGGAACACTAACTAAAAATTAGTGAAATTCAAGTAGTATTGCACAAGTAACCCTGAGTGTGGCCTTTGCAATCTGACACCCTTGGTTAAAATCTACATTTTCAAACAGGCTTGGTTAGACTTTGCAGGGAAACTACTCAACTAGCATCGATTAGTAATTGAAGTAAACTTTGGAAGTTGAAATTGTCCACTACCCCTTGACATCTTGGGGACTTATTTCCTTGAAAGTGCAAGTGTGAAGGTTCCAAGAATTGACTATCAACACCTAATAAGTGATTTAGTAATTACGAGCTTGGTCTACCCCAAAATGGTACTTGTACAGACACTCTCAATGCTATAGATAAAACAGGAGATTCACTTAAGTTGGAGTCGTATTCACAATTGGATCTTTTTTAGACCCGAAAATCTATAAGCTTGGTTGTTTGTGAACAGTAGTGCTCTCTGGAATGTTGGCTTCATCTATACACCTTGGTAGAGATAAGCCTTTACAAGTTTAAGACGTTCAAAAACTCAACTTGATCTTGATACTTAAAGTATGTAGTGGTAAAATAATACCCCAAAAATCAATAATGGCAAGACTCTTTCTTTTCCATTAGAATCGATGGGTATTGAGCTAGATAGAACTTTTTGATCTTGAAAGCAATCATTGATGGATTACAAACAGATGTCTCTTAGCCGTTCCAAAATAGATGGCCCATAGATCTCAAAAATGGCTCTTAGACCTTCCTGTTACCATATCAACATAGAAAGTTTGTAGTAAAATCATGCCTAATTTCATTTTTCTTGCAAATAATTGGAGGAGAGAGAGAGAGAGAGAGAGAGAGAGAGAGAGAGAGAGAGAGAGAGAGAGAGAGAGAGAGAGAGAGAGAGAGAGAGAGAGAGAGAATGATGGGCTAAGGAAAAATCCCTTATTCCACTGTGAGGTATGACCCCTGTGTATGCCTCTGTGTAGACAATGGCTGTGTCATAGCTTATCTCATAAGTATACAAAAATGTGTTTGTATTACGCATAATTCACATCTTGACCCACCTACCTTGTATGTGGTCGTGATTGTGCCAGAGGACTTAGGTACGGCAATTTTCCTATGGATAAACATAAATAAGGAATGTTTGTAGAAATGTTTCCTTGACAAAGTAGCTAGTGTTATTGCGGAAGTGTAAACAGTAATGCATGTCTACCTCACTAGCACACCGTGCATGTAGACATGTAAACCCTTGGCGATAATGACAGCCCCTACAAATTGAGCCAATACCATAAGTGCCTTGCACAAGCGCAAATTGATACATCACAATTTTCCGTTGTCATACGTAAATTGTGAGCTTATGTCCTTACTTTGCCAAATTGCCACAATTGTATGCCAATGTCGTTGAATCCAAATCAACGGAAAGATTTTGGCATGGGATAGAAGCCTTGCTTCTCATGAATTTTGTCAAAGAACTTTGCTTTTTACAATAGGCAATCCTTGCCAACTTGAAGGTTAAAATCTAGAAAAACAAGAAAACCTGGAATTGTCTAACCTCCTTGATCTGTTGTGGCCAATTGTCTTAAACTTTTGAAATAAAGAATTGGTTGAATTTGGCTCATAGCCATATTTACTGCACGAGAGAGTGAGTGAGCGAGCGAGCAGGAGAGAGAGAGAGAGAGAGAGAGAGTCTTCGTATGTACCATATACATTGTCTTGGCACATAAGTAAATAACTTGCAGACACTTGCCAAGTCCCCTCCCAAGTTTGTATGCTCATAGCATATTCCAAACATGAGAAGTCTTGTCTTTGCATGATACATCCCAATAGCCCCACTTTGGATGCTGCAAGTGCTCATAGCTAACAAATAAATCTTGTTCACAGACAGATTTCATAGCAAAAGGAAGTTGAACTTGTCAAGCATTCATAGATAATCGAGCTTGTTAGATTGTACAACATATTGAAAAATAGAAAAATATTTGCAAGTTATGTATTGTGTATCTATGTGGCTTGGTTACAATTGTCCTTGACCATACAAATTTTTCTCGGTTGATGGAATGTCTGGAAAACTTTTTCTAGGAACCATGTCCTGGAAAAAATGAAAATCTAGCCTTACAACCTAGAGTAACCGTCTCAAGTTGTAACGAGTGGTCGGTCATATCAAACACCCTTCATCAAGTCCAACAACAAGCCATGCCAATCTCCGTGAGATTCTCAAGCAGTATCGGATGGCCTTGCCGTTGCATCAAAATATAAATTTTTGGAAACCCCTCCGATGAATTGCCATGGATATTGCCATGCATGGGGAGAAGCAATGCTTCTAATCAAAACCATTTTGTAATCAAGACATGCTTGATTTTGGTCTTCGAACCAATCATTGGCTTGTGGATAGCCAAAGTTTGGTAAAAAAACACCTCAGTATGGTCGAGCATTGCTGGGTTTTTATGTCTTGACAAGCCATTCTTGGATGCAAATTGATAACAGTATCGTGTGCACAAGCCTTGCTTGTGTTTGATGCAACTGTTTTTGAGAAAAGTAATAAAAAAATTGAAGAGTTATTGCTTACCTCATAATTTTTTGCAAGCAGCTACATGTCCAAAGTGTTTGATCTTGCATGATCCTCAAATTGATGTATGCCATGGTTGCATGTCATGGAACCCAAGCCTCCTTGATCAATATATCGCTGATATGAGCACCTATAACCCTTGGGGGATGGCCCTTGGCCACAAATTGGCTCCATGGCCCTCTTTTGCATGCTTGAATGCCCTTGTTGCAGCAATGAATTTCCTCTCCACACTTGGGGCTCCGAGTAAGTGTCGTGGCAAGCCATTTGAGGTAGGTTGATTCACCCTCGCATGGCTACTTGAAGAATAAGAAAAGGATGCAAGACCTTGCCCGTTGTTTGCCTGTGGTGGGTGAAGACCCTTAATTGGGGTATTGCCCAATTTTGGGTAAGAAAATAACTAAAAACAAATTGAAGCTTCCATGCTTCTCTATCGCTGCTCCACAGGGAAGGATTTACTTGCATGCGCCCCTATGGCAGTGTTGAAAATTGCCCAACTTGACCTGGAAAACCTATTTGGAGTGAGTGCCATGCGATTTGAAGCATGTGCAATGGTAGTCCTCTGTGTGCAAGGGGTTTCTCCCACAACCATCGACAGTCGGTTCTCCTATTTTGTGCAACGAATTTCTCCACAGATTAGGTGGTAGGCACACACAAGCCTCCCCTAGAACACAATTAGGTGTAGGAACACGACAATCTTCCCAAACAGATAGGTAAAATCCATAGTCCTCCCATGCAATACAAAGTTTGAGGAATACAAGTCCAAAGTGTTCACAAATCACATTTGGGTGCTAGTAACAAAACCCACACCCTAATAGAGGGCATATCTAAACGTCATATAAAAAAGTATTAGTCATTACAAAAATTGAGTGCCTCTCTTAACCATCATATACAAAAGTGTTACATAAGTCTAGTCGAAAGCGGATATTAATATTTACAAAAGTATTGTTCTCTATCACAATATAAACTTGCTTATACATCATTTGGAGCATCAATCACAGATACCATAGCATCCATTTGCTCCAAATTTGAACACTCTATATCCACATCTTCCAAATCACACTCAATGTCATAATCAAAGTGGGCTTTACCTACAATTTCTTTGTGGGCTTGGAAACATCAAAAGATTTGCTTAGTAGCTTGTGTAACTATCCTTGTAGGCTTGTGCATTACTCGCATATTGTAAAAGACGTACACTATCTACAACTTATTTTGGACTCAATTGATTTCTTTTTTTGCGTGCGTAAAAGGAAAATACAACCACATTCTCTCACAAATTCCACTAGAGGTATCCACTGACAAGACATTGAAAACCATGTACTGTAGCTCCACTTTTTCCCCTCCATATTTCTTCCACCAAACACATGCACTCAATGTATTAATTGCATCTATGTGCCATAGATCCCCAAACATTCCTTCTCTATTGGTGTAGTGTGTCTTCTATATGTAAGCTACCTTGCCATTTGCATCACCTAATAGTTCTACACACACTTTCTTGAAATTATTGTGATGACCTCATTATTAGATGATTGATTGTGTATTTAAAACTTTGGATCCAACACAAATCCTACCCCATGTAAAGGGGTGTGTAATGGAACCCAATGTTTCTTAGCAAAGGACACCATCATGATTTTCTCTCATGTTGCAAATGAAGTACTCTCCTTTAGCTTCAGAATAGACTCAATTACAATTACACAATATCATCTACAAGAAGTGTTCAATGGAAAGAGGCTATGGAAGATGAATATGAGTCTCTTTTCTCCAAAGGTACTTGGGTTTGTTACTGACTACCACTTGGACTCACTTCTATTAAATGAAAATGGGTTTACAAAACCAAGACCAAAGAGGATGGCTCCTTTGATAAAGTCAAAGCTCTATTAGTTGTGTGAAAGGGGTTTAACACCTTGCAAGACTTAATTATCACGATACTTTTTCACTTGTTATTTGTATTACTAGTATTCGGGTTTAATTGATATTGAGCTGATTTGGAGGTTCATCAAGTAGATGTTAGAACTACCTTACTAGATGGAGACCTCAAGAAAGATATATATATGAAGCAACTTGAAGGTTTTCTAATCAAAGGTAAGGAGGGTTTGGTATGTTTACTTCATCACGCAATTTGTGGTCTCAAATAAGCATCACAAGCTTGGTATCAAAAGATCTATCATTTTCTCGTATATCTAAAGGGTTCACCTCTTGTTTCTTGAATCCTATTTTATGTATCAAATTCCAAAATGATAGTTTTAGTATTCTTACTTTGAATGTGTATGACATCATACTTGTTTCCATCAATCTCAATGCTCTTCAACAAATAAATAAGGTTTTGTCTTCTACATTTAACATGGTGGATCTGGGAGACATACTCTCATGTCTTGGTATTCAATTTCAATGATATCATAGAAGAGTATTTTGATACTGCATTAAGAAAAGTTCATTAAGGACATTATTCAAAAATTTGGCATGGCCTTTGTACATTCTACTACTAGTCATTCTTTTGTAAGGTCTACCAAAAACTCTCAATATATGCAAAAAGACAAAGAATTGGACCTATCATATCCATTTTAGGTTAATCTTGTTGGATGTCTCCAGTTTGTTGGATTAAATACTAGCCTTGATATACTCTTGGATGCAAATTTTGGTGCACAACATCTTGCCTCTCCAATAAATATTGACTAGGAGGAGCTCCATCCATAGGAATATTTTTTAGGATCTTAAGTGAGACCTATTGTCTGCAGAGCTTTTTGCAACCTCCATACAAGAGGTTTTGGGTTTATATTGAGTAGATCCTCACTATTAGCATATTGACATCCTACCAAGATTGAAGCATCACATTGAGAACAAGAACGATAAGAAAAACAAGAAGAAAGGGTCTTAGCAGAGGAACAAGCACTTGCTAGACCAATCAGGAATTATGGGATAGGAGAATCCCTAGGGGAAGAACACATACCATATCCTAGGCCAAAAAGGTCTCATAGAGGAGGATTGGGGCATCATATGCTTAAATTGATGGATCACCATAGGATCAAAACCATCTCAAGTCCAAAAATGGGTTAACAAGATATATTCTGAGGGATCATGTGGCAACATTCATACGTGCCATTAGAGCTAAGAAAGTCCTAGAATTCTCCACACAATTTGTAGGTTTTGGACTAGCTCTAGAGGAGGATGCCGCCACTTGGTTTGATTCCATTGAACGTAGGGATTTTGAGTCAATGGAGGAGGTGTTTGATGAGTTTATCAATGACTTCTCTCAAAGATGGATAGCCCACAACACCGTTTTGCAAATCCACAAATTAAAATAGAAGGAAGGAGAATCCATACAAAAAACAGTCTTAAGGCTAAAGAGATACGTGAAATTTTACCCAGTAGAAGAATTACCGACCAATCAAGGCTAATGCTCATTTTCATCCAAGGATTGAGGAGCACAGATCTCAAGAAAGATCTTCACATGAAAAAGAGCCTTACATCGAATGAGTTGAAGAAGGAGGCACTCTACTTGGTAGATGTCTACAAGGAAGGCCCAATACAAGGATTTAGACGATGATTCCTTATCATAGCATAGTAGATCCAAATCGGCCAAGTCAATACAAAAAACCAAGTCCTCGATAAACCAAGATAAACTCATTGAAGAGGTGCTCAAGAGGATCAATTTTTTTGTTAAACCGTAGGTTAAGCAACCAAAGTGGTGTGCGATAGAGCAAAAATGGACGAATCACACAACTGAGGAGTGTTATTATAATAAGAGGTATGTACAGGAATGCCAATATTCCCCACAAGCCCAAGTAGCACCAATTCCATCTCCACCAATGCCTAGATATACAACAGGGATTCTACCAGGTCCAGTAGGAGTTGAAAGACCACAATCTATCTTGGGACAACAACCCCCACTACTAGGGATGAGACCAGTAGGAGTTAGATACACACCAATAGTAGAAGAGCATGAGGAGCAAGTCTTAGTGCGAATCCCAGCATGTTATGAAGAGCCTAGTTGATATATGCCAAAAGCAAGATACTATCCACGTGAACAACCAAAAGCATAGGAACCATGTAGCATGATTGGATAAGTTGGACCACCAGCTATTGTGCATGCTGCAAGAGAAGGTAGGTATATCTTGGACGAACAAACATTGATGTTCATAGAAAATGGAGGATTAGCAAGATCAAGAACTCCTTATCAATAGAGGTCTATTCAAGGAGTACCTCAACAACCCAAGGGGTCATGCTATAAGTGTGACCGAGACCACTTGATAAGAGACTCTCCTCATGACAAAATCATTCGGGTAAATCCATATTGCCCAAAGTGTGGAATCACTCATTTGATCTCCAATTACCCAAAAAGCCCAAAAAAGGAGGAAAAGTAATGTTGAACATACTAGAGGCAATACCATCTAGTGGTGGGTCAAAAAATGAAGCGGTGATACCAATCCAGGTGATCACGTGAGACCAAGCTCAAAAAGTGGTAGACAAACCCATCATCAAAGAACCAAAAACTGATGCACCTAGCATTGAGAGGAAAAGTCAACAAAATAGATGGAAAGCAAGGAAAGATATAATGAAAGCTAGGAAGTAACAAGAACAAACTTCCTTAGCTGAGCCAAACCAAGGAAAAACTAAGAAAACTAGAAGGAGAAACAAATAAGGAAAAGGGAGCCCCTTAGGTAGCACCAGTGCTCAAAATAGTTGAAAACCCCAAGAGCGCTGGTTTGGGAGGATCCATACTGGTAGAAAAATTCAACGAGCCATTAGACACCCTCCTCAAAGCTTACAAAGCACGGCTCAAAAATAATGAAACCCAAGAGCAAAGGTGGATGACATATCCCTATGATGAACTTGAAAAGAAAAGGCTTGAAATGTGTCAAAAACTAATTTAGACGGCCCAAGATTTGTTGGAACCACTAGTTGAGAAACCTGAGGATGTGATCCCCATTCCACCAACACCAATAATCCCACCAAACCAAGAACAAATAGATCAAGATCCTAGTCACAATCACGGACCAGAGCTCAAAGACCCAACATTAGAACCAAGGATGGTATTGAATACCACGAATAACTCTTTTGAGGGATTTCATTTAGGTATACCATATGGTTGTAAAGAAATAGAGGGTCTTCTCAAATTGTGGAAACAAGTCAGAGAGGCCAATGAATCCAGTGAGCGAAGCAAATGTGTACACAAGAGTGGTAACAAAAAAGGAGTGTTTCTCCCACCAATAGAGGAATCTGAGACTAGATCCCAAATGAATCTAGAAGGGCAATCATATTGGGGAGACTAAAGATTTGTACGATCTATGGACAACCAATTCCATTCACTAAGAATACTACCATCCTATATGAAAGAGCACGAGACCAAGTCAGGTGTTGTTGATGTCCACCTCAAAAACTCTCTTCCAAGAAAGTGCTTGACTCTAAGGGACTGATAGACATATTATGAACACTAGTGACATGCATGATAATGCTAGCTGAGCTGCTACAAATACAACCAGACATGTGGATGATGGTAGGAAGTTGCATGGAAAAGTTTGGTAAAAAGGATTGTTCATCACGAATTCAAGAGAAGATCAAGGAACTCAAAAAGGTGCACCTCACTACCAAGTTGGTACCGTTGAACAAAGCCAAAGAATATTGCAAAGGAGAAGATGGCAACATGACTCTTCCTCTGGAACTCCAGGGTGTCACCACCGTGGCAATTCTTGTTGATAGAGAAGCTGGGCTAGCCACTGCTACAAAAGAAACACCAAAAAAATGGGAAAGACATGCTTTAAGAGAAACAAGAATGAAATTGTAGCTTGCAAATGGATATATGGAGAAACCCCTTGGGATTCTAGAGAAATTGATTGCTACCTCTTGCGGAATTGCATACGAGCATACATTTGTTGTTATCAATTTTGGCAAGAAGAACAACTACAACATCATATTGGGAAGACCATTCATGAGACAACTAAAAATGGTCCATGATTAGGGATACGACCATATATACCTGAGAAACATGGAAACAACAACCACGATAAACCTAAAGGACCATACTTACAAGGATGTGACCAGAACATCGGTTGAGGAGTTTGCCTCAGCTACATTAGCAGGATCTGAGCTTCCAACTTGGTTAGGTGAGTCCAAAATACTATGGACGTGTGGAGCTTCAAAATGTGGAATCTTAAAGCGAGAAGAGTGCATTTTAGAAAGGGCTTTAGAAGACAAAGATTACATCCCAGAGCCCTTCCCAGAAGAATATTTAGAGCCTTTAGGTTGGGAACACATTTTGAAAACTTTGGACGTGTGCGTCGTGGCTGATGGCCCCACAACCAAGTTTTGCGACAAGGATGGCTATGATGTGATCCCATATACATGGTCATTGTAGTTGAGGAAGAGGAAGCAAAGAAAACCCCAAAAGAACCCAAAAAAGAAAAACAAAACAAGGACGGGAAAAGAGAGTTGTTTTATGACTCTTTTGAGAAATTCAATTTTGAGAATGATGCGGATGATGAATGCTCTAACAACCTAAGTGACCAAGAAGAAACCGTAACGGATGTCAGGTTTTTGATTTTCCAAATAAAGGACCTAGACGACAACAATGCTACACAAAGAAGAGAGACTTAAACATGGCTAGAGGAAATCCAATGCCGACAGTAAGAGGGAAAACACAATTCATAATGCTTGTAAAGATAGAAGATTACATAAAACACAAAATCTCATGCTAGTTTACAAAATCACAAGACACAATAACAAAGGAGAGTGTGAAGATCTTGATGAAGCAAGCTCAAAAGATTGAAAAGGAAACAAAACATAAAAAACCAAAATAACTAGGGATGGATAAGTTTGGAGAGTCAAAATGGACCAAGGTCAAGCGTAAAAGGAAATACCAAGAACTCAAAAGAACCCTGAAAGAAGTGTGGACAATGGAAATAGAAAGTGAGGGAGGAGAAAGCACCACCTTTCCACTATCAAAAATTCACCATCCAAGACAAAAAAATAGTGACGGAGAAAATAGGAAATGAATTCTACGATGGCCCAATAAAATGCAAAACAAATAAACCTAGCAGATGTTGTAGAGGCTGCAAGACCAATCTACATAGCAACAAATTGAGCATAGAAGAAGAGGAGTTGCTCATATAACTCATCAAGGAGTATAGAGATGTTTTTTCATCTTCATATAAGGATCTCAATGGGGTGGATCCATCGATATTTCAACACAATTCCTTGAAGCCTAATGGTAAACCCAACATGCAATGTCCCTATACCTATTATGACACATTTGCCAAACAAATTAAAGAAGATATTGATAAGCTCAAGGAGGAAAAATTCATCTACGATATTGAGCACATTGATTGGATGTCACCAATTGTGGTTGTCCCAAGAAAATGAGAAATTATGTACCTTTGTAAATCTCAGAAAGGTGAATGTTGCAACCATAAGGGATAACTATCCCTTACCAATCACAAAACATTTGCTAGAACGAGTGGTCGTAGAAAACAAGCCTACTCTTTCTTGGATGGGTCCTCAAGATACAACCAATTGGCTATCGCGGTAGAAGACCAATACAAAAGGGAATTTTCCACGGAATGGGGAATCTACGCTTATAGAGTCATGCCTTTTGGCTTTACTAATGCACCAACAACATTTCAAAGGATAATGACGCACACTTTCAAAGAATACTTGCAAATATTCTGGTAAATATATATGGAAAACCTTTGTGTTCACTCTCTCCTTAGGGATGAATATATTGGGCATCTTAGAAAAGTATTTAAGAAATGCAAAAGTTATAAACTCTTCCCAAATCCAAAGAAAGTATCTTCATGGTAAGACAAGGCATAATCTTGGGACACATGGACTTGGAGAATGGCGGATCTTGATAAGATCAAGGTAATTGTGGAACTGCCAAGACTAGCCAATGCCAAACATGTACAATCTTTCACAGGACACTGTAAATACTACTAATGGTTCATATATATGTATGCAATCATTTCACAGCCCTTATATAGGTTGATAGATGTCTTTGACTAGACAAAGAAGTGTGAAGAGTCATTCTCTAAACTTAAGGAAGGACTTATATCGGCACCAATACTCAAGACACTTAATTGCGATAAAATATTCCATGTTCACATTGACACCTCCGCATTTGCTATAGGCTATATCTAAGCTCAACCAAGAGAAGGTATAGTGGACTTCCCAGTCTACTATGCTAGCAGACAACTAAATAGTGCGGAAAAGAATTACACTACCATGGAACGAGAAGGGTTAGGGATGATGTATGCTGCAAAGAAATCTTGGCATTATCTTTTGGCCAACAAATTTGTCTTATTCACAAATCACCAAGCCCTCTTTTATCTAGTGGAAAAACCTTGCAATAATGGGAGAATTGTTCATTGGTTCATCATATTTCTTTATTTTGATTTCACGATTGTGATTAGAAAAGGGAAAACACATCTTAAAGCATATCATATTTCTAGTTTCCCAATGGTGAAGCACCTAAAGGAGTGGACGATGATATACCCAAGGCTTACCTGTTCAACATCAAGATGGTTCCAAGAGGTAATCCATAAATTGATTTATGGTGGAAAATTTGATAAGATGAAATAGACATGTAAGCGACAAACAATCAGGCAAGAAAAAACTTTCAGCTAATAGGTGGATGATTGCACCATCTATGCTCCAAAGGAATCCTACGTGAAAGGCCACATTATGGACTGGCATAATGTTCTCCTTCCAACCTCCCTACTTATAGCTCTTTTCCCTTGCAAGTATGACCCCTTAACTTAGCCTGGCCCTCGGCTCCTAGTCGCATTGAGCCACTTAGTCCCTAGACCTTGGCCTGATATTACTCCCCCCTTGGAGAGGTGTTTTCATCCTTGAAAACAAGAATGTTGATACACTAATGTTTTCCACAGTGGCATCCTTTCTGGATCCAGCTGTTTGCTTGACAGGAACACTGTTCAGTAGGAGGGTCTATGAAACCAAGAGCAACATCTTGATTTTCTACAGTGTTGTCCATTTGAAACTATCTTGTGTTATCGGTTCCTATCCAATCATAGTGTGTAGAATCCATTTAGAACGCACATGAGTATGCTAAACAAGTTATCACAACAAAGATGTACCTGAAAGAGTACCTCTTTTCACTTTCCATGAAAGTAACTTGCTGACATAACTCATCAGCCAAGTTTAAGTCCTGACTTGTTTGCAAATTTCATTAGTAAACAACCCCACCATAACTAGTGTTCAAGGTTGAGAACCTGACTTAAACATGAAGCGACTAAACTGAGTCACAAACATGCTTTACCTGTAAGCAACACCAACTAGAGCGATACATTCTTGCTAATTGGATTGCTTGGTGCTAACGTACGCGCTTTGCATATCCTTTAGCACAAGAGTACATTTGTAACTTGTAATCTGATTATCCTCTTTGGATTTTGATAGTATTGAGATGTGTTTTTTCCCACGGTTTACAGACAATTGTCCAGATGACTGGTAAACAGGGATCACAATATCATACAGTAGTGCTAAGGAAACAACAATGTCCTAAATAACCATCTTGGTTAACTTGAAAGATCCAGAAGCACCCAATCCGAGCCATGACCTCTATTAGTGATTAGTAGACTCAAAAGTAATCTCATAGAGATACTACACATAGAGTGCAAAATGCTTCATAAGCAACGAATGTGATGAATTTGCATGCCGCTCCAAATCAACCTATGCTAAACACTAGGGCCCATAACAACTAGTGTGCATGCATTTAGCAAAAAATAGACCTGAACCTATATATACATGATTATCTTTGCCAATACTTATGGAAAATGTGATGCTGGTACCACACATTAAAGAGGAATTTAAATAGTTCAAAAAAGAGACTAAATATTGTTTGCTGCACTCATTTGCAAGCCTTGCTGAAATGTTTGAACCATAATAGAAGGTGAAAGCTTAATCACTTCTAGGGACAAACAATGAAACTTTTTCATTAACATCTCAGAGCTTTGCTATATGTATAAACAACCATCTGTAATGTTGTTTAGTAGTACTTCTACCTGAACAAGTCATTGTAAGTATCCAAAAAGTTTTGTCCACCAAAATTGCTTCGGATACGTCGTGCTAAAAATGGTCTAGGAAATAGATTTGACCACCATCTAGGGACTTTGTCATGACACATACTTGAAATAGGGGGTGCTAGTGTCAGTCCCAGAGACTCATATTTGCCACATGTGGAATATGTCTCAACTAAGGATGTCTGAAAAAAGAACATCCTACAAGTACAAGATGTACTTGTGTGTGGAGTAACTGCAAACACTCTACACCGGGAGTGAGAGGGACCCTCATTATCCTTGCTCCACACTGGCTAAACCGAACTCCTTGAGTTCCTAGACCATGTTGCATCCCATGTGACAACATGTGACAAATAAAACCATACAAGTGGGTCCATAACTACGTAATGCAAAAAATGTATTTTGGACACACGACCCAAAATTCTTGGCTCTTACTTGACCTCATCATCTTGCTGAAGAGCAAAAATGGATGAAAATATAGAAGTTTATGCATCCTACTTGGAAAAGGAAACAAAAAAACATAAAACCAAAGTAGATGCGTACCTGGAGGGTGAACATAGTGTTCACTTATTCGTAGTAGTGAAAGGCATCTTTCCTGCCTCCAAAGGCCTAGGCACACTAATTAAAAATTAGTGAAATGCAAGTAGTATTGCAAATGTAACCTTGGGTGTTGCCTTTGCAATCTAGACCCTTTGGTTTTAAAGCAACATTGTTAAATCTCTTGGTTAAACGTTGCATGAAAACTGCTCAACAAGCAGCTACAGCCCTTGGCCTTGTTCGTGACCCCCTTGGGTTTGCCCGTGGCATTTCATTACTTTTGAAGTTGAAATATTTCCACTACCCCTTGGCAGTTTGTGGACTTCTTTCCTTGAAAATGCAAGTGTTAAAGTTCCAAAGATTGACCATCAACCCTTACTAAGTGATTTAGTAATCACGCACTGGGTCGTACCCCAAAGTGTACTCATAGAGGCACTCTTAGTGCTAATATGAGCTAAAATGAAGTTGGATTTGTAATCACAACTAAATCTTGTTCACACCAAAAAATCCACGATCTTGGTTTTTTGTGAACAGTCGTGCTGTCAAAAGTGTAGGGTTAAGGTGGATAAGTTAGGGTGCCATTCATGGTATAAGCATGCTTGGAGAGGTTAGTGTAGAGCTTGAGAGAGAAACAATTGCACAATACAATATAGACAATACTTGCAAATGATAAAGCTTAATATTATTCAGCAGAACCTGCCTCTATGTAGGCTTTTGGAAATAGGCAGCCTTTTCATGACACATGAGCACAAAAGGTGGCTGCCAATGCACAATACAAGTGGCTTTCTCTTTACAAAGGTTTCAAGAGACTTTTCACATGGATTGGCACATAAGGCTTTTCTAGGTGGAAGAGACTGTTCACATAAGAGATGCAACAAAACTCCCATCCCAACAATCCTCCCCTATGTGGGTTTTGGTTGCATATCACTCACACACAATCCTCCCCTCAAAACACACTAGGGTGAGGCACACAATTCACATGCCTCCACTTGAACACAAAGTTGCCTCCCCTAGACACAAAGGGTGTAGGCACACACAACATCAGGGTGTAGGCACACACAAGCCTCCCATGGCACAAATAGAGGGTAAGGTACACAAGAGAGATAATGCTCACAGCACATGTTGTTTGTTGCGTGTTGGAGGATTTTCTCCTCCGCACAGCTTTGCAAAAGTTGTGGTACTTTTTTGCCAGTTGTTGTAGTAGTCAATATGTCGTTGTTGTTTTGCATGTGATGTTGTTGTTGTCGATATTTTGATCCAATGCAAAATGCAAAGGAAGATACAATGCGGCTTTCTCTTTACAAAGGTTGCAAGAGACTTTTCACATGGATTGGCACATAAGGCAAGATGATGTCCCGAACTTCGTTTGTGTCGTTCTGACAAGGATGCAATCTTCATGGCGAATGGGTTACAATACACATACATTACATTAGTGGTGCTCATTGATGATTTTTGTTGTTCGTTTGGTGATGTTCTTATCGTAGACACATGTAGTGCATCACAAACGATTGATGCCTGTGTAGGCATAACATACTATCATGGGTGCATAAATTTATAGCCCATGAGGAAGGTCTTGCCGGTTCTATGCCGATAGTGTCTAATCCTCGCAAAAGAGTGGGCATGGTTGCGGAAGCATAAATGTATACATACATATCACAGGTATAGCCAAAATTGTGCACACAACTTGCATTCATAACTTTACTTGCCTTGTATGAGCCATGGGAAGGGGCGCCAAGTTGGTTGAAAGGAGGGGCTCGGTGTTGCTCGTTATGGGAATGGTTACTTAAACTAGCACAAGAGGATTTATTGATTGTATGTTCCCGTTGCACGAGATATGGCAAGGCAGTCCGTATGGGGTAAGGTTGATGATGCCTCGCAACTATGATGTCAATGTCTGCAGGTGATTGACAAGGATCACCACTATGCAACGAGTGTTGGAACGAGGGGCTATGGGGGATGCAGCCTGAGGGAAGCCATGGCGTGGAGGCAGCACAGCAGAAGGCGAGAGAGAGAGAGAGAGAGAGAGAGAGAGAGAGAGAGAGAGAGAGAGAGAGAGAGAGAGAGAGAGAGAGAGAGAGAGAGAGACTCAGATCGACACAGCTTGAAGCAAAAGAACACGCTATGCATTGATTGTATTATTACATTGTATATATTAAGCCTAAAAAGGCCATGCAAACTCTTCTTTAACTGGTGGTCTAAAGCTGCATGCCTTGAGACTTGTTCTCACAGGCTGACTGAAAAAGGGCTTGAACCCAACAATCCCCCCCTCAAGCCCGAACTAGACAAAACCTCTCATGATACCTCGAGTTTTTGGTATACTCGTCAACCGTGAGTTTTAGTTTTTCTCACAACCAAGGATTTTGGTGTATCCATAACCTGGTGCTAGGTGAGTAACCCCCCCTTGAACAGATAGGGTGTAGGTCAAAAAAGTTAGCTACCAAAAATGGAGTTTTTGGTTCACTTCCAAACCTTGGGTTTAAGGTGTACCCAGTAACCTCATGAGAAGTGCAACAAAAATGGGTTGAGAACAAATACTTTTGGGAGGTCTTACCACTTATCTTTGTGGCAGTGTCTATATCCCGTACAAATTTTGATATGATGAAAGCTGACAAGCATGACAATAACTGACAATGTAAAAGAAAAATCTTTGACTGGAAAGTCTATGATGGTTTTCATAGTAGAAAAATGAGGACAGCTCTATGACACCAAAAGTGACAAAAAAATATATTTGAAAACTTGTACTGTAGTCTCGAAGCAGATCTGGATATTCAGCATCTTTTGATGTACCTCTTGGTTCTCAAAGAAAACTGTTGGCTTATGGACATTTTGCATCTTTCTTAAATCAACATGTCTTGGATCAATCTCCATCGAGTGATTTTTTGTCCTTGACCACTTCCCAAGATTGATGAATAACTGATCAATGATTTTGGGGAAGACATAGAAAGAATCTTTGTGAGGCTTCCGGATCCGAAGTGTACCCAAAGCATCTTGAACAATGAAAGTTTCCATACTTACCAATATGTGTAGGCATAAGACCAACATAACCTCAATAGGCTGAATGTTATTAAAACACTGCAAAGGATTAATATTGATCCGAAGTGCATGTAATGGATCCATGCTTGATTGCCGATACTGCCGGAGCTGTGGGTGTGAGAGTTGCCTCTCTCATAGGAGATTTTAATGAACACTTTATGTTTTTTGTTTATAAGAAATAACGATTTGCAGACACAACATGCGGCTTGGGAGGCTATGAAGCGCGGAAATATCCAAGAGTAACCGCTTCTGTGGTTTAATCCTTGCATGCACCCCTGAACGACTATAGCAGGCAACAGAGAGCTATCATTGGCAGCAGGCTGAGAAGGCGGAAACTATTGCAGACTACGCATGCATCTGTGCTAAGAAAATTTGCTTAGCATTTCACTGAGCCTTGCTTTGAGCATGCGTGTGCAGACAGTATTGCAAAATGCTCACGAATGCTTACCAACGACCCATCGAACCTTCTCTAAAGCTTGCCAAGGACACCGGCTCACCGCGGTTTTGAGAAGTCGAATCGCCTGTAGCGTCTTGAGAGATGCCCACTCGCCTTGAATTGCCAGCGCCACCAAGAGCCTTGAGATGCTATTCGCAAAGCTTCCTGCCTCCGTCTGCCGCTCTTAGACGACGCCTGAGTATTGGCCAGCACCGCTGCAGCGAGCACCAAAGCTCTGATACCAGTTGTTGGAATGAGGGGCTATGGGGGATGCAGCCTGAGGGAAGCCATGGTGTGGAGGAAGCACAGCAGAAAAGGAGAGAGAGAGAGAGAGAGAGAGAGAGAGAGAGAGAGAGAGAGAGAGAGAGAGAGAGAGAGAGAGAGAGAGAGAGAGAGAGAGAGAGAGAGAGAGAGAGAGAGAGAGAGAGAGACTCAGATCGACACAGCTTGAAGCAAAAGAACACACTATGCATTGATTGTATTATTACATTGTATATATTAAGCCTAAAAAGGCCATGCAAACTCTTCTTTAACTGGTGGTCTAAAGCTGCATGCCTTGAGACTTGTTCTCACGGGCTAACTGAAAAAGGGCTTGAACCCAACAACGAGCAGATAGGGGCACCTATTGCAGGCCGAGCTGGACAGGGTGATTTCTTAAGCTAGGTGGGAATGGGCCCCTTTTAAAAATAATTCTTAATGCCCATGTGAAATAAGTGAATTACAGATGCCGACGAAGAAGGGGGCCTTGGTTGGCTGCAGCTGCGGGCGGTGACGCGGTAGCTGGTGGGGCCGAGTGCAGGGCATTGAGCAGGCTGGTTTAGCACGGGCTTAGATGGCTTTGGCAGGACTGCAACAGCTAAAAATTAAAGAGCACGGACAACCAATTGTGTTGAGCATGGAGGTCACGAGCAAGGCTACAGGCTCGTAGTAGAATCCAATTGCAGGGCTCGTTGTGGCTCGAAATGGAGCGCAAGCTGCATGAGACGGTTGCCACTTGATGTAGCAGGGAGAGCACAGATTTGAGAAGGTGCAAGTAAACACAGTGCAAGATGTGGTGAAGAGGCTTCGAACTAGTTGGATTGAGCTAGTGGAGGAGACTGTTCACATAAGAGATGCAACAAAACTCGCATCTCAACAAAAAGTGCTGGCTTCATCTAGACACCTTGGTAGAGATAAGCCCTTACGAGTTTCACAACTCAACTTGAGTTGCACACGTAAAGTGTGTAGCTTGAAAAGAATGCCCCACAATTTGCTAAGGGAAGGACTCTTGCTTGTCCATTAGAATCGATGGTTACTCAACAAAATAGAATTGTTCCATCACCAATGGATTACAAACAGATGGCTCTTAGCCATTCCAAAATAGGTGGCAATAGATGGCTCGTAGCCCTTCTTGTTGCCTTGTAGCCCTTCTTGTTATTGTATTGTCATAGAAAGATTTCAATAAAAATATGTCTATGTTCACCTTTCCCACGTGGAATTTTGAGGAGAGAGAGAGAGAGAGAGAGAGAGAGAGAGAGAGAGAGAGAGAGAGAGAGAGAGAGAGAGAGAGAGAGAGAGAGAGAGAGAGAGAGAGAGAGAGAGAGAGAGAGAGAATATATGAGTGCTATCTCATGGAAGCCCATGTACAAGACATAGCCTTCCATTGCTCTCAAAACAAGACACACCAATGCTTGAAGAAATTGGGAGTATATTGGCCTAATATGCATGCAAATGTACATAGTTATGTTCTAAATTGTGCTACATGTAGGAGGAACCCTCCAGTGGACCATGCCAAGTTGTTCCAAATTGCATTGGCACCACAATGGAGTCAACATATGGTTGATTATGTGACAACAAGGACATTCACCAAAAATATGACAAGAGCAAGAGCTAGACAACGGGCCATTGAGTTGGAAGCACCCAGACTTCACACTCATCAGAAATCAACTCTACAAGAGATGAAAGATAACCAACCCAAGATATGTGCTATTGAAAATGAAACTTTTCCAGCCTATCTTGAAGGAAGCACATGGAGGAATTAGTGGAGGCTATTTCTTGGGAGATAAGACAACTAAAATTGTCTTAAATGCTAGAATCTGGTGGCATACATTACACATGGATGTGGATAAATTATGTTAAACAATGCCAACGTACCAAAGTACCATTAAAAAGGGATGAGATATCATTACGGACAATGATGGGAGCAAGAGAATTTGATAAGTGGGGTTCAGACTTTGTGGAACCAATCTCACCGCCCGCTTACAAATCTCATGACCACTATATCATTGTCACCATGGACTATCTCACAACATGGGTTGAAGCAAAAGCCACACAAAAGGCAGATGACAGAACCACTACACAGTTTCTTTATAACAATGTATTTATAAGATATGACTACCAATAGAAATTGTTAGTGATAGAGGCACACACTTCCTAAATGAGGTTACTAAAAATCTTCTTGACAAATTTATGATTATTCATAAGAAGTCTACCCCATACCTTCCACAAGCCAATGGTCAGGTAGAAGCTACTAATAAAACACTTTGCATAGTATTGACAAAAATTGTGAGGGAATCACAAACAAATTGGGACCAAAAGCTACATTTGTCCTTATGGGCATATAGAGTGGCCTATAAGACATCCATTGGCACAACACCCTACAATATGGTAATTGGTCTTAATTCCATTCTCTCCATTGAATTCTTAATCCCAACTCTACGAGTAGCTAAGCAACGAGAATTGACTGGTCATGAATTTTCATCAAGGATAAATGAATTGGAAAAGCTAGATGATCTACGCTTTCAAGAGATAGCATCTATCTAGATGCTCAAAAAAGGCACCAAAAGGAGTTCTTCGACAAGAATGTGTGGTCAAAAATTTTTAACTTTGGGGATTACATCTTTGTGTATACCTTGAAACAACGTGCTAAGAAACTCAAAAAGCAAGGCATGGGACCCTTTGTGATTCAAAATCAATTAACAAGTGGTGATGTCAAACTTGCGACATTAAATAGTGAGGAAATTCCTAACTGGATTAGTGGATGTAGGCTAAAGAAGTATCATCTACCGCTAACCTAAGAAATGCTACAACAAATCCATGATGAGAAACTATGAACAAAAGAAAAGCAACGGGTTGTGTAAGAAGCACAAACAAAAGCTAAGGAATGAATGTATAAACAAAGGCTTCTATGACAATAGCAACAACATGGGAGACCACTACAGATCAGTGTCGTTTCCATAGACAAATTTGAAGAGTATAGAGTGGACCCAATGATTAAAGTCAAGATTGGTCACAATCAAGTTGAAGTAACCACTCTACTCAATAGAGGAGCCCAAGAAAAAATAATTTCCATTAGGTTGTATAAGAAAATTAGCCACGATGTAGAGCTTCTCAAGATGTCACAGGAGATGCAGAGCTATACTGACCATCGGATCAAAGAACTAGGATTGGTTACCTTGAATGTTAAGATCAATAACTATGTCTACCCACATAGATTCTATGTGGTGGAAGACAATCAAAACCAACACAAACTATTGCTAGGACAATCATGGCAAAGGATGTACAATATTCAAATAGATTGGCAATCCAATTTGGTCCAAATTCAGGCTGAATCAGATAAGAAAATGATTCCATTAACCAAAGTCACACACCCAGGGCCAGCAATGAAAATAAGTAATGATAAGGGAAAAGAACCTTTGCCTACAAGAACCATGCAATGGATTCCCAAAAAATCCACACAAACACCAACAAACCAAGCCAAGATGGCTTCAGCTCAATCCACACCATCATCAACTAAGAATCTAGCAAAAAAACCACCAAAGAAAACACCAAGATGGTTGCCTAATCCACAACTCAAAACAAAGCACATTTGGGTTCAAAAGATGAAATACACGCCAAAACATCATTCAATACTCAAAAGCCAAAACAAACTTTAGTAACATCCAAGATACGGGTATGGCAAACCCTTGATAAAATCACAAAATTATGGGTACCAAAGCAATTGGCTCAAGCTTAGAAATCACAAGAGTTTATTTGGATTTTGAAGTGCAACCATCTAAATCTCGATATATGGCCAAATAAACCAACAAATCACCACTTAGACAATAAAAAACCAACCAAGTCAACAAAGAAAGTCTAGATAGACAAAGAAGTGTATCAAGCACAAAAACATCAGCTTTGGATGTGGATTCCAGTGAAAAAATGTCAAAGCAAACATCAATCATCCCACAGCCGAAGCAACTGCAAAAACAATAAGTATGGCAGCAAAAATAGCCTAAGCAAGTCATCAACATGGCTGGTCTTGTAGAATTTTTCCCGCTACCTATGAAAGCACGTGTTGCCATTCTCCAACAGTGGCTATATGGACCAAGAACTATGGCTCCACCCACCTTGAACCCATAATTTCCAACTCGTCCAGGAGAACTCAGACACGAGAGGGGGGAGACATGATGAAAGACATAGCAGAACTCAGGCAAAAAGTTTATATATATTACCAAGCATTTTTTTACAATCGGTTTAAGCGTTGTGTGCTTTATTGCGGTTGGATTTTTCAAAAAATGCTAAGTGATGCCTGAAAAGTAAGTAAAGGGGGATTAGGACAGAAACAACCCCATAGTCTTGTATATACTTAATATAAAAGTTTGTATATACCCCATACTCTTTGTATATACTCTTTGTATATACCCCATAGTCAACCTTGGTCAAAATGAAGAAAAAAGCACAAAACTAGACCAAGGACGGTTTAAAATACTTTGTACATAGCAGAAAGCTTATTTTCTTCAGTCAAGAATAATTTACCTAATTTTGGGTAGTTTTTGGATTGTTTTTGGCTTCATTTAGCTCAATTTTGAGAAATTTTAATGTTTTTTTATTACCTTTTCAAGATTTTCTTTCTAAAAATCTATTAAAAAAATCTAAAAAAGTAAAAGGATAATTTGAAGAAAAACAACAAAATGCCATAACAAAAAGAACTCACAAAAAAAATCCGAAAGCAAACAGATAATGTCAAATTTTGGCCTAAATACGACAGTGGCCCCAAAGGTAAACCCGTTGTATCTGGGTTATACGAAGTCCAAACACAAAATTGAAATATCAACTAGTAATCTAAGGTACACACAAGGGAATGATGGAATCAAAAAGGAAAATATGTTTTTGAAAGCACTAGGCGGCACATATACGAACTTAGGGGGAATTTCTAGTCATTTCCACCTAGTGACTGTGCAAGAGAGAGGGACCAAGCGAGCACACACGTTTTTCAATGAGCCCATATGCATGGATCAAGAATTCCCATGGTGAGAAAAGCTAGTGGTAAGTTATGTACTACTGATAGAACATGTGTATGCATGCAAACAACTAACCCACCCACCAAAAATACAAAAAACAGGGTTTAGGCACCTCACATAGAGAATTGGGCACTACACAAAGTAGGAATATACAAATGACAGGTGCAGGGCATCAAAAGGACCTTGCGTCATGGGGAAGATTGGGATATTACCTAAGTTAGCTACAAGTCCCAGTGATAGCCATTGCGATAGCTACAACCAGGAACTAAACTAGGGATAGAGCATACCCAAAGTTTGTACATCATCATAGGATCCCAATGAGGCCATGACCACCTAATTTGGATACACAGAACCCAACAAAAATAGGAATAGTTTCCAAGATCCCATAAATTGCTGTCACACAGACAATAGGTGACCAAATTACAGATGCATGGCCCAAATAGGACATCCTTGGCATGGGGAACCCAACCATATCAAAATTGTGCAATGTGGATCAATCGTCAACTACCGCAATTGCTTCCACAAGGCTCAGAGCAAGAAAAATCTGACATCAATAGTTTCCACAGGTCAAGAGGGTCCCAATGACACCTCATTTTCTCAATTTAGACCAATAGGGAATTCCCATCAAAGATTTCTAGGTGTCAAAGTGTGACAAGAAGAAAAACTTCAAAACTAGGCCAAACTTGTTCAAAAGTCTTGAATTTTTGGACTATAAGCTCAACCTAACCATAAAGAACCAATTTCCATAGGAAATGGGGCAAAAAATTGGCCGAAGTTCAAGTTATCAAAATAAGTGCAATTTTAAGTGTTTTTTTTTTTTGAAAACAAGCAAAGTAGCTAGCCCATAGGACAGAGTCTACAACCCAGTCCTCGAGAGGCATATAATTGACCATACCATTGATCCAAACTGATCAAGCAACATTGTGTAAATTGGCCTTAGATGATAGGTACCATGGTTGCTGCCAGATGACTAGGGAATTGTACTTGAGCCAGGTAAGTTGACAAAGTATAGCATGTTGTCAGTCTAGAGAACCCAATTAAAGAGTAGAATGCAAAAATGAAGTCATAAAGCAGGTCAAAAAGTCAAAAATTCCACCTTAACCTTGGAAGGACCAAGTCAAAAGGATTCCAAGAACTTTTTGGGCCTAATTCAAAGTTTTAGATGTCCAAATTGATCATGCATAGCGTGGATAAGATCAGGGAGAGGTAAACATACAAAATATGAGAAAAAATATTAGATTTTGCACAAATGACATCTACCATGGTTGCTTCCACTTGTTATATTTTTGGGATGTGAGTTAACCATGACTAAGTACATCTCAAGGGGATTCCAGTGACACCTCACATGTCAAAATTGGACATTCTCAGCTCAAGATATTGACAGAACTAACTTTCAAAGCACTAATTGCACAAATGACTGACATTTGATGACTATCCAAATGATTATCAAACTAAAAATTGGATTTTTGTCATTTGTTTACCAAAGATCAGATACTCCCAAGAAAATGCAAAACCGAAGCATCTATAAGGTCAAAGAAAAGGAAAGCTACCAAGTGGACATGGACCGCATCACCAGGTCCAGAGCTTGTTATGTTTGACGAGGTCATTCAAACTCAGCATGGCCTAAGGGTTTTCAATTGCGTATGGAAGGAAGAGCAAGGAAAGAGTTGGGGGGCACCACAAATGCCCAAGGACTTTAATACCATTGTATACACACCAACGCCGACAGAACTATATCAAGGCCAAGAATTGAGGATTTTCTCTTCGAACCAATTGCACATGTTGATTATAAAAGAGCTCATGAATTGATCACCACACTACAAAAGGTGGATGAAGACAAAATGTCAACACCTCTTACAAAGGCCAAGGAGAGAAGGTCATAGTAGAAATCATCCTGGATTCCATAGCAAAAATTAGGAAATTGCTAAGGGGAGAACCAATTAAGCCTCAAGGCTATGAGGATTTTGCTAGTATCAAGCTACCAACATTTAGTAGTATCAAAGAAAAAAGAATAGAAAATTTAATAAAGGTTCCGCACTAGCACCTCCACTTTGACAGGCATACCAAATATACAAGGCTTGACAAAAATTTAGCCTCGACATTCCACAGATTAGTACCACAACATAAGCATGCACCTGTAGATTTAGCCAAATGGGACTTTGACCGGCTGGTAGCAACGGTACAGAAAAAGCATTGGGCTAAACCATCCGACATCCCACACCTTGGGGGGGAGCCAACTTCTTAACCAAAATGACGGCTTGCTTAATCAGAGAGCGAGATTCGCTAGAAGATGCCCCAAACTCAAATGAATGGGCAAAAAGAGTATGGCAACCAGAAACCCCGGGGCGTCCACTAGGAAATATGTAAGATAGAACATGCAAACAAAATAACGGATTTATAATTAGGTACATTTATAGAAAAATGCACATATATAAAGGGCTTTTTAATTGAGCAAGAGAAAGTTTTCATACATAAGGGCTAGTTTTTTTACAAAGATGCATACATAAGAGGTACATACAATACTTGAAAATATACAAGTAAGGGATTATTTAAATACTACCTCTTGTTTGCATGTGCTATATGAAATCTTTACATAGTGGACTCCCTATGCCAAAAACCAAGAAGGCAGAAACATCATCCACATCTGCACGGCCCACCCATAGCTACAAGGACAACTCAACCAAAATATGTGAGAGACAAAGGGGAATAAAGCTCTTAGTCCGTTGGATCAGAGATCAAGAAAGAGAAGATCGAACTCCAACAATTCGATCCCACTTCTCAAGAAAGGAAGCCAGTGTCGGCATTCACTAGGAGGGAAGAGAAAACATAACAAAAGTCAAAGGATGAGCAGGAAAGGAAGTTGAAAGCATAGGAATAGACAAATTAGAAACAAAGAGAGGCCAACATTAAAGAAAAAACCAGGCAAACATCAAAAAGACATGCAGAAATGAAGCAGAAGGAAAGAAACCAAAAAGAATGAAAACTTGGGATGGGCCTGAAGAAGAAACCTGTGCAAGGGAGCTAGGAACATAAAAGAATTTAGAGCACCAACCACCTTTTGCTGAGACAACAATAGAGGAAGAAGCTGTAAATCACAGAAACATCATAGATGTGATGGATCATATCTACCAGCAGGAGGAATAGGCAAGGCAAGGGCAACAACAGGAACTCCACAACACGTAGAACCCAAAATACCAAGCCATGTGCCTACAAACTTAATTCACATGGAATCCCAACCCACTAATGTAGGCTTTCAGTCAAAATAGACAATCCAAGACCCCAGGGAAAGAATGAAGAAGGAAATTACATATGGGTCTTTCACCAAAGAAGCATAGGTCAGAAGGACCATCCAAGATCTGCTAGAAGTAGGCTACACCAAGGAAGAGGCCCCATATGTTTTAGAGCTACCATGTTCTTTCTTAAAGAAACCCAGCCAAGAGCCAAAAACACCCAAGCAGATAGCATGCAAAGATGATCAATCAGAGGGCTTGCAAAAAATGCAATAAAACCTCATGATGATTGGTCAAGAATGGGACTTTAAAAATGAACATGTACAAGATGGAGTGAACGAGCCTGAAGGCTTGCTAAAAATGCAAGAAAACCTTGGGATGACTGGTCTACAAACTTTATCAAAAGCCCAAAAATAACAGATGAACTATGCAGTCCAAAAGATACAAGGAATGTGGATGAAATACCAGAGGGTAGGACTAAATTCCTTGCCCATACATTCTCTTAAAGAGACTCCGCATGAGGAGAGAACAGATCAAGGGAAGGATACTTCCACTCCACCAAAATAATAAAAGTGAGAGCAAGGAGTCCATCCCTGAATCCACTACCAAGATGACACAAGCTGTTGATCAAGGGTCGATCATCAACAAATCATTGTCTAGTATGGCCAAAGCAGCACTAATATCCAATCTAGTTGAGGATTTGAATGCAGAGATCATACAAATAACTCTCAAGTATGAGAGAGAAGAAGAAAACAATGCGGATCTCAGCTTAGCAGTACTAGGTAGCATACAAAAAGAGATGGACAAGACAAGGATTGAAAACAAGGAATTGGTTGCAACCAACACTCTCTTAGTAGAAGATCTCCATCATTTAGGGATTTCCAACTAGAGCACGTCAATGGAGAGCTTGCAAAATATAAATAAATGTATGAAAAAGAGAAGATGGTCAAGCATGTACAAGAGGGCATAGTGCAAAGCAGTAACCTTTCCCTGAGAAAAATGAAAATTAATACCAATAGGCCCACCAAGGTGCCAAGGAATCTGCATCATTAGCTCAGAAGCCAAGGATCTCACTTGATGTATTGAAAGGTTGAATAGCTAATTAGAATCAATAGCACTTTTTTCTTACTCATTTATTTTTTGTCTAATCCAGCATTGTAAATCCTAAACTCAAAAAAGTTTGACTATTCTCGAACCATTTTTTTACTTAATGATAAGACTAGATGCCAAATCCCATCGCATTTTTGGAAATATTTATTCCCTTCTAACCAAAAACCTAATTTTCCCATCTTGAATATATAAGCCAAACTTTGTAATTATTGAGGAGCTGTTTTTACTTTGGAGCTTACGTAGTGAAGAGTATGCCTATGCTTGCATGCTCAATACTCTTTGTAGGACTAAGCTTTGATAATGAAACTTCATGTGCTTCTTCCTCATGATTTTGGCATCATGTACATGTTCAATGTGCTATGTTTAAGTGTGTGTGTGTATGTGCACGACATAATGATTGGTTTTTGCTCTAGGTTTCCTAGTGTGTTTAAGTGCTTGTTTTTTGTTTTTAATGGTGTTTTAAGTAAAACTAGGCATGGAAAAAGATAAGTAGGCCTTAGGAGGATCCAAAAAACCCCTTGTTTTTCATTTTTAGGTGAAGTTGAGAGGTGGCACCAATTGCGGTTTCTCATCTACCCGACTGTGACTTTTGCAAGTTTTGGTGTTGGGGACCTATTGATTATATCCTAGAGAACCCAAATCTCAAATTGCATGTCAATTGGAGTTCATTTGACCCCTATACAACCATTTGAGTGTTATTAAGACCGTACGGGAGACTTAGGAAATTTCCACTTAGTTGCTTCCTTGCTTGAGAGTGACACCTCTCTCCTCAATGCTTTGCCATCTGGGCATTGCATTCAATGTTCCCATGCACTAGTCAGGTCGGCTACATCCTTGGATTGACATATTTATGTTGGTTTGAGTTCTTGCTAGGGTACAATGTCTGATCACAACGATGCCAACAGGATAGCATGTATTATTAAGAAAGGTTTGGAATATTTTGTATCAATATTGTAAAATATGACAAGCAAAAACACTATGTATGGATGAAAATGATGACACCAAAAAGAGAACCTATTTTTTTAGTTGGTTGCTAGATTCCTCATCATGATTTTCCCTTTTATGTTTGCATGGATAGAGATTGGTCACTTGTTGATGTAGAGGAGTACATTGCTTATTTTAAAGGAAATGGTGATGTTATTGTCTTTGGGGATATGAATTTTGGTGTTAAGCCCAACTTGATGAGTACAAGAATGTGGGAAACCACTCTAGTCATCTAGGAAGGATGAAGTTATTAGTTAGGCCAACAGGAAGATGGTGCAATGCTCCCAACCAATGAATGTCAACTTCAAAGCCGATATGTATGGCTCACATGTATGGAAGTTGATATAAGATATTTATGAATGGATTTCACATTAGTATCTATCTATTTTTTCCTCACTCCCTAAAATTCCTACGATTGGTATCAAAGCTATGTGGGCACTATCCATCTTTAAGTTTTTATCCTCATTAGTAGTTGTCTTTTCTCAAGCACGAGTTCCTTTTCTTGAATAATAGTCAACCACTTTTGCAAAAGTACAAACCTTCGAATCCATTATTTCCACACATGATGGCAACGCAAGTGGATGAGGTGTAATTCATCGCCTTATGTAGCGTGCACCTTACCTCAGTACCTTCAAAGCCTCTTCTCTATCTTAGAACCCATATACGCCCTCGAAAATTCCCTTGGCCACTCCTATGCTCCTATTTTCTCACCATAATTACATACCTAGCCGATGTAGGAGTTTCTTGTTTGCTCTTCATACTTGCTTACTCAGTCGATGCACCTACTCAGATTCAGTGTCTTATAGGGCGTAACGAATCTACCCCCAATTTTGATAAATTGCCAACCTACACATCCGTTGTTGCACTCTTGCACCCCTTGGGTGCTGTAGATGCTATTTCTCCCTGTCAAGCCTTCAATTTGGATTCCCTTCAAGAGTTACTGCAACTCTTCACCATCAGCCTATCAAACTACGCACTGGCTAAATTGTCTATGCCATCTAGTGGACCCTTGCTATCCACGTCACCTACTGCGTATGGTTGGCAAGGTGTCACACCATCATCAAGCTATGCACAAGTCATCATCATCACCATCTGTAACCCTATATACTACCATTGCATGTCTCCGGCTACCTACACAATCGTTACTCGCTATCCTCCAGCTTGCGACCATCTCGAGTTGTTCTTGATTGTTGCAAAAAACCTGCTTTGCCATTACAAATAGCATCTACAGAGCCGTGGACCTATGGACCAGCTCATAACAAGTGTTTCATTCATTTAATATCAAGTTGAAGTTTCTTTATTGTCTATTTAGCAATCATTTCCACAGTGTGGTTGGGAGCTCTTGGTCCCACAACTCGTGCCTTGCAACTTAACTATCAAAGCTAAAAGGCATAGCCAAGGAGCCTACCTAGAAGTTATTCAAGTTTCCTTTAATTTTTTTCATTCTCATTTATCACAATCATTGTAAACAACTTGCTATAATCATTTACATTTGCATCCTTGTATTTGGGTTTAGACACTACCAACAAAAGATTGGTAAGACCACCCATCCACATATGTGCACACAAGACACATCACACAAAATGTATGTGTGTGCTCGCCCATTGGCTATGAGCTTGCACTCTCGACCAATCAAATTGATAAACATCAATAACAAGACCATGAAGAAGACGAAGAGAAATTGGTGATGATGAACCATGAAGATCAATCTGCTACACGATATCAACAACATATGAATAAATGAATGGTATAAATTTGTACTACTAATTTGTACTACCTTGTGAACCTATCATATGATATTAAAGACACCTTGTGAACCATGGTGATGAATCTATGTAGAACCACCTTGATAAATCAATGTTTTCCATGCCTAGATGTATCAGTAGTATCCTATGAGTACACTACCTGCGATAACCATGAGCTAGTAGCATTATATGAGTCATTGTACAAAATATCCCCAAGTTTGGCTTAAGGGGGCATTTGTTGGGGTTAATCCCAACTTGACGAGTACAAGAATGTGGGAAACCACTCTAGTCATCTAGGATAGATGAAGTTATTAGTTAGGCCAATAAGAAGATGGTGAAATGCTCCCAACCAATGAATGTCAACTTCAAAGCCTATATGTATGGCTCATATGTATGGAAGTTGATATATGAGATTTATGAATGGAGTTCACATTAGTATCTATCTATTTCCATATCCTCACACCCTAAAATTCCTACGATGAATGCCAACACAAAAACATTACAATATGATACACAACAATATGATATGCCATATATTTCAAGGGATTTTGAGAAAATTCATGTGTATGATCATACTTCAATGAATGAGAAAGAGCAGGATCACTATGGAAAGCTACTTTTACACATGTGCAATAGTACAGGTATGCTCATTGTCAATGGTATATCTTCATGGAGTGAAACCAATGGATTTATATGTAGAAATAGAGTGGGTAGAGTGTAATTGAATATATGTGACACTCCAAAGCCATCATGTATTGCATAAAGAGTTTTACAATTGGTCAATGGACCTTGGAATTAGGCCATTATGTTAAGCATGGCGCCTGATTTACCCCTTGTAAATTTTTGTATTAAAAATGCACATTTGTAAGGCCCCCATTAGGAGGAGAAGCCATCGTGCATGAAGAAAAATCACTCTCCGAAAAACAATCGGTCGTTTGGTCGATTGGCCGGTAGCCTGTAGTTGATGGCTGGTGGCTGGTGGCTGGTGGCCGAATTCAATGGCCAGTGGCTGATTTCAAAGGAGGACTTTTCTTCTCAAGGGCGACCACACATGGGCGGACTAGAGGGTCCGATTTGGACTTATCTACACAAGGGCGGCTACACATGGCTGCCTCTCATGAGAGAGGGCATCCCTTTTGGCTTATAAAAGGAGGCCATTTCTACACACATTTCATAGTGTGAAGTTGATGCAACAAGGTTGGTGTGAGTGAAAGACCACAGGGAGACTGAACTCCGGATCCTACTCCTAGCCAGCCTAATATAGGAGAGCCCATGGCCCTCTGCCCTAAATGGATCCCCTGTCCACACCTTCAGTCCGGCCCTTGGCTTGAGTCATTAACTCCCCTAGGTCGGGCCCTGCCCTCTAGCCCTAGGACTGACATTACTCCCCCCCTTGGAGAAGCGTTTTTGTCCTCAAAAATACAAGTGGTAGTATCTTCGTAAGAACACTGATGAATTCCTTGTTGGTATCCCATACGCAGGCCAACTGATACTTGGTGCAGTGAGGAGGTTCAATGAAACCAAGAGCAACATCTTGATTTTTGACATTGTTGTCCTTCTGCAACCACTTTTAGCGAAATGGTAACTCAATTGATAACTCACTTGAGTACTAAGAGTAACCACAACTAAGAGGTGTCTAAAGGCATAACCTAGTGTGCATGCACTTAGCAAAAATACAGATCCGAACATGTATATCCATAGTCATCATTGCCAATACTTATGGAAAATGTGATGCTCATCGCACACATTAAAGAGAAATGTAAATAGTTCTGAAAAGAAACTAATACTATCTGTAGCAGTCATTTGCAAGCGTTGTTGAAACGTTTGAACCATAATAGAAGGTGAAACATTAATCACTTCTAGGGACAAACAATGAAACTTTTTCATTAACAACTTAGAGCCTTGCTATATGTATAAACAACCATATGTAATGTTGTTTAGCAATACTTGTACCTAAACAAGTCATTCTAAGTATCCAACAATTTTTGGCCACCGAAATTGCTCTTGATATGTCGTGTTGAAAATGATCGAGAAAATAGATTTGAATAGCACCTAGGGACTTTGTTGTGACACATACTTGAAATAGTGGGTGCCAGTGTCAACCCTAGAGACTCATATTCGCCACATGTGGAATATGTCTCAACTAAGGATGTCTGAAAAAAGAACATCCTAGAAGTACAAGATGTCCTTGTGTGTGGAGGTAACTACAAACACTCTACGACGGGAGTGAGAGGGACCCTCATTAGCCTTGCTCCACACTGGCTAAACCAAACTCCTTGAGTTCCTAGACCATGTTTCATCCCACATGTGACAACATGTGCCAAGTAACCCCTACAAATGGGTCTATAACTGCATAATACAGAAACGTTTTTTGGACACTACAGCCACAAAGTCTTGGCTCTTACATGACCTTGTCATCTTGCTAAAGAGCAAAAATTGATGACAACATAGTTTATGCATCCTACATAGAAAAAGCAAACAAAAAGAAACAAAACCAAATCAGATATGTACCTGGAGGTTGAACATAGTGTTCACTTATCTGTAGTGAAAGGCACCTGCCCAAATTTCCCTCCTGCAAAGGCCTATGAACACTAATTGAAAATTAGTGAAATGCAAGTAATATTCCCGTATTATTGCACATATAACCTTGGGTGTTTCCTTTGCAATCTGGACCCCTTGGTTAAAAATCAACATTGTCAAACCCCTTGGTTAAACTTTGTAGGAAAACTGCTCGACTAGCCAGCGGGCCTTAGCCTATGTCCGTGACCCCCCTTAAGTTTGCCCATGGCATTACATTCCGTTTGGAAGTTGAAAATTTTCCACTACCCCTTGGCAATCTATGGACTTCTTTCCTTGAAAATGCAAGTGTGAAGGTTCCAAGAATTGACCATCAACCCGTACTAAGTGATTTAGTAATCACAAGTTGGGTCTTACCCCAAAACTGTACTCATATAGGCACTCTTAGTGCTAATAGGATCTCCACTGAAGTTGGAGTCGTATTCACAATTGGATCTTTTCTAGACCCAAAAATCCATAATCTTGGGTTTTTTGTGAACAACCGTGTTGTCAAAATGGTGGCTCTAGCCATACACCTTGGTAGAGATAAGCCCGGATGAGTTTAAGACGTTCAAAAACTCAACTTGACTTGCACACTTAAAGTGTGGAGTGCGCAAATAATGTCCAAAAAAACATAATGGCAAGACTTGCTTGTCCATTTACAAACATATGGCTCTTAGCCATGCCCAAAGAGGTGTTAGCCCTTCCTCTTGGCTCATAGCCCTTTCTGTTACCGTATTATCATACAAAGAGTGTAATAAAATTGTGCCTAGTTTCACCTTCCCTGCATAGAAGTTGGAAAGAGAGAGAAAGAGAGAATATTGGCCTGAAGAAATCCTCTTATTCCAATGTGTCTAAAAACAACAACAACTGAGCTCGTCCTTGACAGAGTAGCTAGTGGGTGAAAGCATGTTAACATGTCGCGCTTTTTGTGCTAGTTAGCAGTTTCAAGTTAGCACATCTTTGAAAAGTTGGGCGTCCGGTAAAATTTTTACAAATAATATCAAAATTTGTCGGAGGTTGTACATTTGGATTCCTTGTTTCAAGTGCTTTCTATTGATATATCATATGTCATAGATCTTGGAGATGTAGCTCAAGTTATTGTACTAGTTAGCATATGTCAAAATTGTGCTAGTTAGCATTGTCCAGGACATGAAAAAGCATGACAGGTTAACATGCTTTCACCCTAGTGCGATAGTGGAAGCGTATGCAATGATGGATAGTGGTTCATCATACTAGTATGCACTACATACAGATCATAAAATGGAATGGTAAGCCCTTGGCTGAAATGACAGTCTTAACCATGTGAGCCACTGGTATACATGCCTTGCACGATTACACTGGCATGGATACATCACAGTGCACTGTTGTGGAAACTATGAGTGTATATCCATAGAGTGCCAAAGATGTGTGCCATTATTGTTGATCTAAAATCAATCGATAAGACTTGTGCAAATAAGAGAATCCATACATCACATGAACTCGAGAAAAGCATGATGCTTTGTACAGCGGCCTCTGATGGAGTCTATCCAAGCACTTTGCATGGCATAGCAAACAAATATTGTCCAAAAGGAAAAGTAAAACATATGCAAAACCAACATACTTGAAATGGACTAACCTTGTCGCCCGCGTGTGGCAAGGTTTTTGGTAGTTCGCTCGGATCTGGGTCTTAGCCATATGTGCTCCGGGAGTGAGTGAGATTATGTAGCATATAAACCCGTATGGGATGTAAAAACCTGCAACTTTGTGGAAAGTTCTCTCCAGTTCGTATGCTAAGAGCATATTCCAAACTGAGCGTGATGCCAAATACCAAAAGGGAAGCCTTGCTTCACATTAGTCATGTAGTACTGGTGGGCATAGAAAAGAGATACTCTTGCCAGTTGACAAGGGCATTGCAAAAGCAAGTCGACCTTGTCGAGCATTCACAAATAATCAACCTTGTCCAATTGTGCAATGTGTTGAAAAACAAAAAATACTTGCGAGAGATGTTCCTCATACTTGCTTGGCTTGCTTATTGTATTCTTCAAACATTTTGTAGACGGAGCCGTGCTCCCATGGTGGACTGACCACACAAGCAAGTAGTCCATGGATGGTGACACCCATGATATCACGCTTGTTGAGAATGGGTAGATCCCGTTGTTGCCTGATTGCAACAATGACAAACAGCTGGCGTAGGAGCCATGTCCTAGGAAACTTGGTTGACAACTTCTTGAATGTGTAATCAGTGGTTTGCCTTGCCGAATATTGGCACCTTAAATGCCACAGGCCTTGCCAGTACCAGCATGGCATAGGCCTTCCAAACATGCTCAAATTGCTCCATGCTTTGCTTGTTGTGCGTATAATGCAAAGAGATCTGCGAGATTCAAAGAAGTTATAACTGAAAACATTAAAGTCGACTTGGTTACCGACTCTTAGAAGTCCAGCTCGAACGGCGGAAACATGTCTTCATAACCACAATGCAACATCTTGCATGTTGCATAGCCCTCCATGCCAAGCTTACTGTGAATCCATGTTGGATCACAACCGTCCCGATTTAATATCGGTTAAGCTATAACCATAACTTTCTTCTTCGTAAAGAGTTCACAATGTTGCAGATTTAAAATGTGTACTGTAATTGGCTGGATTGACGACGATTTGAAGAGGTAGGATGCTCCACTGCAATCATTGGTGTCACCATCCATGGACTACTTGCTTGCGTGGTTAGTCCACCATGGGCCGCAACCCTTAACAAGAGAGGGTGCCCAAAAATAGGATTCCCTAAATAAAATTGAATCTGGAAAAACATGAAATTCATGCCCTTCACCATGGGGGCTGCTGCAGACAACGCACGAAGGAGAAAAAAACGTTTGCTCCATCTTTTGTTGACTCCGAATGGCCTCACCAAGGAAACAAAAAATGTAGAGTATGCCATGGTGCTTCTCTTTAGTGCCTATCATGCACCCAACCGTGCAGGTCCATCACATCGTCTTTTGCATGCAAGGGAGGTTTCCCCATGGCCGTCTTCTCTATTGAAAATGCCACCCTCAAGGAAGGGACCGCTCCCGCGTCCTCGGATCTCTGTCCAAACCCGCTCGTGCATCCAAAGTGTGTCGACTCTAGAAGGTGGCATGGACAAATGTGTATAGGCAAGCAGAAGCATGGCAAAGGACTGGAGCATGTAGGAAATTCATGGGGATGGCAGGTAGCAGCGGAAGTGTATGTATGATGCGGCTTATAGGCCAAGAAAGGCTCCATAAGGGGCTAATTTGGGTGGCAAGTGAAGGAGATGCAAAGTGCAGCCTTTGGGTGCAGGAATGAAGAGCTTGAAGTGTTGAAGGATCAGGTCCAGACAGCTCATCAAACCGAGCTACAGAGCCCAAGTTATTGAAGGTTAAAGTTTTAGTGGTTTGCAGATTCTTGCTGGACAGGGCATTTGGGGACAGATGATCCAAGTGGAAATCAAGGTATAGATGTGTAGAGCCCAATTCATGGATCCTACTTGTCTTTTCAGATTGCGGATCGGAGCCATGGTGATCAATTGAAGTTTTTTAGGGGGCCGGGTCTGAGCCCACTTGGCCGCATTGGAGAACATGCTATCTGGCATCTTTTGAGCACCGAATAAGTTCTACAGTAGGATGTGCATCATACAGAGCTAGCAAGAAGTGACTGCATGCCAAACGGAGTCCGGAGCAAGAAGTTATGGCAGTTGAAAGATTGGGTGTCTTTGTCCGGAGTTGATGGCAGATGAGTTGATTGTGTTTTTGTGGCATCGGGTGGTAGCCTTGGGGATCTCGAAACGGGGCAAGAGAAATATGCCTTGATGATGAAAATAGTAGACTTCAGGTCATGCTTCAAAGCTGGGGCATAGGCCTACTGGGCAATATCAAACAGGGTACCCAAATCAACGAAAAAAGGGGGGTTTTAATGTGGAATTTTTAAAAAGGTTTTGGAGCCCCAAGGGCTATGGCCTCCGAGCTACCACGTGGCCCAAAGATATCCCATATGCATAGTGTAAGGGCCGAAGACTGCGGTAAATAACTTGGAGCATGGCTCCCCATTGATACAGAAGAGAGGATCTCTCCTCCCATGGCTATGGCGTGCGCGAGCCTAGCGCTGCAGTGGACGTTGGTGGCGGATCTGGTGGCGGCCGGTGAGGCGGGGCGGTGCAAGGCGCCCGCGTGGTTGGTCTCGGAGATGACATGGCAGGCAATAAGAGGGTGTGCCCGCGCCCGCAAAGAGCCAAATATTTTTGAGAAGAAGGCCCCCCCCCCCCAATAGCAACATCGCTATTGCCTCCACAGGGGAGGGGTCCCACTGCAAAGAGGGGGATGTTAAAGGGCGAGCCAAGGATGCTCAAAGGCCAAGAGGAGGAAGACCGGGCGGCCGAATCGGGTGGACAAAAGATATAGCATGCAAGTGTGTCCAAAAATCAAATATGCGAAGTGGTGGCAATGCAAGCAAATTGTGAATAGAGCTCCAAATGAAGTGCACGCCATGGAAGCTCACCCCATTTTTCTTTTTTGGGACTCTTAGAGGCAGCCTTATAAAAGGAGGTTTATGTTCTTTTTTTAGGGTCTTTGGACCAAGGTGGCTTTTTTGCCTGTGTGTGTGAGTGGAAGCTTAAAGCTTGTGTGTTGTTAAGCTTTCCATTGAAGCTACATACTTGGTTGTACTACTCCCTATCCAATAATACCACTCATTTGCCCTAATCTCTTGTGTTGCTTCTCCCCACTCCCCTCCTCTTCTCTTGCTCTTCGTGTATTGTCCATTTCTTGTAGAGGGTTTGCCTACAGCTTGAAAGGTGCTATCAAGAGGGCATATTAGGAGTGTTTTGTGAGTTGGAAAGGGTGAGTTGAGCAGTGTGGGTGCATTTGTGTTGTGGGTGTTTTTTGCAAGGTGTGAGGTAGTTGTTTTGTATGCTAAAGCGGAGTTGTTAGTGAAAATTAGCCAACTTGAAGGTGTTATTTGAGAGGTTAGGAGTGCTGTGGAATCCCTGGGCTATAGAGAGGCAAATATTTTGTGTGTTGGGTGTGTTCCCTATTCCCCCTCTCCACCACCATGGGACGTAGAGAGAGAGAGAGAGAGAGAGAGAGAGAGAGAGAGAGAGAGAGAGAGAGAGAGAGAGAGAGAGAGAGAGAGAGAGAGAGAGAGAGAGAGAGAGAGAGAGAGAGCATCTATGGCCATGGATCCACGACCTTGCCGTTCTCATAAAAAGAAGAGCGAGTTGTTGGAGCTTCCATGAATGCAGAGAGAGAAAAAGAGAGAGACCTTGCTTCCATGCCCTCCACCCTCCTTCTCCTTCCTCCCCCCTGAGCTGTGATGACAGTGAAATACCATAGGGAGATTGAACTCTGGATCCTCCTCCCAGCTAGCCTAATATAGGAGAGCCCATGGCCCTTTGTCCTAAACGGATCCCGTGTCCACACCTTCAGTCCGGCCCTAGCTCGGGCCCTACCCTCTAGCCCTTATCCTGACAATGAGGTAGTGAGAGTAAAGCAAGGCGGGATCTCCAAAAGGTTATAATCCCTTTGTAACCTACTTCTTGTTTTGAAGTACTAAATCCATTGAGTGGCTGCATTCCCGTGGACGTAGCCCACATTGGGTGAACCATGTATATCTTGTGTACTCTCTCGCTTTCTCTTTCTCTCTCTCTCTCTCTCTCTCTCTCTCTCTCTCCTCTATAATCTCTTGTGTGTGAAAATTATCTCTCTCCACTAAGTAATCTACTCAATTATCTACTAAGCTACACCCTATTTCCCAACACATTGGACCATATGTATTGATATTACATGTGGCAAAACAATTTAGCATGAAAATCTCAGCCAAAGTGAAGAAAATATATCTCTTTGTATGGATTTCAAATGGTTTCATGTTGTGGCATGCCTAAAATATTAAAGTTCAATGTACACATTAGATTTTATGCAATTTGTTATGTGGGACCAAATGCAACATGTGTGAGAACGGTTGCCATGGTTAATGTCATGTGCATACCTTGTTGGGAATGTGAGGCCCTAGATGTGGAACTATTGTGTCTTATCATATTAAAAAATACCTAATTTAGTTTAGAAATGTACATATGTAAAGTTCATGGAGATGAAACACTCGTCTTTCCAAGAAAGTTTAATGCAAACGATCTTAGTAAAAAATATTAGGTTTTATGGTGGCCGTAAAAGATGTATCCAAAGTTCTTGCCAAGTGGAAAAATGAGGTTTAGCATGTAATTTGAGCCCAAAGAACCTTTTTCAATTCGGTCTCAACATCAGCAAGCACATCCTCTATGGCATTGACTACCATGTTTTTTGCTTTATGGCGCTCCTCTGAACATATCTAGAGTGGATTGGATCCAAAGACCATTTTCCCCCTCTGCTTGACATTGGAGAATTGACTAGTGACTTCCATCCAACGGTGGTGGAAGGTGGCATAGGCATGTACTTCCTGGCTTTGACATAGCAAGAGCAAGAGAGAGTAGGCTAGGTCGCCTCAACATAGCCTGATGTAGCCTCAATATCGGATATCCTCCTTCAACATAGCCTCATTCCAAAGTTTTTTTTCTTCAATAAAATATTCTCAATATCTACAATATCCTAGCTTTGACTTACCAAGAGACAGATCAAGAGAGAGCAGCATCGGCTCTCCTCTAGCCGACATCCGAAGCGGCTCTCTCCACAATGTTTCCTTGGTAATTCAATTTTGATGGTTCTCCATTTTTTGCTTTGGCCACACACATCAACACATAGCGGCTCCAAAGAATCATTCTAGAGAGGACTTTTCAAAGAGCGGGATATGCTCTTAGACAGCGCCTTCAATCACTGCTAGCCGATTGATTGTCCTATTTTCTTGCTTTTTGATAGATTAGTTTTTTCATCGATGAGGTAGTGTGCTAGATTTTAGGCTATTTTGCTTGTAGGTTGCATCTAGTGTAGACTATGTGATACAGGTGTTGTGCTCATGTATGACTATGTGGATCACTCCAAAGAGTAGTTTTGATACAATTTTGTGCAATTTTGCTATGTGTACATATGCAGATACAGTGTGAGATGTATCCGCATATTCATAGGTACAGCTCACATGTGGTAGATTCACAAATTTATCGGGATTTTGCATAGGTACAATTTTTCATAGAGCTGCTCATTCATGAGTGAGCTACATTTCTAGGATTTTGGTAGTTTACGTATACTATATGTGTATTTTTCTATTGGGCTAAAAGCAAGGGATGGTGGTACAAAATTGGTTGTCCTTGACAGTACCTTTGACAGGACTTTGACAAATCTTTGCAATGCAATTTATCCAAGTCACAAAAGAGATTACTTATCATATTGTATATCACTGGATACATCATTGAAAGAAGAACATCAAAATAAAATGTCCGACAAGTTTTGACACAAACTACAAAAAATTTACCAGTCTCCACTTTTTCAGTGGTACCAATAAGGTGGGAAAAAAATTGGTCATTTTTTTGTACCACCAATGCCTGCTTTTAGCCATTGAGACACTAAGTGTCTATTCATGCTTTATTTGGTGATATTTTAGAGCTTTTGATCAAGGTATCTCTAATTATTGCCGCATTTTGTGTGTATTAGTAGTTTACTCTTTGATAATCTAGTGGTCCAACATGACTCCCACTTTGACAGTGATCGAGATTTTTACTCTCACTTTGACAAGTTTTGTCAGTTTGGACATAGATTGGTGTTCTAGCATCCACTCTTGTAGGAGTGAGAGTTACATATACTTGTGAGGCTATAGATTACAGGCAATTTTCTTGTGGAATGTGTTTTGAGCAATATGTTTTCCCACTACTTGCGCATATGTTATGCGCTTTATGCTCAATTGAGTTGTTTATCCCAAATTGGGATCACTTGGTTTAGTGACACCATTTATGCTTGCAAATTGTGGAATCATTTTATACATATGCAAGCATTGGTTTTGATGCAGTTGATCATGGTTTTAATAATTATGTAGTGGTCGAGTGATCTCCCATTTTGTTTCCATTTTGGCATGGTTAATGGTTGAGATTTTTCTTGAGGTTTTTTCTAGATTATAGGGGAGAATCTATCAAATTTCTCCAAGGATTTCTTACCATAGTTTGGTTTATTGGCATCCATATTTCAAACATGTGTGACAGTTCAAGTTGATAGTGATGACTTGTGAGACATGGGATTTTTTCTCATGCCAATACTTGCATTTTTGGCATTGTGGTCACACAAGGCACATTAGGCACCGCTATTTTAGACATATGAGGTAGCAACAAATATGTATGCATGATACATATGAGGTTTTAACACATGCTAGTGGTGGCTTCATATGCTAGTCACGATGATGTCACATTCACCTTTAGCATTCTTCCTACTTACATGTCTTCAAGAGGTGGTACTTCTCCCTATTGGTTTCTACACGAGGATGACATTTTCCATGTCACACCACATCATGAGTGGTTTAACACTCTCCCTAGTTGGAGCTTTGTTCATGTGCACTTGACCTTAGCATTTGGCATTGTAGGTGCAAGAGATGTTTGCTTATCATTGCTTAGTGGTGCATCCTATATGCTACAACATGTGTGCTATGTTCCGTAGCTGAGATAGAGTTTGATCTCAGTGAGATAGTTAGCATATTGTGGGTGTCAGATACTTCTTAGACAGTGGTCTATCTAGATGCATTGTAGATCACTAGTGACTGCTAGGGGAGTGCAAAGTGGCTTGGTATACCCTATACATGTATCTGAGGTATGAGACAACATAGTCTTGGTTTTTTTGTTGGAATGTGTTGAGTAAGAAACAATATGCATCTCATTTGATAGTCAGCTCCAATATGCTTAGCAGACAGAGCGGCATATACTAGGGGGGTTCACTATGTGTAAAACTACCATATCATGTGTGTTCAAGACATGTTTGTAAAACCCTTTATCTGTGAATTTTGTTAGAAATATAATGTACCCTTTTTTTTAAAAATTTATAAGTTTTTTTTAAATTTGAAAAAATAATGTCCTTTTGTATATATATTTCTATAAGTTTCAAGAACTTTAAATACCCTTCTGTTGAACTCACGTTATAGGTTACATTTTTCTTAGGTGACCTCCCCGGGGGCATATATTTGTGCAAGACATGTCAGTGGACTTTACAGAGGCAAAGGTGGAGCAAGATGGCTCTAGTGAGACACAAAAATTATTGACAAAGTTTGTGTAGACAGGGGTAGAGTGTGTCTGCAGATAGGTGTCTATAGACAGGGGGTAGAGTGTGTCTACTACCTAGGGACACAGACAAATATGAATGATATGGAGCTCTTTGATATGCTCACGCTAGAGGTTGATGAGTTGATGCCAGAACACATAGTTTTTCCTATGGATGAGAGGTGATGAGTGGTGGTGATGCAGTGCATGTGGATAATGCTAAGGAGGCTAGTATAGCCAGGTTTGTGGAGATTTTTTCAGCGTTCGAGCGTCTCATGTATGACCTACTAATGTCAAGGACTGACCTAGTATTTGTAGTGGGAGCATTTGTAGTAGGAAGGATTTCTAGTCGTACAATGAACAATATTATCATGATGCATTATGGAGCTATGCAGGCCACAGAGAGATGTCTGCAAGATTTTCATGCAACCTCTAGCATGGATACGCACGCTCATCTATCACTAGAGCTGATGCAACTACATGTAGATCAAGAGAGCAAGCCAATGGACCTAGATTGAGAGAGTCTCTCACTTTTTTCTTGTACATACCAGTAGTCTAGCTAGTAGGACCAACTTATTGGCACATTCACCTTTAAGTGGGAGGTTGTTGGGATTAATGCAACATGCCTTTGCCCAGGGCCAAACATTCAGTGCCTAGTTGTCCACTGACCATACTTACCCCTATTTATGTACATGTATATGAATAAGGAGCACTCTCATTTACTTCCCTTGAGAGGTTTTCTCCACCCACACAACACTCACATCTCCTCTTTCCTCTCCTACACACACTGTGCATAGATGCATACGTGCACATGCACTGTTCTATGAGAATAGTTTCCATAAATGCAGTCATGTGCATACCTTATCGAGGAGGTGAGGCCCTTGATGTGTCATTGTTGCATGTTTTATCACATTAAAACATTCCTAATTTGGTTATTTCCACCGAGTTGAATGCAAGTGATCTCAATCAAAAATAGTAAGTTTCATGCGTGTAGCCATAATATATGTCTCAAAAGTGTTTGCCAAGTGGGAAAATCAAGTTCATCATGTAATTTGAGCCCAAACGAACTTTTCCATAAATTAGGGAATTTTACACTCTCTCTCTTACACATTTGACGACACCTATATAGTGTGTCGGGCTCCAAAAGCCTCTCTCCTTGGCTCCATACAAAAACCCTCTATAGAAATTACCTAGAAACAAACTCAAAAAATGCCCCTTAAAGGGAAGGGAGTTACAAATTTAGAAGGTTTCTTCTCCCTCGGACAAGTGTCTGAGTTTTCTTTAAGTATTTTTCACACGGAAACCTCATTTTGTAGGGCAGTGCCTCTTTTGCCAATAATTCAAATTTCTTATTCCATTCCTCTCTCTTGCTTGACTCCTCGGGGGACTCCACCTTCTTCCCTAGTGATAGCGACATCGCTATCGAGGGGGAGTGTGTGCCTCCTCTTGATTTCAATGAAACGGGGGGAGCCTCTATGTAAGAAATCCCCAAAGGGCACCACCAAACCATCTCCCAACATTGCAAGAGAACGTTGATAGGCCTTCTGTGAGGGCCATGCCAAGGACCACCAACTGCACCATCTTTAAATCGATACACCACGATTCTTGACATTCCTCCCACTTGAGACCATCACCAAGTCAGGAATACTCATGCTCTTTGATACCAGCTCAAGGGGGTGTTAACAATCACTTTTTATCATATGGAACCCTCAACTCCAAAATATCTTTCCTTATCAATTCAAACTTTCCAGTCAAAGTCATCAGACTAAATGTGAGCTCAACCTTACAAGGTCTACTAGTGGGATTTCTCTAATTTTTGTTTGGCTCAAGGTGACTCATGCTTTTTTCAAGATTATGACCGAGCACAGACGCCATTGTGCTCCCCTAAGATGAGTGTATTTACAATCTACATGAATCTCTCATTCCCAAGTTTGATTTCCACTCCGTAAATCAAAATCCCTTTTCCTGTTCTTAACTTAACTTAATGGAAAATATAAAATTGGGCTTAACGTTTTGGCTAATAAATTAACCCTCCAGAATCCACCCTCCCTTCAAACCTTTTGGTAAATGCACATTTCCAAGGTAGTACTATGATACTAGGAAAAAAATATTCTAAACATGTCAAACCAAGAATACATTTCAAGCATTTGAAAGCAGCATGCAAATTGTTGCATACCCTTGCAAGTGTGCATTTATTAAGTTAATCCCACCTTTTTCCTTTATACAATATTTTACTTCCTTTTTTCTTTAGTATTATTAAAGTTATCTAGCTATTTTTCAAGCGATCACATATACTTCTCCAAGCATGTCCATATCCTCATCCTAGGACTCGGGTATCATGTCTCCTCCGCCACATGTGAAAGCGGTGTCTTGACACAATTTTCAATTCTTAGTTTTCTTTATCTTGTTTGGGAAAGGCTTACAAATTTAATCTACCCTAAGTTCATTTTAAATAAATAATCCAAGAAGTAGAGCAAAGGTCCGGCTGATGAGGACAATTGCAAGATAGCCCATTTAGGTTCCTAGACTTTCCAAGGTTCCTTTTCATAAACAATCAGAAGAGTTCCTTAATCAAACCACATCTTCATCCTTTATCCAATCCCAATTTGGATCCATTTTCCTTCCCACATTCGCGTCGGCATCATGACTACTTGGAATAGGACAATTTCTAGACGTATCCACGGGTCTCACCACCTGTCGGGACACAACTCCCATCCAACCCCAATTCCAGGGACTTAAATGAACCCAAGCTCAAATATAGACCAATGATTATCAACCCTAGCTAGAAAGGACCATCCCTTGTTTCATCCCATGGGTAAACACCTCTGCCGGCCTTTTTCCAAACATGTAAGACAAGTTTCAAACTTAAAACTTCTATGTTATCTTAGAGCTATCCACATCAAATCTTCTTGGTAAAGTTTTTAGTCCTAGTTGAAATTTAGAGTGAGTTCCTAGAGTTATAATCCCTTAGTTCTATTTCATTATAATGTCTGCTCAAACAAGACGTAAAGAAATACAACGAAATTCTTGGGACTTTAAGGTTTTATCTCAATGTGAGTTTCAGGTTAACCCCATCTTGGGCGATTCCCACTTGTTTTTCTTGCATCATTTTCCATCCATGGGGAATATCCATAGAAGTGATGGGAGTTTTATGTTCAAGCAACATAGCCATCACTTCCATGAAGCTATCTCCTTACTCCCCCCCCCCCCTTATATTGCAATTGCAAAAAAATTTGAAAGAATACAAACTTGAAAATAACAATGCATATGCTCTTTATGACGATCTTTGCTTTAGGGTGTCATAAATTGTAAACATAGAGCTTTAGAGTGAACCGCTTGCAATCGTAAAATTCTCTTGAGTGATTATGCAAGAGTCAATGCTTGATTGTGTAAGAGTAGAACCATTCAATGAATGATGGTGTAAAAGTAAAATGCGAAGTTCCTATGAGTGGGTATGCTAGTGTAGTGAAAATGCTCATGCAATTGAGTATGAATGGTTATCATATCCTTCTTGAGATGGGATTTAGACATACCTGGCTACCATGGAGAGGATTAATTACGTAGCTAGAAGAGGTTAAAGGATTTTGGGTTTTTCCAATTGACAAGAGGGAAGAGAGGATAACCCTACTTGGAAGGTAGATCCTCTTTCAAAGAAAACTCCTTAAGCTATGATAAAATTTCCCGTCAAAAGCTTAGCTTTTTCTTGAGAGAATTAGATATTCACTTAAGTAGATCACTAAAACTTTCACACATGTAATTCATGGAAAATCAAGAAAACATTTTGAGTCTTTCACGAGAGCATTTCTTTTGGAAAAAAAATTATAATTCCTCTTTTGAAAAATACAATTAATTCCAAAAACAATTTCATTACTTAGTTGCCTATGTTTTAGGGCATTTACAGGTGATCCATGTTCCCTAGCACCCAAACTCAAAAATAATTCTCCATGAGACTGGTGCAATCCATGCCAAGACATTGCTACAAAAACAATAAGAAAAAGAGCTCAAGCATGGATCGCAATCCATGCCCCCCAATAGCTTATATTTGGACCAAAAGTTGTTAGCAACAGTTACAGCATAGCCTTGGGAGGCCAACCCTAAATTTTGGGAGAATTCGGACACATTTTGAGTTAAAAATCCCAAATTTTTAGAAATTCAAACTCCAAATGGTCATTTTGACCCAAATTAATCAAAAGTGGTGAAAAAAGTTGATGCCCAATCACTATAGAAAAATGTCAAGATGCTATCCTAAAAATTTATACGATTTGGCTTCCAAACATGGATCCTGATCCATGTCTCCCAGATGCCAATACTAATAGTTTTGATCCATAGTTTTCTTAAGAGTGTTAGAGGCATCATGAGAGTGAGAAAACTCTATAAGATTGGATAAAGTCCAAGATTTTTCACCTTCAATGTCTCTTAGTGCTAAAAGCTAGGGTTTCTTGGAAATAAACCTTCAGTGGTGAAATTGGAAATGTTTATGTGAATTAAGGAGTCAAAGTGCATCCAAAAAGTGCTTGTTGTTGGACGGGTATGCCGCGACGGACGTCAGCACAGCGAGAACTCACCTAACATGTAATGTCAGCTAAGGACGAAGCTCGACCCGCAGGCGCGTGGAAGCAAGCATAAGGTGTCAACCTACACTCGACCGACTCCTAACAAATTCCTACAGAGGTCTCTACCAATTGTCTAAGTGACAGCCTTCAAGAGTGCATAGGAGGAAACTTCCTACAACACTGTCTAGAGCCGAACACCCATCAAACAATCTTGAAACTCCATAGAACTTTAAGGATACCCTACTAATACCAATAGGTTGCTCTCCCTAAGGTCTATGAACCAAAATCCCGACCCAAAACACCTAGTGCAGAAACACGTAGGATGTCTAGCCGAAATCTGCAGGTCTTCGTTTCCAAAATCTAAAGTGCCTAATGTGTAGTTCTACTCAATGTGAACGCGTGGATATGCTGCAATGCAAAATCGGACAACATATACTCACCCAAACACCCGATGAAGCTCATAGAAGTAGCTCGTAAAACCGGACCATACGCGCGCAATGTAGATATCGGCGCGTAGCTCTCGTCGGGGGCAACATGCTGCACTTCTCCGCACTTGATTCCGACCACCGGAGCACACGTAGCGTCAAGATGAAGCTCACACACTCTCTCTCGTACACAGTACGCTCACTCACAGACTTCAAAACTTGTTTTAAAATGACAAAAGGTTTTTCATTAAGGTCAAAAAGTGGTATATATACCTTACAATATCTCAAACCCTAAAGTTCCAAAATCAACCATCTACTCAATCTAACTATCAAAACTGGGATACAATCTGGAAACTTCTGTAAGTCCCAATAATTACAAGGTGAAAAATCAAGTTTTCCTCAATGAATGAATAATTACAAAAAATAATAATCCTCCGAGTAGTTACTTCCGTGGGGTGTGTCCAGCTTCTAACACTCCCCCCCTCCTTGCTCATGTCGTCTCCGACATGGCCTTGATCTGCTGCTTCATCTTATCGTTTCTCGCATCTTTAGCAGTGATTCGTACCTGGCATTTAGGTTCAACATTGTTGGGCCAAAAATGTCTGTATTCATGGTGAAGAACCCTGTATAGAATGCTTCTTCAAAAGCCTGGAGGTGATAGAATGGTAGAAACATGATCCTTTGATACAGCGCATGTATCACCTCCTTGGAAGGCTGACCTGACAGATCATAGGCGCATCTGTATGTATCCTGGAAGAAGAAGATGCTGCCAGTCACCTGGCCTAGCTTGAAGGTCTCGAACACTGCTAAGATGGTTCTGCAGATTTTTCTCATCATAATGCATGTAAGGTCAGGCAAGCCACTGAACAATTTTATGGCGCCCGTTAGGGTTTTCACCATGTATTGGACACTTATTCTCTCACCTGCCTTCACGCCCGACAGCTTTGGGTAGTTCAGCCAAGTGGGTTGGCTTCTTTGCAAAATTTCCTGTGCCTTCCACGTCCTAACCCTTGGTAGAGGACAGAAGCTGAGGTTGTCTCTGATATTTTTAGGTGCCTCTACCAAGTGGATTAGGTATTGTGGGTACTTTGTAAGCCAAGCCTTCCTCCACTTTGGCTGAGAATCCACAATAAGCTTAACTCCTTCTGGCTTTGAGGTGTCTTCATTGTAGAGAGGTATAGCCGGCTCTTCTCTGATCTACTTGTTTATTGTAGCTGCCTCATATTTTAGCAATGGATATGGGAGAGAGAGTTGAAGCCACTCACGCCTGAGATTGCTGACATCGATCTTCTGAATGTTCATAGATTTGAAGACCCTCTGCTCCCACTCCAAGGATTCCTTCGTGGTTTCTCTGAGCTCTTCCTCTATTGCCTTACACAATTTTTCCTCCTCTTCCTGTGTTAGATCATGTGGCTCTTGAGAAGATCCTGCTATGATTTCCTCTTGCGTAGGTGTGTCCACAGGATCTGCCACATTTCCGAGGTCAATGCCCTCATTGGCGGCTGGCCCTAAGCTTTCTGCCTCTCCTCCTTGCTGGCCTTTCAACTCCTCAATTTTCCTGAGGAGTGTTTGCTTTTCCGCTTCAGCTTGTCCGCCCATATTCACGAGGAGGTCATTAAGTTCGGTGTTTATTCTTTCCGCCTCCTCGAGCTTTATCTTCATGCTTTCCACTTCTTCTTGCAAGGATTTTTGGCCCTCTTCCATTCTAGTTTGCATGACTATAGAACCTTCAGCCATCATCAATCTCTGCTTTTTCTCGAGAGTCAGCTCTTTCTGAAGTTCCTGCATTTGCTCTTCATAGAGTTGGCTCTCAGACATGATTTGAGTTGAGCTCGTAGCTTTGACTCTAGCAGGTGATGCTCGTAGCCTCTGGATGGTTTGATCTTTGACTTTTAGTTGTTCCTTGAGCTCAAGGACTTCATCCAGGCTTGCTTCTTGTTCTATCTCTGCTCTTTCCTTGGCATTCCTCATGGCCTCTACTTCTTTCGTTTCTTCTGCCAACTGTAGTGTCAGATTATCTCTTTCTTTCTCGGCATCTCGCAATGACTTGTTGAGCTGCTGACACTCTTCTTCAGCTGCTTGTATTCTTTTTGCTGCTTCATGATTTGCTTCTTCCATTGCTTGGCAGTTTTGTAGAGCCCTTTCCAAGCTGGCCTGTAGGTCGGCTTCTCGCTCCTTTTGCCCTTGGCTTTGTGCCTGCAAAGAATGTACTTCCATTTTGATCTTTTCTTCAGTGGCTTTGAGAGTTGTCATTTCTTTCTTTGAAGCCATGGATTGTGCCCTCAATCCGGCTAACTTTGTCATCACCACGTCCCAGTCATTGGAGGGCGGGTGCAGGTCTACCATGTCTGTAGCAATTTCTTTTAGCTCCACTAGCCTGATGCCTTGCATCTGTTCTTTAGGCCCTATCCTTGCCAAGTCGAATGCGACTGTGGTGGCTTCTTCCTTTGTATAGCCTGTAGCTAGCAGGTCCAAAAATGCATAGTAAGCCTCATTTAATCCTTTTTGCTCAATTTCAGGCTTGGCCTCTTCTTTTGGCTCAGGTTCTTGTCTTTGCTCTTGATCTTCTACTTGACTTTCTTCTTGTCTGTCCTCAGCCTCCTTATCTTCCTGTGGAGGGCTGCTAGGAGGTGGTGAGGGCGGTGGTGATGGCTGTGGGCTGGGTTTAGGGCTACCTGGTAAAGATGCAGTTTTGCCCTTTAAGTCCCTGTCTGCTTTTGTTTTTCTTTCTCTTTCCTGGCTCTCTTGCTCATCCAGCAGTTTTTGCCTTATTTGCTGTACTTCCTTCTCTGTGAAAGGGACATGAGGGACATTTTCTGCTGCAGCATCAAGAATCTCAAAATTTTTGATATAATCTTCAAATTTGTCCCTTTGCACTCTTCTGGACGATCCGGACATAGAGTCTAGAGATGGCTTCTAGAGTTCGCTTAAATCACCCTTGAGGGCTCTCTCCGCTCGAAAACTCTCCATCAACCTCTCTAGTCTTGCCGCTTTCTGAGACCTTGTTTCTTTGGCCGGCACTTGAGCAAACTCCTTCTTTCCTTTCTTCTGCTCGGGTTACTCCTCTTCAATTGGCTCTAGCTGTCTTTTCAATCTCGTAGCCACCCTTGGTGCCCTTTGCGGCTCATCTTCCTTGTCTTCTTTTACTCTCAGCCAATCATTCTGAGATGGGGGGTCAGGCCACCTTCCTTTAGCGTATAGTTCCCCATAAACCACCTTGGTGATCAGTTCTCTTGGCACTATATAGGTTGGCTTTTTTTTGCCCATCTTTACTAAGCCGTCATGTATATATGACGCATAGTTGATTATCTTTGGGGTGCCTTTTGTCATTGCCCAAGTGAACGTTGTGGCAATTGCACCTGGCGGCATCCTGTACTTCTATGGCCTCTTCGTGCACATGTGGAAGTACTGGTTGTATAACTACCTCATAATTGCCACTTTTGGATTGGCAATGTCTTCAAAGGTGTAATTTTCCTTTTTCTCTTTGTACACCTTGACTTCATCCCTTCTTTTTGTTACACTATCTCTCTCATTGGAGAGGTCTAGTGCATGGGCTACAACCCGCTGAGTGATTATTATCTCTGTTTCTGGTCTGCCTTGTAAATCTTTTACCTTGGCCACTCCATCCTCTTTGATGCTTGTTACAAACTCCCAGACTCTTTTGATGTCCACCCCCGCCGGTATTGCTTCGAAGTAGTTGTGGAGATCAATTTTCTCCAAGTAGCCGGCCATCTTGCTTCGTACAAACTCATTGAGTTCTCTCGACAGCATTGGTAGCTCTATAACATTGCCTTCAGTGTCTTTGAACACTCCCTGGTAGATCTTTAGGTCATTGGACTCTAACAGATCCTCTTGTATCCAGGTGCTGGTGGGCTTTAGTGTTCCTTCTGGAATGACAAAGGGTTCCACTTTTTCCAGATAATCCTTGATGGTCATTCTTTTCTTCTTTGCTGGTGACTTCGAGGCTACCATAGATCCTATTGCACTCAGTAGTCCGAAGTTAGCATTTTTTCCATATTAGCTGCGAAATTGAGTTTTACTTATCCAAATGACTTGAAAATTGAAAATAAAGCTTAAAAGGAACTTGTGAAGCTGTGCATGTGCTCACAGTGCAAATCTGGCCAAAAATTTCCATCTAGACATCCTACGTGTAGGATGTCTTTTTCATCAGACTTGGTTCATACTTGACATGTAGGTAGTGTAAGGCTCATGGAACATGGATATATGCTTGGATTTGAATTTGGATATCAAAAAATGGATTTTTGGGCTGATTCAGGCTTTAGGTCACAATTTGGGTAGAATGTCCATCATAGGTAGCAATTGATGTCCAAATGGGTTGAAAATTGGTATATGGGCTCATTGCACCATGGTCTTGGCTCCCATGATTTCATTCTTTGCACAGAAGGCTACATTTATGCTTGAGACATACTACGCGTAGGATGTCTTTTTCATCAAAATGACATGAAACTTGTTTTGTGGGTTGTCCTTGGCCTATGGAACATGGCCATGTTCTTGGATTTGAATTTGGACAAGATTTGATGCTTGTAAGGCTCTGTGAGGTGTTTTTGGGCTTAAAAAGTGTATCTTGAGGGTGTTGGGGGTCAAAAGTGATTAAAATGGCTTCAAACTTGATATATGGGCTCTTGATGATGAGGTGATTGGATCTAGAATGAAAAATCATCCCTTGCATGTCAAAAAGGTCAAATAGACATCCTACGCGTAGGATGTCTATTTCATCATTTTTTCTCCCTAACCACACATATTGTTTGTTGATGTGTTGGTGAATGTGTTGTGCAAGTTTCATGGGATTTGGACAAGATTTGGTAGGTCTATGGCCCATTATTGCCTCTATGCCCTAACTTTACGTTTTTCCATGCATATGAGGTCAAATTTGGTCCAAATGTGATGAAACTTGGTGGATAGCTTGTAAATGTCATTCAGAACATGTGCAGGATGAGAAATGCCAAAAAGTACCCTTGAGACATCCTATGCGTAGGATGTGTCCTGGTGATTTTTTCATTGCTGGTGCTCCCAGTGCTTGCCCTTGGCCCCCCTAAGTCCCTTTTGAGCCTACTTTCAACAAAAAAGTCAAATGATAGAGAACAACTCCCTGTGTGGACTTCAGAGCCTCCGAGCCGTTTTCTCACTTTTGGAGTGCTTTTTGGCGATAAAATTTCTTGGTGTTGGTCTCCATAGCTTCCCGATCCCTTAAGGATCCTTGCCGTATGGTTTTTGTCGACTTTGGCTTCACCAGAGCTCCATTTGGCAATTTGTCATAAAATCTAATATCTAATCAATCCAAATGATTTTCTCATATTAAATTGATCACTTAATGTGGGAGAATAAACGAGAACAAGTGTTAAGATATAGATATGTGCTTATAGATCTATCTCAACACGGGGTCAATGGTAAAGGGGCCCAAATGAGAGATGGTCTATCAAAGAGCAAGGCTAACTAATGGAGCATAAGACCTTAGGGTTAACTTCATTGAAGACCTCCAATAATGTGTGTGAAAGTCCTTTGACCTTAGGTAAGCTAGGGCTGAGCTTGAGGCGGGAACCCGGCCCAAGCTCGAGGTGCTTGATTAAGGTGCTTGAGGTGCTTTGACAAGATTGCCTGAGATGCTTGTGGGAATACCCCCTAGTCCAAGTGCTTAGTCATGCTTGATGACTAAGGTGCTTGAGCACCAAAAGTCAAAAGGATCTCTACAAAGAGGGGGGCGAGCCCTTTTCCTAGGGGTTAGAGAGAGAACACACACTCACACACACAAGGAAGGCCCATGCTTGAAGAGGCAACAGGGACACATGTCAGGCCCCTACCTATGTTACCTTCATGAGATGCCTGAAGCCTATTGGTTGGCTACCCAAGGGGTCCAATAGTAATTTAGGAGATTTAATAATTGATTTAGCATTTATCAAGCCGTCTCTCTCAAAGGGGAAAGGGGGACACTTGTCTCAAGGCTACCCCTACTGCTTGTAATGCCTCCTGCTTATGATTGGCTAGGCCTGGAGGGGTCCAATGAGCTTCAAGCATGAGCTACAAGGGGGGGTCGACCCAAGCAAGCTAGGGGGATGCTTAGGGGGTATACTCACCCACACACACTCACAAACACTCTCATTGTGTTCTATGCAAAGTGCAAGAACTCCCTCTCCTTCTCCAAGCAAGTAGAGGTTGAGAGCCTACACCAACACTTTTGGATATGGAGTGCAAATCCAACCAAGATCCATGCTTCAATGCTTAAGCTTTCCATCTCCTTCTTCTTCATTACTATGCTATTATGTATGCTAGCAACAAGAGTATGATAAGTGAGGAACTAATTCTTTCTCCTACGAAATGTTTCTTCTTCCTCTTCCCTACCCTCATTCCCTGCTAGCTCTCTCCACCTTCGAAGGTGTTTGAGGTCTTGGGACTGAGGCTTGGGATAGTTAAATCTTTCTTCACGTTTATGTTATGTTTGTGATGCATGAATCTTTCCATCTTCATTGCATCACCTAGGTCATAAGGAACACAAAGATTGTATTGTAACAAGTCTCTCTTAATGGGAGAAATCATAATACAAATGCCTATTGGAGGGGGGACCGGCTCCACATAAATCTAGTCCTCAACTGTTGTCATGTTCTCTAAATTCTCTCTCTTGCAAAATTATTGTTCATGCCAAGTTAACTAATTGCTATGATTGTGTTTCTATCTTCAATTATGTTCACCCGTTATGCTCACAAAGTTATTTCTCAAAAGTACTCTCATTAATTTCCGCTACTCTCAAGTTAAATAGGCCAATTCCATTACATTGGTATCAGAGCATTTGGTTTCTCTTTTCTTGCTTAAGAAGAGAGGTCCTTAAGTAGCCTATAAATGGTTGATGTTGTTAATTATAATAGGGTAAGTGGAACTGGGATCTATTATCGGTTTTGTTGAGCCCACTATGTGGGGGATGGTGCACACCTCGGGAGCTTTGGACTTAATAATGGAGTCTTTTTAGACTTGCCTACGGCTTTACCATTATTGAGCCATAAGAAGTCCGAAAGGAGATAGCCCTTGGCAACTCTGCTATGATAGACCTACTCCTCTACTCTCTATAATTAACCACTTCGAGCCGTGGGTGTAGATACTTAAGAGCCGATTTTCAAAGGCTAATAGGAGTGGCAACTAAGGTTTTTAATTGCCAAAGCATACACTAAGTACATACATAAATTTTGTTAACATGGTTGACAATAATCAAGAGAGTAGAATGAACATTGATAGCTTTGATTTTGCACATGAAGGTGCTAATGATGATGCTCCCATGTTTGTGAATTATCTCGTCACTAGGTTGTAGCAAGCTATAGGAAACCCTGCTTTGCAAGCCGAAGTTACTCAACAACTTCGTGCTTATGGAACTTCCCTTCCTCTCCAAGAGGAGAGAGAGCTTAGGAGGCCTCTTGAAGAGACCCCCAAAAGAAGACTCTCTCCCATTCGAGAGGAGGAATCCAAAGAGCAAGAAAGCATTGAAATTTTAAGTTCCTCTGAAGATGTGGCTCCACGAAGACGGCGGTCTAGACGATCGCCTACTCCTCCCAAGAGGAAAAGATCAACACATAGTCCTTCTCCTCATCACTCTGAAAGGAAAGAGAGGAAACAAAGGAAGAAAAGGGCTAGGAAGAGGTCACCCTCTTCTCCTTCTTCTTCACCTTCCTCATCTTCCGATGAAAGTTATGGCTATTCTCCTAGAGACTACAAGAGGGGAGGACATCGCAAATCATTTCCTGCATGGCTAAGTTCACAAAAGCTAAAGAAGTTCAAGGAGGGAGGAAAGAGTATCTATTTTCTCACCTATAATGGCACCTTTGGTGCTACCAACAAAGTGTTGGCCTTCATCCAGCAATTTCATGCGGCCTTTTGAGATGAGGGCTTCACAGAGTCCTCTAAGCTACGCCATGTAGCTATGCACTTCCAAAAATCAGCTCGTCAATGGTGGGCTAGACTTTGTGGAAATGGTGAAGCCCCAAAGACATGGAAAACTATACGAGTTTCCATCATGAAGCAATTCCTTTGCAAGCGATGCAAAGGAGAAAGTGCTTACCAAATGGCGCAGCTTAAAGCTCCTCTCCCATGATTCTATCCACAAATATGTAGACAAGTTTTGGGATTTACATCTCAAGGCTACTGTCTTTCAAAAGATAGACTTTGTCGAGCAAAGGCAGCAATTCTGTGCGGGATTACCTGAAGAGATGGCCGAATACATCAACTCTCAATGGCCTGCTACGATTACCGAAGTAATCCATCACACCATGGTTGCTTTACGCATCAATTTCCATCAAGGGGCTAGACGTAATGTCAAGCCCATGGAAAACAAAGATAAAAATGATGCAAAGGGGAAAACCAATGCTCAAAATAATTCCCAAGTCACTTCCAACAACAACAACAACAACAACAATCGGTCCAAGGAGAAGGGAGTTTACAAAGGTAAAAACAAACTCTCTCCTGAAGAGCTTGAAGCTTTTCGCAAGGACCATAAGTGTTTCAAGTGTGGGGAGCAAGGACATGGCTATTGTTCTTGCCCCAAGAAGAATACTCGCAATGAAACTCCTAGGGCTTCCACCATCGAAGCTCCAAAAGAGGATGCTCATTGCAAAGGATCATCACTCTCCTATGCTTGGGGAAAGATAAGAGAGCATGATGCCTTCATCTTGTTTGACCCTGGCTCTACTCTCAACTTCATATCAATAGAGTTGGCCACCAAGTTGGGCATTCAAGCTTTTGAGATGGGAGATATGGTAATAGCTGACGCAGCTTTCAAGGGGCAGCAAGCCTCCGTTACTCCCTTGATTGGGAAGTTGAGGCTTCATGTCCAAAGCTATGTCGACAAAGAAGATTTCTTCATCTCTCCTCTCCAACATCAGGATGTTATCCTAGGGGCACCATGGTTTGATTGCATGGCTGCCAACATGAAGTTCCCTGAAAGAAAAATCTACTTCACCTATAAGGGAAAGAACATGTATATAGATGCTAGTGAGCGTGGTCGCACTATTCCACTTGTAAATCCTCTTGCTTTTGATAAGTCAATGAAGAGCTTAGTTTCTGTGTACATGATTTTTGTCAAAGAGTCTCTAAAAGATACTAATGTTTCATCAAGTGTAAATGATAGGAATCAAGAAAAGTTAGACTTGTCTAATTTTCTAAAAGGATTCCAAGATGTCTTCATCGATGATATCCCTATGGACTTACCTCCAAAACGAGGGGATGATGACCATCGTATTGAGCTCCTTCCTGGAAGCTCACCACCTAACAAGCCTCCTTATCGGTCTCACAAGCTCAACAAGAGGAGATCATGAGGCAAGTACAAGATCTGGTAGACAAAGGGATGGTGAGGCCTAGTTCCTCTCCCTTTTGTTCTCCAGTCCTTTTAGTGCAAAAGAAAGATGGTACATACCATATGTGTGTGGACTATCGAGCACTAAACCATATCCCTATCAAAAACAGATTTCCCGTACCTCGGGTAGAAGATCTGTTTGATAAGCTACAAGGCTCTACCTACTTCAGTAGGATTGACCTTAAGAGTGGCTATCATCAAATAAGGATAGTGGATGAAGATATCTTAAAGACCGCGTTTCGCACAACGTTTGGTCTTTATGAATATGTAGTCATGCCTTTTGGCTTGACTAATGCACCAGCTACGTTCGATCGTTTGATGGAGAAAATTTTTAGACCATATCGTAAATTCACTGGAGTGTTCTTTGATGATATCATCATCTACTCCAAGTCTTTGGAGGAACATAAGCAACATCTCCAAGTGATTTTTCAAGCATTGAGGGAGAACAAGCTTTATCTCAACCAAAAGAAAAGCGAATTCTTCCTTCAAGAGATTCAATACCTAGGTCATATTATCTCTAAAGATGGTATCCGAATGGATCCATCAAAGTTAGAGGTAATAAAAGCATGGCCTAACCCAAGAAATCTACATGAGCTGAGAAGCTTTGTTGGTATGTGCGCATACTATAGACGCTTCATAGCAAAATTCTCTAAGGTAGCAGGACCACTACACGACTTAACTAAGAAGAACGTTAAGTTTGTATGGACTGCTAAGGAGCAAAATTCTTTTGAAAAGCTCAAAGAGAAACTTACTTCCCAACCAGTCCTCGTGCTTCCGGATCTCTCAAAGCCATTTGAGGTCCAATGTGATGTTTGTGGTGATTGCCTTGGAGCAGTTTTGCTTCAAGAAGGGCATGCCATAGCATATGAGAGCCGAAGGCTCAATATTGAAGAACGAGTCTTGGTCTTTTATGAGAAAGAGCTTTTAGCTGTTCTACATGCCCTAGACACATGGAAGCACTACCTATTGGGGACCCCATTTATCCTACGAACCGACCACCAAAGTCTCAAGTATTTCATGACGTAAACCAAGCTTTCCGACAAACAAATGAGGTGGGCAAATTTTCTTTCGCAATTTAATTTCCATATTGCTCACATAGCTGGTAAGCACAATCAAGTTGCTGATGCACTTTCACGACGACCAAAAGTTAATGCGATGTCTATAGCTACTCACAATGATCTATCTTCTATGATAGATGAGTATGCTACTGACCCTGACTTTAGAGACATAATGTCAGCCCTTGCTTTGGGGAAGAAAGAGGAACCATTCACCTTGCAGGATGGTTATCTTCTCCACGGCAATAAGCTATGTGTTACCCATTCCCTTCGTGAGAAGGTTATGTATGAATCCCATGCTCCTCCATATGCGGGGCATAGAGGTATTCAACCTACTCTCCGAGGAGTAGAGACGTACTTCTATTGGCCTACCATGAAAGTGGACATACAAGAGTATGTATCAAAATGTGTAGTATGCCAAAAGACTAAGTATGATAGAGGGAAGCAACCTGGATTACTCCAGCCATTGCCTATTCCAAATTCACCATGGGAGAGTATATCCATGGATTTCCTCTTTGGATTACCCAAGTCTATCCATGGGAATACAGGAATATGGACAATAGTCAACAGGTTTAGCAAGCAAGCACATTTTATTCCTGTCAAAAAGACTATTAAGGCACATCAATTGGCAACTCTCTTCATATCTCAGATTTTCAAGCACCATGGATTACCCACATCCATCGTGTCAGATAGAGATCCTAGAATGACCAGTAATTTCTGGAAAGGTCTCTTTGAAAATCTAGGAACAAGATTGAATTTCTCTTCGGCCTATCACCCACAAACGGATGGCCAAAGTGAGATAGCCAATCTTACGATACTCGATCTACTCAAGACTTATGTTACCAAAGTAGATCAATGCTCACAATGGGAAAAGTATTTACCTCTTGTAGAGTATGCCTACAATAATACTGTACATACTTCTACTAGAAAAGCACATTTTGAGATCATTGAGGGAAGACCTAAAAGTACCTTGCTACACAAAGTACATGCGAAGATCTTTCCCATCCGATGAGTATAGCCGTGACCTATAAGAATCTTTTCAAAAGATTAGGGAGGCTATAGCCATCTCTCAACAAAGGAAAAAAGTTGCTGCTGATAAGCACAGAAGGGCCTTAAACTTCAAAGAAAATGATTGGGTCTTACTCAAGTTTCCTAAGGCTCGATTAAGGCAAACGACGGGCAAAAATCCTACGGGCCATCAAAAGTATTATGCTAAACTAGCAAAAAGATACTATGGTCCTTTCCAAATCTTGAAGCCCATCAATGAGACGGCTTATCAACTCAAGTTGCCCAACCATTGGCTCATACACAATGCCTTTCATGTAAGCCTACTTAAGCCCTACAAAGGAGAGCCACCAACTTAACCAATTACTGAAGACCCTCCCGAAGTTGAAGACCAAGAAGAGGTGCTACAACCCAAAGCTATCCTTTGGCATGAAGACAAGGTATTACGACATGGTAAGATTATCTGACGGTATCTTATTAAGTTCAAAAATTATCCTTTTGAAGATGCTAGATGGATGCAAGGATAATGCTACATTAGAGTAAGCAAATGTAAAAATTTCTTTTAAATGACTCATGTTTTTGTCTTATAAGACTAGTCCTCTTTTTAATTGTGCACAAATTTAACTAGTATGCATGCTTAGAATCATGTTTGTGATGACGACGTCTCTCAAACACCAAGTAGAATTTGTCACTCTACTTTGGGAGAATGAAATGGACTAAAGAGCAGACATGCTTGCGGCAGCTATGTCTCCCAAGCACCAAATGGATTAGTCATCCATCTTGAAAAGATGTCGTAGGGTAAAAAGGGATCCTCTACCCGCTAAGTAAAATTGACTAATGACTGAGGCTTTATCTCTTCTACCTCTAGTCGAGGACGACTATGATTTCAAGAGAGAGGTAATGTCATAAAATCTAATATCTAACCAACCCAAATGATTTTCTCATATTAAATTGATCACTTAATGTGGGAGAATAAACGGGAACAAGTGTTAAGATATAGATATGTGCTTATAGATCTATCTCAACACGGGGACAATGGTAAAGGGGCCCAAATGAGAGATGGTCTATCAAAGAGCAAGGCTAACTAATGGAGAATAAGACCTTAGGGTTAACTTCATTGAAGACCTCCAATAATGTGTGTAAAAGTCCTTTGACCTTAGGTAAGCTAGGGCTGAGCTTGAGGCGGGAACCCGGCCCAAGCTCGAGGTGCTTGTCGTGCTTGAGGTGCTTGTCATGCTTGAGGTGCTTGATTAAGGTGCTTGAGGTGCTTTGACAAGCTTTCCTGAGATGCTTGTGGGAATACCCCCTAGTCCAAGTGCTTAGTCATGCTTGATGACTAAGGTTCTTGAGCACCAAAAGTCAAAAGGATCTCTACAAAGAGGCGGGTGAGCCCTTTTCCTAGGGGCTAGAGAGAGAACACACACTCACACACACAAGGAAGGCCCAAGCTTGAAGAGGCAACAGGGACACATGTCAGGCCCCTACCTATGTTACCTTCATGAGATGCCTGAAGCCTATTGGTTGGCCACCCAAGGGGTCCAATAGTAATTTAGGAGATTTAATAATTGATTTAGCATTTATCAAGCCCTCTCTCTCAAAGGGGAAAGGGGGACACTTGTCTCAAGGCTACCCCTACTGCTTGTAATGCCTCCTGCTTATGATTGGCTAGGCCTGGAGGGGTCCAATGAGCTTCAAGCATGAGCTACAAGGGGGGGTCGACCCAAGCAAGCTAGGGGGATGCTTACGGGGTATACTCACCCACACACACTCACAAACACTCTCATTGTGTTCTATGCAAAGTGCAAGAACTCCCTCTCCTTCTCCAAGCAAGTAGAGGTTGAGAGCCTACACCAACACTTTTGGATATGGAGTGCAAATCCAACCAAGATCCATGCTTCAATGCTTAAGCTTGCCATCTCCTTCTTCTTCATTACTATGCTATTATGTATGCTAGCAACAAGAGTATGATAAGTGAGGAACTAATTCTTTCTCCTACAAAATGTTTCTTCTTCCTCTTTCCTACCCTCATTCCCTGCTAGCTCTCTCCACCTTCGAAGGTGTTTGAGGTCTTGGGACTGAGGCTTGGGATAGTTAAAGCTCTACTTGTAGGTCTCTACCGCCCGCTTTGTGTGTGACTCCTACACTAGTTTTCGCGACATAATGACAAACATGCGCGAAAAGCTCAAGGTGGTGAGCCTACCTCTCATGTATGGAGCTCGTCGTGTAGTCGTGCGCGTCGTAGAAGCTGCTGGAAGGTCGATCCGCTCTAGGTGGCAGAAGCTCTCTTCACAAAGTCAATAGTGAGAATGAGCTAAAAATAGGGTGAAATGTTTTTATAATGGAAGTCCCCGAACCACTTTTCATGAAATTTGACATGTGCTCCTATCTTCTTGCGAGATGCGGTTTAGGCTCAAAAATTTCTTGATTTGGACTTCATTTGCTCTGTTTACCAGAAATTTGGCATTTCGGTCAAAACCTGGCCAAAACACGCTTTCCGCTCCAGTCTCATAATTGCACCCCCACTGTACCATAGGTTGTCCTATAGTCACTGATCATCCCCATATTTTTTTGTTTTTCATTACGATTGTTTTTCACCTGCTTTTTGTATTTTTGAAGTTTTTTTGCCGAAAATTAGCAAAATTAAAAGGAAAATAGAAAATCAAACCCAGAAAGTCCCCAAAAATCATAATAAATCACAAACATCACCTCAACACATTATATACACTCACATGCAATTTTTATGGCCGGATTTCTCCGTTTTACCAATATTTTGCTTGAAAAATTGCTATTTCTACTTATATACACACACCTAGGGGCTTGATTTGGCATTTGGCCCCATATACCTATAGCTTCATGCTGTATAAGAGCATATATACTTGGGCTACTCCAAAAAATTTCGCAATCAAACAACAATCCTTAAAATAGTCGAAAATCATGCCCTTTTTTGCTGTTTCTGTCATTGGTTCCGCATTTGAGAGTGCCTCTAGAATGCCTCCCCCCCTCCTAGCCGGAGTCCTCCCGGACAACAAGGTTTCACCTCGGAGTATATGCCATGCATAGGTTGAAAAAGTTGTGCTAATGCCTAGCCGATTAATGTTGCCCTACTTTATGCATACTCGGTCAATGCATGGAAAAATTAATGTTGTACAAGAGAAGGGAATAAGCAAGATGCTTATTGGCATTCGTCGTCGAGGTTTCCTGCTTTCTTTGCAAGTAACAGCTGTAACTCTACTGCTCTCTGTTTAATTGTCTTTTTTGCAAACGGCAGTTGCTTTGCCGACACTGTTGATGGAGTCGTAGTTGTTTCTAAGGATAGAATTGGTTGGGCCGTAATATCTATGGGTTGTATTGCCTTTGCTTTCCATTGGTATTTTGTTGCTGCCGGTTTTTGTAGATGATTTGACACTTTCTTGTTTGCCACTGGTTTGTCTTTTATGGGCATCCACATATGTTGGTTTTCCTTTTTGAAATGCAGCTGTCTGCTTTCTGTTGTTGCTTGTACTGAAGGGAGTTCCTTTTGGATATGGCTAAGCATTTTCTTTGGGATCCATATCTGTTTTATGACCTTGGTTTGTGGTTTAACCTTCTGCTTCAGTGGAATCCTTTTGTTGCATTGTTGTTTGTCCGCCATGGCATTTCTATCCTTCCGCAACCATACTTGTTTTCCTTGTGTTGGTAACCTAGATATTTCCATTGCGGCCGGTGACTTCATATGTTTGTAATTAGCATGGTTGGCTTTTACCTGATTGTTTGTCTCGGGTATCATACTGTTCTTTAATGTCATTTGATATTTTGGCTTTGTTTCTAGTGATTGCATGGCTTGCAGTTGATCATGCTTGTATTGCTGAGCAAAAGCTATCACCTGTTGTTCATATGCATGTTGAATTTTGACTGCCTTTGTTTTCCAATCTATCTGCACATTGTACTCTTTTTGCCAAGGTTTCCCCAGCATCATTTGGTGTTGTGTGATTTCATCTGTCACCACATAGAATTTGTGTGGGTAAATATATTGATGTATCTGTACATGCAATATAGTCCATCCCAATGTTTTCAACGGGTGTGATGTGCTACTTTCCAGCACTTGAGGAGTAGGATGAAGTTTACCTGTGACTTTGAGCTGTTGGTATAATCCGTAAGAGATCAAATTTGCTTGAGCTCCCGAATCAAGCAAGGCTATTGATTCAACTTGATTGCTGCCCACTTTGACCCAATTATTGGCTCCACTGTTTCCTCCTCCAACTTCGTCAGTCAAATGGCATTGATTCACAATGGTGGTCCACTTTGTTGTTGTTGTCGCAGAATCTGTCTTTTTGCAATGCGTTCTTGTGCTTCGGCTTGAGCTTCCTCCCGTACTCTCTGTTTTTCCTTCATTCTTTGTTTTCCTTGATGAATTTTTTGGAGCATTTCCTGTGTGAGTGGTAGATGATACCTCCTCGGTCGACATCCACTAATCCAGTTTGGCATTTCTTCACCTGCTAATGTAGCAAGCTTGACAGCTCCACTTTGTGATAGATCACTAATCAGAAATGGTCCCATCCCTCGCTTTTTAAGTTTCTTGGCATGTTGCTTCAAGGTATAAACAAGTACGTAATCGGCTGTTTTGAACTCTTTGGTACGCACATGTTTGTCAAAAAATTCTTTTTGTCTTCTCTTTTTAGCATAGATTGAAGCGACAGCTCGTAAGCGTAGTTCATCTAGCTTTTCAAGATCATCAATTCTTGAAGAGAGCTCATGCCCTGTCCATTCTAAGCTTTTTGCTACTCGTAGAGTTGGAATTAAAAACTCTATGGGTAGTATAGCATTTAGGCCAAACACCATGTTGTATGGTGTTGTTCCGATTGATGTTTTGTAAGCTACCCTGTATGCCCATAGTGTTGAGTGTAGCTGTTGATCCCAATCTGTTCTTGATTCTGACACTATTTTAGTGAGAACCATGCATAGTGTTTTATTAGTGGCCTCATCTTGCCCATTGGCCTGTGGATGGTATGGTGCGGATTTCCTATGTATGACCATGAATTCCTCTAGCAGATATTCAATGACTTCATTGAGAAAATGTGTTCCACGGTCACTGACAAATTCTATTGGTAACCCATAACGCACAAAAACATTCTCATACAAAAATTGTGCCGTGGTGCGTGCATCAACTTTTTGTGTTGCCTTGGCTTCGACCCATTTTGTGAGATACTCTGTGGCCACAATGATATATTGGGTATGGGTGCGATATGCAGGGCGTGATATAGGTCCCACAAAATCAATGCCCCATTTTGAAAATGATCTTGCTCCCATCATTGGCCGTAATGGCATCTCATCTCTTTTTATTGGCACCTTGGTGCGTTGACATGCATCGCAATGCTTTACAAACTCTTTAGCATCCATGTGCAATGTAGGCCACCAAATTCCTGCGGTTAAGACAATTTTTGCCGTCACCCGAAAAATAGCCTCCACTTATTCCGCTATGTGCATGTTCTAGAATCAGCAGGTATTCGCTTTCACTTGCACAGATTCTAAGTTGATTGTCCTTACCTTGATTATAGAGTTGGTTTCCAATTAACTGAAGGTCACGAGCTTCTAGCTCTATAGCTTTTTTCGTGCTCTTGTGATGTTCTCAGGGAACGTCCTGGTAGTTAAGAAGTCAATGATATATTGACTCCATGCAGGTGCTATGTTTACTTGAAACAAATTTACGTGATCCACTAGTCGTTTGGCACTACATATAGTACAATTGGTAACATAAGAATGTGTGTCCTCATACATATTTGGCCAATAAACCCCTAATTGTTTCAGTCTCTGGTGTGTCTTCACTGTTGAACAATGAAATGCACAACCTTGGACATGTGCCTCTTCAAGGTAGCACTCGAATTCTTCCGGATTTATACATAATCGTAGGATTAGGTCCGATCCAAGATGATACAGCCGTCCTGCCATCAACTGGAAGTTTTTTGTTTGTCGAATTGTTTGTTGTTTGCATCTGCATTCCGTATTATCAAACCTACTTCCAAAGAAAAGAATGCTAACAATATCCTGAGACCATTTGGGTACCATTTCAATGTTGAAAAGATAAGCATCTGGTATGTCATCATCTACTCCTTCAGGAGCTTCCCGTTGTGTATCCTTGAAAGATGATCCGCTCGTAGATGGGTTTTACCCTTTTTGACCACCACTATGAAGTCAAATTCTAGCAATATAATAAACTAGCGTACGATTCTCCCTGTATTACAAGGTTTATTAACTAGGTACAAAAGAGCTTGATGATCTATGAAGAACACAAATTTGTTTGGAAGCAAGTAATGCCTAAATTTCTTTATAGCATAAATCATTCCTAACCCTTCCCGCTCGGTGGTTGTGTAGTTCTTTTCTGCACTGTTTAACTGTTGGCTCGCATAGCACACCGGAAAATCCATTGTTCCGTCTCCAGGTTGAGCTAGAATACTTCCAATGGCATATGCTGAAGCATCAATGTGCACATGGAATATCTTTTCCCAATCTGGTGCCTTTAGTACAGGTGCTGATATAAGGTTTTCCTTCAGCTTTTGGAATGAAGTTTCACACTCCTCGGTCCACTCAAAATTGACTAGCAAACTGTATAGAGGTTGTGCGATAACCGCATACATATATATGAATCTTCAATAATATCCGCAGTGTCCCATGAAGGATTGCACTTGTTTCGCATTAGTAGGCTTGGGTAGGTCTACAATGACTTTGACTTTGTCTAGGTCTGTGGTTATGCCATTTCTTGAGACAATGTGTCCTAAGATTCGGCCTTGCTTAACCATGAATACACACTTTTCCGGGTTAAGACAGAGTCGATATGTCCTGCACTTTTCAAAGACCTTTTGCAAATGGTCAATATGTTCCTCTCGTAGGAGAGAGTGTACACACAGGTCATCCATGTAAATTTCTAAGAATATTTTTAGGTATTCCTTGAATGCGTGAGTCATTAACCTTTGGAAAGTGGCTGGTGCAATAGTTAAGCCAAATGGCATAACTCGATACGCATAAATCCCCCATTCTGTGGAAAAAGCTGTTTTGTGTTGATCCTCCCTTGCTATTGCCAGTTGGTTGTATCCAGAAAACCCATCCAGAAAGGAATAAGCCCGTTTCCCGGCCACTCGCTCAAGTACATGTTCTGTGATTGGCAAGGGATAATTATCCTTTATGGTTGCTGCATTCACCTTCTTGAGGCTTACACACACTCACAGTTTTCCATTCTTTTTGGGAACTACCACAATGGGTGACACCCAATCTATATGTTCAATCTCATAGATGAATTCAACTTCCATTAGTTTATCAATCTCTTCTTTGATTTGTTTAGCAAATGTGTCATTATATGTATAAGGACGTTGTTTGCTAGGTTTTGCATCCGATTTCAAAGGAATTGTATGTTGGCATATCAATGGATCCACTCCTTTGAGGTCTTTATAGGACCAAGCGAACACATCTTTATACTTCTTGAGAAGTTGTGTTAGCCGTTCTTCCTCCCCAAGCTCTAAATCGTTAGCTATATAGACCGGATGAGGCTTTTCACCTGGTTCTGCGAGGTCTATCTTTTTTGCATTTTCAAGCCCATCGTAAGATTCTTGGTTGGTTCTTTCCCTGACTGGTGGTGTCATTATGATTTTTCTGTCCTGGATAGTAAATTTCCGATAGTGTGATGGTACGTTCATGTTCCCCTTTTTTGACTCCCCTTTACCATCACTATCTTCTTCAATGGTCCATATCTCTCTTATAGACCGTTTCAGTTCTTGGTATTTTTGTTTACGCTCCAGTTTGGTCCACTCTCGGTCTTTTGTTGTTTCTTTTTTTGAATTTTGAGATTTTTGTGATTTTGTTTTGGTTTTAGCTTTTCGTACCTGTTTTATTTCTTCTCGCGTTCTTTCTTTTCAATTTTTTGAGAATCTTCATGATATTTGATCTTTTACACAATCCTCTGCTTTCACAAGCATCAAATAGTGAGTTTTACCTTTTTCATGGGCATCAGGTTCTCTCTCGCTTTGTTTCCTGTTCGTTTCCTCCTATAGCGTTCTTGGCGTCTAGGGTGTTGACTAGCAAAATCATAAAACTTGATATTCTCGGTTTCATTTCCACGCTCACTTGATATATCTGAACACTCATTATCTGCATCATCATTTACTTCCAAATGCTCAGAGGAGTTGTAAAACTCTTCTTGTTCTCGTGGTTCTACCGTCTCTTTTTCTGGTATAACGCTTACCATCTAATAGGGTAACACATCATAGCCATCCTTATCGAAAAATTTTGTTGTTGGACTGTCGGTAATGGTACAGACATCCAATGTTGCTAGTATGTGTTCCCATTCTAGAGGTTCCAAGGCATCTTCGGGGAAAGGTTCCGGAATATACTCCTTGTCCTCAATTGCTCTCTCTAATATGCATTCCTCTCTTCTTAAGATTCCACAATGTGAAGCTTCGCACATCCATAGCTCTTTTGGTTGCCCTAACCATGCTAGTAGTTCTGATCCTGCTACTGTAGCCGAATCAAACTCTTCCACAGGTGTTTGGTTCACATCTTTGTAACTATGGTCTTTCAGATGTATTTTAGTTGTTGTTTCGCCATGTCTGAGGTATATGTGGTCATAACCCCAATCTTGGACCATCTTCAATTGTCGCATAAACGGTCATCCCAAGATGATCTCATAATTGTTCTTTTTGTCGAAATCGACTATTGCAAATGTATGCTCATACTTGATCCTGCACGAAGTGACAATCACTTTTTCTAAGAGTCATAGAGGCTTCTCCATGAACCCATCTACCAATTGCAGTTTCATTCTGGTAGCCCTCAAAGCTGGTTTTCCCCATTTTTTCCAGATTTCCTTGGTGGCGATAGCAACTCCTGCTCCACTGTCAAGAATAGCTTTGGAACTACTCCTTGGAATTCTACCGGTAGCGTGGTGTTTCCGTCTTCTCCCTCGCAATATTCTCCAACCTTATTCAATGGTACTGGCCTAGTGTTTAGTTGAGGCCTGTCCAACTCTATGATCCCTTCTTGTAGCTTCAAGGTGGGGTCTTTCACTCCAAATTTTTCTAGGCATTTTCCTACTGTGGTCCACATGTTTGGCCTTAACCTTAGGAGTTCTGCTAACGTGATTGTGCATGCCACCGGAGTGGATAACAACTCAATCAATCCTTGTGAATCCATCACCTTGTTAGAAGAAAGTCTTTGAGATGGTATTGCTCTCACTTCCGACTTAGCTTCATACTCTCCTAGGTAAGAGGGTAACGTTCTCAACGAGTCTGGTTGGCTATGCCCCGAACTAATTGATCCTTGGTCTCCCCCTTGTGAATGTATCTCAAAGTTCATTTGCGATCTTGCCTCAAATTCTTCAATAGGAGGTAAGATCACATTCTTTTCTTTTCTCGTGCTATTCAAGTGGTTACTCATCCTATTAGCCTCGTTGGCCTCTCGGATTTGCTTCCACAGATCGTCTAGACCATTACAGTCCTTACCCATTTCTGCCAATATTTTAGGGTGGAACCCGTCACTTGTCCCATCGGTGGTATTTGGCACTATGATAGGCTCTCCTCTGGACTCATAGGCATTAGTGAGTCTTTCCTTTGTTTCCACCTGTTTCTCTAAAGTTGGTTGGATAGGAGTTGGAACTGGTTCTTCATGCCAATTTGCAGGTTTACCCAACGGGTCTTCCATCAATGATTGAGCCGTCTCGATCATCTTTTTACACATATCCAACCTCTGTTTTTCTATTTCTGCATATGGATAAGTCATCCATCTTTGCTCTTGGGTTTGGTTATTTTTAAGTTGAGCTTCATAAGCTTTTAGAAGCTCCTGGGTTTGGTTCTCTTTTAGTCGAGGGTTTGCCGCATATCCATTGGGATCTTCATAATATGCATGCATAGGTACCAAAGCCTTATCCTCTTATTCAGTTACTGTCGGTGTGTATCTTATACCAACTGGTCGTAATCCTGGTAGGGGTGGTTGTTGCCCCAACACCGGTTGTGGTCTTTCTACACCTACAGGTCCTGGTAAGTTGCTTGATAACTAGGCATCGGTGGAACTTGAGGGGAAGCTACTGGAGCTTGGGGAGCGTAAGGTCTCTCTCTCACATATCCCTTGTTATAATAATATTCCTCGGTCCCATGGTTTGTCCATTTTTGTTCTATAGCACACCACTTGGGCTATTTAGCCTGGGGTTTGGCGTACAAGTTGATCTTTTTTAGCACTTCATCGACGAGATGCTCCTGGTTTACAGCTACTTCCCCTTTCGGTGCTGTCTTAGAAGACTTGCTTCCACTTTGCTGTGAAGACAAATCGTCATCAAGGTCCTTGAACTCCCCCTCTTTGTAGACCGTACAATTGTCCACAAGGTAAAGAGCCACCTTGGTCAATTCATTCAACGTCGTGCTCCTCTTCATATGTAAGTCTTTCTGGAGATCTACATTCCTTAGTCCTTGGATGAATATCAGCATAAGTCTGGACTGAGTTGGCAGTTCTTCAACAGGACATAACTTAACATATCTTTTTAGTCTTAGGGCTACCTTTCGTACAGATTCTCCATCTTTTTGTTTGAATTTATGGATCTGTGAGATGATATTATGAGCTATTCCCCTTTGTGAGAATTCCTCGATAAACTCGTCAAACACTTCCTCCATCGACTCAAAGTCTCTACGCTCTACAGAGTCAAACCAAGTGGCAGCATCATCCTCTAGGGTTAGTCCAAACCTTGCAAATTGGGTAGGAAAATATAACACCTCTTCGGCTCTAATTACACGCACAAAGGCTGCAACATGATCTCTTCGGTCTCTGCTTCCTGTGTATATCTTGTTTACCCATTTTTGCACTTGAGAAGGTCTAATTCTTCGATGTTCTGCAAACCTCATCATTGGATCACCCTGTCCTAATCGATATACCTCCTCAGGCCTTCTGTAATAGGCTGGATCCTCTCCCAATGGTGCTCCTAAGCCATAATTTCTAACGGTTCTCGCTGGAGGTGGTTCTTCTCTGCGAACTCGTTCTATGGGTGGTCCTCCAGGCTCGGTTGACCCTTGTGTCTTTGGCTTACTCTCTGCCTGATACCTTGAATAGAGTGGTGGTTCTTACAAATCCCTGAGCCCTTGTGCGGCTTGATAACCATCTCAGTTTTGGTCTGATTCCATTGTTGCATTCTGTCGAAGCCATGCCTACAATGATGGCTGGTTTGCTGGTTGGTCTTGGTCATTGAATGCTTGAATGTGAGGTTGCATCATACTCATTTGAAAAAGTATTCGTTGACTTGCTTGGGGTGTAGGTGGCTCTTAGCACTTCCTCAGGGGCATATGCTGATGCTCCTGGACCTGTTGCCCTCTCTATCTCCTCTGGGAGAATACGTTGGTATTCTCGCCCGTATCTATCAACAAAAACTATACCGTTTTCCATAGCAGTTTCATAAGAGAATAAGTAAAGAACCTTGTCTTTGCTTAATTCGTTTACGTATGGTTCTTTGCTGCGAAAGTAAGAGACTATACCCTCACTCTCATGCTTGTAGATTCCCACGTTCTCGTTATAAGTTGGAACCCTGGTTGTTTTCTTATCATACATAAAAATAGCTCCGGGCCGATCAATGTTTGGTGGCGGTTCTTGAGCTTCTGAAACCATTTTCCCTTTCGCCATGTTATCTCCATATCTGTTGTAATCTTCAGGGTTACTAACTATTAAATAGTGGTTCCCCTTTTCGTATTGAAATCTATCTCCATCGTCATACACTCGGATTATCTCCAATCTTTGAGCTGGCCTCTCTTTGATACAAATGCACTTGCGGCCTCGATAGTCAAAATAGACTAGGGCTCCTCTAGAGTTTAGTCCCTCTAAGAAGATCACCGTGAGTTTGGAATCATTCAAAGGATTTTGGGAGGTGCTTCCTCCTCACATAGTTCCATCATAGGTGAAACCTCCTGGCTGTTGACTACCCATCATGAAGAAAGATTTTTCTGAAGAAGTGTCAGTATCACTACCTTCCTCAATAATCGGTGCTAGCGGGTCTAGCCTTGCCTAAGTTACACTCTCTTCGGTGGACACTAAGCTGCCTTGGTCACCTGCCACCTTCTGGTCTCTAACAATGTGTCTTCCCGATCTTAAACTCATCAAACTTATCAATGCAATTTATCACAAATCCAACCACTCACCTGGCAAAGGGTCAATTTCTGCACAACTTCTTGCTTTGTTGCTGAATATACCTGTACACAAGCGTTCTAATTTTGGCAATTGAATCAAAGCATTTATCTGCTAGAGGTTATCTTAGTAATGACTGGTATAACTGGAGAGTTAATCTCAATCACTACTGTATTTTATACACTGCTGATGTTCTGGATTAGGTTTGCTAATCTGAAATAGTACTACCCTCAGATGTTGGTCAATTTACGCGAAAAAGTCTGAATTCAATCTTTGCTTCGTCAAATGGGCAAACAAGGTTCAAATTCACTTCTGAAAGAAGTTCTAGAACCCCTAAGCCAAATGGAATCTCACTGTCTATGCCAGGTCAAATTTTCTTTGCAGTATGCACCAATAGACATCCTACGCGTAGGATGTCTCCTACTGTGTTTTGCCTGGATTTTTGCACTGTTGTTTCTCCTTGTTGTGTTGAGCCTACAGCTGCTTTTACTTTTTGATTTGGACACCTATTAGCTGGTCAATGAGTCAGAAATCTGTTCCGACAACCTGTTGTTGATATTGATCAGTCTAATCAACTCCAAATTGGACCAAAATTGACTAGGAGGCTTGCCTTAGGCTATATAACACCTCACTATGCTCAAAGTCAAAGTATGGCTTCATTTTCTTGCATTAGACATCCTACGCGTAGGATGTCTTTTTCATCAATTTCACACTCAAAGCCCAGGCTCCCCTTGAGTTGTTGATCACTCTGGTATACTCAAAATTCAGTTTGGAGTCCAAGATCACTCAAAAGACATCCTACGCGTAGGATGTTTATTTGGCCTGTTTGACCCCAGACTTGTCCCACAGCTTCCTCTTGATGTCAGTAACCCAGTGGTATGCTTAGATTTTGTTTGGATGTTAAAAGTCCCAAATTTCAGCTGCTCTTGCTTTTTTCAGTCAAAAGTGCTAAAGTCCGCTTTGAATCCAATTTTCTCACCCAATTGAGGTGAAACCCCTTTCAGTCACTCAATATATCATGCAAGACATGCTCATGCAGCCATCCTATGGTTTTGGTCTCAAAATAATATTTTGGCACTAATTGGGTAGGATGTCTGGCATTTTCAGTCTATCTGGCCTTATCCTGTCAAGATATGGCCAAATTTCCACTTTCCAGTTGAAATTAGGGTAAACCCTACCTTCTGAACACACTGGTCAGCTCAAAATCCCAAAATTCCTCCCATATTAGCATGTAGACATCCTACGTGTAGGATGTCTCCTCGCTTAAAATTAATTTATTTTTATTTTTTTCTGACAGGAATGCTCCTGATGCTCTGCGGATCTACCAGAAACACTCACAGTAACTTTTGGACTTCAATTAGGCTTTCAAACACACTTGCGTATTTTTGCGTCTTTCTGCATGAAATGGTGATAATGGTGTACATGCATGAAATGCTCTAGATCCTGAATCATGATGTCCTACTTACTCTACTCCTACCTATCATGTGAAATGGTGATAATGGTGTTTTTGGTTGCTTTTAGGCCTCTCCGGACTCTCAAGCTCTCCTCTCACCGCTTCTACCACTCCAACTCCTACTCTAGAACTCAACTACTACTTAAAACTACCTAAGTCGAAGGATCTAGGCCAGACACACGCTTCCTAGACTCCCTCTAAGACCTAGAGAGTCCTCCAACCTTTGATCCTATCTAAATGTAAAGCGAGACTCTTGGCAAGCCAAAAATCCCAATCCTCAAGGAGTAGTCTCGGTCACCTACCTAAGGTTTTCGTCCCCGGCAGCGGCGCCAATGTTGGACGGGTACGCCGCGACGGACGTCAGCACAGCGAGAACTCACCTAACATGTAATGTCAACTAAGGACGAAGCTCGACCCGCAGGCGCATGGAAGCAAGCATAAGGTGTCAACCTACACTCGACCGACTCCTAACTAATTCCTACAGAGGTCTCTACCAATTGTCTAAGTCACAGCCTTCAAGACTGCATAAGAGGAAACTTCCTACAACGTTGTCTAGAGCCGAACACCCATCAAACAATCTTGAAACGCCATAGAACTTGAAGGAGACCCTACTAATACCAATAGGTCGCTCTCCCTAAGGTCTATGAACCAAAATCCCGACCCAAAACACCTGGTGTAGAAACACGTAGGATGTCTGGCCGAAATCTGCAGGTCTTCGTTTCCAAAATCTAAAGTGCCTAATGTGTAGTTCTACTCAATGTGAACGCGTGGATATGCTGCAATGCAAAATCGGACAACGTATACTCACCCAAACACCCGATGAAGCTCGTAGAAGGAGCTCGCAAAACCGGACCGTACTCGCACAATGTAGATATCGGCGCGTAGCTCTCGTCGGGGGCAACACGCTGCACTTCTCCGCACTTGATTTCGACCACCGGAGCACACGTAGCGTCAAGATGAAGCTCACACTCTCTCTCTCGTACACAGTACGCTCACTCACAGACTTCAAAACTTGTTTTAAAATGACAAAAGGTTTTTCATTAAGGTCAAAGAGTGGTATATATACCTTACAATTTCTCAAACCCGAAAGTTCCAAAATCAACCATCTACTCAATCTAACTATCAAAATTGGGATACAATCTGGAAACTTATGTAAGTCCCAATAATTACAAGGTGAAAAATCAGGTTTTCCTCAATGAATGAATAATTACAAAAAATAATAATCCTCCGAGTAGTTACTGCCGTGGGGTGTGTCTAGCTTCTAACACTTGTTTGATAGCAACATGAAATTTGAAATTAATGGTAGATGTCCCATCACATTCAAATTGTGGTGATAATTGGTAGGCAAAGGGACAAACAAGTGTTTTCCATCTTCAAATCATCAAATCAAGGAAAAACTAACACCTACTAACCACACAATTGCAACAAAGAGAGCTCCAAGAAACAATTTTGGTCAAAGTTGGGAAAATATGGCCATAAACTTGGAAATTGGGTTAACTTTGTCAGTTTAAATTTGAATTTGGAAAGATTTCATCATTGTGCTAGGATTAGTTATGAGGACACACTCCCAAAGTCTTAGCCCATTATGTGACACAACATGGATCGCCATCTATGTACCTATCCCAAATTTTCAAACAAGTACTTAGCCCTCATGACTCACATGCCATATTTATTCCAAACCCAAAGTTTCAAGTCATTTGGATCCAAAAAACCTTGTGAGAATCGCGAATTTCTCCAAGTTTGTAGAAAAAAAGAAAAAATTGACTTGAGGTGCCAACCAAAGCTCCAAATCCCAAAAGTTGTCTACCTTGAACTTAATGATACCAACCAAACCTAATTTGGTTAGAAAACATGGATTATGATCCATGTACCTCTATCCTAGAAATGACATGAACCAATTTTACCAAGTGCCTATAGTTTTCTTAGACACACTGGTGAAGTTTGGTTAAATTTGGATCTCATTTTCTTATGTTATGCTTATGGTACATGGATTATGATCCATGTACCTCTATCCTAGAAATGACATGAACCAATTTTACCAAGTGTCTATAGTTGTCTTAGACACACTGGTGAAGTTTGGTCAAATTTGGATCTCATTTGCTTATGTTATGCTTATATTTTAGTTTCTAGTCAAGTTTGCACTAAAGCAAAATTTTAAACAATTTTCAACCAAATTCTTGGCACTTGAATGATAAATTTTGTTAGCAAGATGCCTCGCAGACGTGCACCAAAGGAATGGGGATCTACTTTATATGAGATTGTGAACATCTCATCCAATGAGAAGGCCCATATTCTAGATGAATATTTGGAGCAAATTTTGGCAAACATATTCATTGGAAAGTTCCAAGAAACAAATGGAGCTAAAGTAAAGGCAACATCTTCCCTAAAGAGATGTGAACCTTACACCAAAAGCCCAAAGTGATGAAGGATAGTTCCAGATGCTTGTAGTTGGATAGCTTTTTTTGCCTACCACTTTGGGACACAGACTTTCAAAGAGTCCACAAATTAATTTTGAGCATTCAATACGATGGTGAAGCCACCTTCATTAACAAAGATGGAGCAATAATACAAGTCAAGATGACAAGTGATATCATTTTCTAGGTACTCCAACTATCGATTGGCCATCACAATTTGTTGCTAAATACCAAAGCAAATGATAATGACAAAGCATCCAACAAACAGCAAGGCCATAGGCTTATTTATAAAGAGTTGATCTATTAAAAAATAGAGCTCCCACTATGGTTCATCTACTAGCACCTCAAAATGCAAAAGCTACGCAAATATACCGAGCCACTCTTGCACTTGGCAGTGGTAATGGAAATTGTCTTATCAGAGCACCACATCATCATTGACAGCTACATCCAGAGAATCTGATCAAAGATAACCTAAAGAGGAGTGCAAAGAATAAGAGCTATATGAATGCAGAACCCATGCTAACACGCATAGCTTATCATGCTTTGGGAATGATTGATGACCATCTAGATGCAGAGTCCCTATTGGACCTTCTACACAAGTCAAATCATAGTGTCAAAATGGTGGGGAGTGCTTCAACAACACCAACAAACAAAAAGACACATTGTCACATTCCTGAAATATAGAGACAAGAGAACCTCTTTGACATCGAGCTCCATGGGGAGATTAGAAGAAAAGAGGAAACCCCCTTAGAATATCAAAAAATTGAGGAGGAAGAAGGAAAGGTCATAGCTAGAGGAGCACATTCCGAGAACGCGAGTGCAAAGATCAATGGAAGAAGCTCAAAGGCTGAGAGAGGAATGGCTTGCAAATAAATTTGAAGATCAAAAGAAATTTATAGAATCACAACAACTTTCATCCTCTTCCAGCTTCAATGATTCAAAATAAGATGCAAAACTCAAACTATTCAAGGAAGAAAGAAAGAAGATGGCAAAGGATAGCCTCAAAACTTGGATCAAAAGTCCATCTTATGAAAGCATACCAAGTCACTTCTTCATCTGACTCATATGAATCATACATCCATTGGTTTGTAGCCTTTGATCTCTTATCCTAAAAAAACTCAAAATGAATGCAGAACCCATGCTAACACGCATAGCTTATCATGCTTTGGGAATGATTGATGACCATCTAGATGCAGAGTCCCTATTGGACCTTCTACACAAGTCAAATCATAGTGTCAAAATGGTGGGGAGTGCTTCAACAACACCAACAAACAAAAAGACACATTGTCACATTCCTGAAATATAGAGACAAGAGAACCTCTTTGACATCGAGCTCCATGGGGAGATTAGAAGAAAAGAGGAAACCCCCTTAGAATATCAAAAAATTGAGGAGGAAGAAGGAAAGGTCATAGCTAGAGGAGCACATTCCGAGAACGCGAGTGCAAAGATCAATGGAAGAAGCTCAAAGGCTGAGAGAGGAATGGCTTGCAAATAAATTTGAAGATCAAAAGAAATTTATAGAATCACAACAACTTTCATCCTCTTCCAGCTTCAATGATTCAAAATAAGATGCAAAACTCAAACTATTCAAGGAAGAAAGAAAGAAGATGGCAAAGGATAGCCTCAAAACTTGGATCAAAAGTCCATCTTATGAAAGCATACCAAGTCACTTCTTCATCTGACTCATATGAATCATACATCCATTGGTTTGTAGCCTTTGATCTCTTATCCTAAAAAAACTCAAACACAAACTCAAAATTACATGTAGTAATCATGATCGAAACATCTTTGATCATATACTTTGCATGTCCACTTAAATCAAAGATATAATAATAACTTGAAGTGTTAGAACATTCTATATGATAAAGATCAAAAACCATGAGTATCTTTCGTGAAAGAAATCCCCTAGTAAAAGCTTCAAATGTGCCATTAGTTGCACAACACGATTGAAAACACTTTCTAGAAATTACATGTTTTGATAGAAAATTTTATGAATAAATGTGCTAATATTTTGGATTGTGGATGAGATTATGCTATCTTTGGATGGATTTGAAATATTCATGTGAGGTGTCCTAAAGGATTGTGGTTTTTTTTTTAGAAATATTATTCCATGCACAACGAAAGGAACTCTGCCCATTTTCTTCAAAAACTAGTAGATTGTATGTTTTTCTTTCCTCCCTATGTAAGGTGTCTTCAAGGTTATGGTATTTTGTTAAATGTCCCAAGCATTGACAAAAACATCACCATAGATATTTGATTGAGTTTTTCTATGCTAATGAAATATTGGTCGGCGGGTTATGGTAAGACTCCATGTTTATCCTCTCAGTGCTTGACCTAGTGTGCCTACATGCCACCTACTCAGATTTTCTACATGGCTTTTAAGTCTCTTGAGTTTTGAGCTAGTGGGTTTAGGGTCTCAAGACATGCAAAGGGATCACACCTTGTGTGAATATTTGAGGGAGGTTCAAATGGAGTTGTTTACGGCACTTGGAGTAGAAATCAAGAGCATTCGAGAAGGTTGGGAAATGTAGCCACATTGAGCAAGACTAGGGAGAGGAAGTGTAGATCCGACACACTACACACAAAGCTTACACCATAGCTAAAAGATTTGAGTTTTTTATTTTTACATGTATGCTCACATGCTCTTTGGTCATGTAGCTAGTGTGTGAGTTATGTTCAGTCTAGGCTATCACAGTCTAGTTGGTCTCGGTAAACCTCACGTTTGACTTGTGGATAAGAGGTGGTTTCTCCTATGGTTCATCATCAACTTTGGAACTGGTTCTTGTCATGCCCCACTTATTAACAATGCAGGGATCAAAGACTACTCTATATTCCATGCCATTGTCATAAAGTATCTATCACCATTGTAGTCCATGGACACTAGGCCATTGAACTTGTTGGGTCTATCATTTGTTTTGATGCAATATTGATCTATTGGATCCTTATAAATCCTTGTCCCTTGGTCATGGTAAAAAAAATGTTGCGAATGAATGAGCTTCATCTTAGGAGTGGCACTTAAGGTCCAATGACCCCGGATTTGTTTTTGAAGCTTACATGGGTTGACCTTTCTAACATGACTACAAAGGATTTATCAAACACAGTTTAATAGAATTCCTTCTAATATATTATTTAGTATCTCTATCACTTTACACTCTCCTCTTGGATATAGTGCTAGATTTCTAAATTGATAGAACCTTCATGACCTTAGAACCATGAAAAAAATTTGTGGAATAAATTCAAGGAAACATCTAAACCTATTACTTGAGTTTAGAGATACATGTGCCTTCTTTATTGACATATAGTTCATCTAATATCTAGATTATTTCTTGAAATGCAATAAACACTCAAGGGTTCTTCAATTCAGTATTAGTTACAACAATTCTGGTCAAATTTGACAAAATTCTCAATTAAAGGCTTGGTGGATCCTTGCAAGAATCCTTGCTCGTGAGTGGATGATACCCTTTAATTCAACCCTTAAAACTCCTATGGTCTTTTAATAACTAGATCTACTTGAGATATTGACCTTGCATCAATTTTAGAAAACTTTAGCAATCTTTTGGGTTGATATCTTTGCAAGTGACTACCCTTGGTGTATGCACACTAATGGACTTCCTTATTTTCAACTTTAGTCTTCTAGCTCTAACATACTCATCTCAATACTTAAGGAAGTGACTCGGATGGGGCAGAAAGACTCTTTGAGGGTGTCAATCCTCAAGAAGTGAACCTAACAAGCAAACATGTCAAACTCAATAAGAAAATCACCAACTCATGGATTGGAAAATCTGCATATGTCCTATCTCACCACTCTTGCTCATCACACCATTTCAATGACCATATAGCCACAAAACTTTAAGAGAATCTATATTGGAACAAAGGGAACAAGTCTACAAAGTCTGCTAGCATTTCAATGAGGTACTAAAATCACAATCCATCACTTTCTAGGTCTCAAAAATTGCAATGGAACTTCTCAAATAGGTCACTCTTAGGTCTAATACACTCTCTTGTAGTCAAAGTGTAAAAGAATAGCGATTTAAGCACTCAAAATGAAAGATAAGGCTCGTCGACATGAGGCCACAAACCACAATATAACTTGAAATGCTTACACTTGAATGAAAGAGCAAGAAAAGAGAAAACACAATGCACTTTTTGGGGTTATTTAATCATGAGATAAGTTGATTATAAATCTAAGCTATGAAGCTGCTTGACATTACGTACAAGAGAGGTCTTCTTTTTCCCCAAAAGTATCATGCCTTTCAAACTAAACTTATTTACTTTTTATACCTAGGGCTTTCAAAAATGGCCAATGGCCCGCTACTCTGGGCCTTGAGTACATAATCAAACATTATAGCTCAAAAGTCTGTAGATTTAGGATCAAATTATATAGGCTCATTTACATGGTTCCAAACAAAAAAAGGTACAATTTTTTTAAAAAAGTGGCTTTACAATATGTATGTCTGCTAGGATGGGTGCTCATAAGCTTTATGGATCGAACAATCCTCCCTTCCTAGCCAATGCATGCCCTTGTGCATGTTGTAGAAGATCATTGGTACTCAAAGTGTCGTTTACACAAAGACTTTAGCACTTTGTTGTATTTGGCTGCTCTTGCCATGATATTTTCCTTGAAGGATAAATCTATGAGAGGATTGCTGAGCAATGTGCTTTGGTAGGCTATATGTTGTGCTTGCAGCTCCTTTCTCATTGGGTTGAAAATGTTTGAATCCATCTCAAAAAATCCCATCATGAATGCCTCTTAAAATGGCTACATGTAGTGTGAGGAAAAAAACATGATTTGCGCATCAATTCCCATTATAACATTCTTGAATGGAGCCTCTTGTAAGTCCCAACTGATTCCGCTGGTACCTTCAAGGAAGACTTCCCAAGGATGCTCTTCTCTATCAATGTCATCGAATTCTTCTATGAAAGTGATTATCATCTTTGCTATCTTGCATGTCATCTAGCATGTGAGGTATGATACATCTCGTAGCAGTGTTATTTCCTGGGGATTCCACTATGTAAAAATTGCATATAGCACGTGCAAACAAGAGGTATTCAAATAATCCCTTACCTGTATATTTTCAAATATTATATGTACCCCTTATGTATGCATTTTTGTAAAAAAACTAGCCCTTATTTTGTTCGAACGTGCTATCTCACATATTTCCTAGTGGATGCCTTGGTGTTATTGTATCCGTGAGAGTATAAGAATATATTCTTATGCGGGCTTTGTGCTCTATTTTGGATTGGCAAGAACAAGGTATCTCACCACCATCTTTTCTCCTTCTTTTCCATACTGCTATGTATCCTAGGACTGCCTTCTAGGGATTGGGCAATAAGTTGGGTCAATCCTCAGATGTTGGGGTGCATTTCTGTAGATAGTTTCATCTTGAGTCTGCTTGTCAAACCATATTTTTCTCCATAGTGGTTGGCTCTCAAGGATGACTAATACTTGATCTTTGGTAACTTCTACCCCCTCATAGTGTCCATGTCCATTGACCTCTAAGATAAAAGTAGCTTCTTTTTACATAAGATGGCTTCTTGCTTCATTAGGGGTAGTGCAAACATGTCATGGAGAAAGTTCTTTATTTGCTCTTGTGGTTGTATCATTAGAAGTGCCATACTTTAGATATTTTTTCTTGTACTCCATGTATTTCTTCGCTACCACATCCGGCATGTCTGCTATCCACTATTTGAGCTCATCTCAAGCATCCACTTCTTGTTGGACTTCTTCTAGATCATGAATGCCACCCATGGCTGAAGTACTAGGTAGGTCAGTTAAGGGTAGTTTATCATCACTTTCAAACTCTATATATGTGGCATGGGTGATCGATACATATTTGGACACTTGAGAACTATCCAAATCCATAGCTTTGGCATTTAACTCTTGAGCATGCATTAACTTGTGTAGTCAAATTGGCTTTGACTTTGGAAAGTTTTTCTTGCAACTCTTTGATCTGTTGCTCCTTCTAGGCATTGGTTGTGGGCATGCCAACATCAATAGTTGTCTTTCCAGATTTTCTTGCTACAATTGAACCTTGAGTGCTTCAATTTTATCTGAAATTGTTGTTGAGGGTTGAGAAGTAGATGCTAGCAGTGTCAAACCTTAGTTGGCAACAAGGGTAAAGAGAGTGTGCTTGACAATATCATATGAATCATATAATTTTCATTATTTCTTCTTCTCCCTCTTTAGACACTCTTCTAATGCCTGCTTCTCCACTTGTAATTTGATGTTTACCTCAATTTCTTTTTCTAGATCCAAGAGATACCCCTCCCCAGGGGGTCTATGCACAAAATATGAAATTTACACCTTTACACAATTTTCAATATACATCACAATTGCAGAAGCATTTGCATGGGGGAGGAGCTCTCAGCACCCAACCAAGCATGGAGTTTAAGCCATGAGCAGGAGTGCATCCAGCGGCACCTAGTGACTAGTGCTACCCTTGAATGGGAGTTATGAATGAAAGCGTACTCAAGAAAAATATAACATTCTGGAGGGTGAATATATGTGTACACCATGTTGCACGTTGCGGGAGAGAGAGAGAGAGAGAGAGAGAGAGAGAGAGAGAGAGAGAGAGAGAGAGAGAGAGAGAGAGAGAGAGAGAGAGAGAGAGAGAGAGAGAGAGAGAGAGAGAGAGAGAGAATATAGTGGAGGGTGAAATAAAGCATCATAATCCAATCACATCACACGGGTGATCACTCCACCCAACTTGGGTGAGGCACGACCAATCCTGCATAACTACTTTAGAACATAAAATGGCTGCAAAAATTTTGGCATCATAACCATATCCACAAAAAAAACCATGAGCCACACCGGCTTCTGCCATAAAATCACAACCATAATCCATGAGGGAATCTCAGCCCTTAACCACAAATCATAATTACAATGAACCAACTCCCACACTTGGAGTTTGACATGTCCTCTGCAGTCAACCGGAGTCCACACACATATGACCTTTAAGACATGATTCTTTCATGCATAAAAAGAGTCTGACTAACAACTAATTATGATACAAAAGTCCAATTTTGATAACATCCAACCATGCAAAGTTGATGCATCACATCTGCACTTCACCTCCCCAGCACATAGAGCTAGTTTTGACCTAGAAAGGTGGAAAGCAATCATAACCATGCATATGCATATGAGACATACACATAAATCCATAGTTTCCATACATCATATGATATCATTTCATCACCATAAACATGATGCAAAAACAGGTCGGACCTTTAGGTCAATTATAAACCATAACTTCACATATATGCAAAAAAACAACTTTTTGTCATTTTCGGGAGCATGCATAACATGCAAATGAAAGTATTTGACCGAGAGCGTGACTACTCAGAAAAACGACATAGATAGACAAAGAGATGATGATGGCTATGGAGTTTAGAGCTTCTTGTCATTCTTTAGAATCAATTAGGGAATGTCAAAAGGCTTCTTGCTTTGCCGCCGCAAGAGAGCGGTGATGAGAGCTACATAGAGGTATCTGCCACAAAAGCTTCCAGAGAGCACGTACACCGTGAAACGAGAGAGGAGATAGTAAACAAGTAGAGAGAGAATATCCTTCTTCTTCTTCTTCTTCCCGAGAGAGAAGAGCTTATGGAAATGGTGATGAAGAGCTTGCACCACTCCGTATAATAGATACGTATAGCCTTGCGGTAGTAGATGCAACAAACGGCACTGACAACTGAGCACTAACTGCAATTTATAGGCAAGTGCCCCGGTAGGCCAGAGTGATGCCAAAGCCAGAAGGAAGCGCTAGTTTTTGAGCCAGGAATAGCTTCCTGCTTCTGGGAACTTTGCTAAAAACATGTCTTTGCTTTTGGTGGTCAACTTTCCCACTTACCATTCAATTTTTATAGTAAAATTAGCCAATTGAACAATATCCGGCCAACTAATGGAACCTTAGGTAGACTATGCCGCATCGTAATGTTCTGACATAATTATGACTTTCCCGTATTTCCCCGACGTATTTACGATACCGCTTTTTATAAAAATAATTCTGGTAAAAATCCAGTTTGATCCCGTTTTTGCTCCAGGTGATCATTTTTAAATCCGATGGAGACTAAAATTATTATTTTTATGTTTAGGTCATCCTAAAAAGCACATTGCTTTTCAAAAATTCCAAAACACACGAAAAGCTAAAAATATAGTAAAAAGTTTTTAAAAACCTAATATTTTTATGTTTAGGTCATCCTAAAAAGCACATTGCTTTTTAAAAACACCAAAAAGCACAAAAAGCTAAAAATAACGTAAAAAGTAAAAAAATAATTTAAAATTGAACCACGAGTTTCCCTTGTCCACTAGAATAAGAAAGCGGATTCTCTTTTCACTGAAAATTACTAAAAATTATGAAAAGCTAAAAATAGTGTGAAAAGCACTCGGAAAAAATATTTTTACAAAATTTGAACCATAGATTTCCTAGAATACGTAGATCAAGGATCCGACCTTGCTTTTTGCAAAAAAGCACCTAGAAGCATAAAAAGGCTAAAAATAGAGGATTTTTCCAAAATTGAACCAAACGTCCATCTAACCTACTGGAACATGGAAATGTCCTTGCTTTTTACTATCACGATGACACACTAACATTGGCACCGTTGCCGAGGATAGCAATCCTTGGGTGTTGAGTGACCTAGTTGTAGAGTTTACTTAAAGACTTTGATTTTGATTTCCACTTCATTTACACTTTAGCAGTCAGGTAGCAGACATGGGTTTTAGTGCTTGGTAGATGCTTTGAAAGTATTGTTCCATATCCCGTTTTTCTTTTAGTTTTGCACCATTTGTTGTTGATTAGTCATAGGATTCAATTTTGCAATTAGGAGTAGGCTAGGCAACATCTATAACCAATAGAAAGGATCAGGGAAAAGTGGTCAAAACCTTATTTTAGTTTCCAAGACCATAAACTTTGAAATCTGATAAATTTGATGGTTGGAGCACAAAAGCAAATTCAAACCCAAAAATAAGTGAGAAAAGGAGTTAGATAGGCTATAGAGAGCTAATCTGGAAATTTTGAGACCAAAATGTGCAGGAACATGGATTGCGATCCATGACCCTTTGAGACAAACTGAATAGAAACTAATACCAAAGAGTTCAGTTGGGTTCTAAATCTCTAGATACTCACTTTTGGTGAAAATTTGACAGAAAAACTCACCCAAACTAGGAGAATCGGGAAAAGAGAGAAAAAAACCTTGGAAATAGACAAAAATTGGGCCTTTTTTACTTTTTGATGTCCAAACTCAAAAATAAGTGAAAATATGACATCTACAAGGTCTAGACATACAGTTAAAACCAAATTCCATGACCAGATGAGGTGGAACATGGATCGCGGTCCATGACCCCCTGAAGCATCTAGGGTTGAGATTTGGATAGTGAGTAGTTGATACCATTTGGAACAACTTTTGTGAAGCTCATCATAGCAAGAAAAAGCAAAAGTTGACCAAAACACTAAAATACAAACTGCAAGTCAAAAACTGCAAGCAGCCACAAAATTCTACTTTTGGCAAGGAGAAAGGTATTTAAATCCAAAAATAAGTGGATAGGCAAACTCCCTAGACTTCAAGTAACCACTTGACTAGATTTGGGAGTCAGACATGGTGGAGCATGGATCACGATCCATGTCTCCCTTCTAAATTTTGGGCTTGTGACCATACATACAACATATACCAATATCAACCACTTCTCCAAAAGAAAGTGGGACCAATAATTGCAGGAAGAGGCTCAAACAAGGCCAGGGTCAATCGAAGCCAAAAAATTCAAAATAGACCAACAAAGGTACTTTTGATTGACTTAAGAGGGTTTAAACCACTTAGAAATCACTTAATAGCTATCAAGAGGCTGTGAGAGCCCTGTATGCCAAGTTTTAGGTGATTCTGACACTGGGGTACATGGATCGCAATCCATGATCCCCTGTCATGGAAATCGCCCAGATTGATATCAGAGTTAGCACCATCTTTTGAGAGCATATTGGTGTTTTCAAAATTCAATTTGGAGTTGTAATGTGCATATTGCTTACAAAACGGGAGTTGGAGTCAAAAGTTGATAAAATTTTGATTCCATTTGATTTTGACTAACCGAGCAGCTCTAAAGCTATGGCCAACAAGTGAATTTTTATACAAGCTCTATGGATCAGAGTTGCAGTAAGTTGCCTTTGGTCGGAGGACTGAATGCACCATAAAAGGTAATAGGTCAGGGTTTTGCAAGCTTTGTTTTCTTGATGAATTTGTGGTCAGGAAGATTTTATCAAAGTAGAAATCCTAGTATTAGAGACTAATCAAGCCATATTCCAATCAAGGGTAGTATCGATCAAGGGACCATACCCACCTTAGAGAAAATATTGGAGGAGGTGACAAGCGCAAGTGGAAAAAGGACCCCGTGGCCTCTACACCAAGACCGTGCACGCCAAACTCGTCATGGGGAGTGAACAGGGGGCACCACCTAGCTTTGATCGGCTAGGACGTGAACAACCGCGATTCAAATAACACTAACACCGCAGAGAGAGAGAGAGAGAGAGAGAGAGAGAGAGAGAGAGAGAGAGAGAGAGAGAGAGAGAGAGAGAGAGAGAGAGAGAGAGAGAGAGAGAGAGAGAGAGAGAGAGAGAGAGAGAGAGAGAGAGAGAGAGAGAGAGAGAGACTATAGTGCATTCTCTAGGGAAAATTCATGTGTGCAGAGATCGCACTTCTGTGCGTAGCGACCCTTGGAGTCAGTGTGTGTGCATGGCTTCCCTCTCAAGTGCTGACCCCCCCGATAGTGACCTCTCAGTGCTCTTTAATAGGTGCAGGCTGCATTAGTTTAGCATAAACTGATTAGGTTCAGGGCCCTAAGCTAGAGAGACAAATCAGGTAGTCGGGTCTTGGATGGTTGATTGGTGCTTTGTTTTGGGAGGAATTAGAAAACAATACTCTCCTAGGTGGGCCTTCATGACCATCACCTAGAGAGAGGTGGAATATTGTAAGGTCCCCAATCCCGCCGACACCAAAAATGGGATGGTACCATTGACAGGTCTCTAGGCCTACTAAAGTCAGAGTCCTTAAACAAGAAAAATTCCAAGGAATTCACCCATACCATTGGCAATGGTTTAGGTTTATAGCCCTAGAAGAGACCTAGTCCTGTTTCGAAGTGGAAACGGGACCATAAAAAAAATTCCAGCCCTATATCTTCATCCTTCATATTAAGGTTTCCTTAGCCAACGCTTTTTTCCCCCTAGCATATGTGAGGGCACAGCCGTTGGTGGATTCCTCTTCCAAGTGAAGAAGTTTCTAAACGTTTTAGTACGTAGGAATGGATAGTTACCTAACTAATCAGGTCCACCCATCCATGATTGACAACCTTAGTCAATCCCCACTTACCACCCCACACTCACACATGATTTCTGTGTTGTTTAATTACTATCACATTCTTTTCACAATTAAAACAATGATTCCTTTTAACTTTCATAACTGCGTTTCATTAAGACAACCTTTGAAAATAGTATTGAAGACATTCTTTCAGAAAACAAACATCTTTAGACTTAAGACAAGGTACTGTCATTCTGAAGTATCTCTGACCAGTACTAACTTGTCTCAAGACCACCTATACAGGGGTGAAAAACGGCACCCATTCCTTATTTATAAAAACCGGGGTGGAAAAAGTCTTCACCCAAAGTCCGGGTGCCCATACGCCAAAACCAGTTGCCCATACAACCGGGCGGTTCCTCTAGGATAAACTTGAAAGTACTATCCATAAACATAAACAAGCATGGGGTAAAGACTCCACATGTGCTGAGGTAACCTACTCTTCCATGATGGTATCTCCATCATTACTCATTACCTGGAGAATAATATTTCCAAAGAATCAGAGGTGTCTTGAGACAAACTGTCTTAAGGATGGTCAAACATTTCTTTCCTATGTCAATCAGTCCTAACCCAATCATTTCTTTCCTAGTTACAATCATTGCTCGTGGGTTTCGTGGAAGTTACCTTCCTAACCTTACGTATGCAATGCTTAACTTAAAATGAACTTTAAAAGCTATTAGTGAACATAATACAAATCCACCTGGGACTGCTCGTCCATGTGTTGTGGGGCAAGTGCCCATAGACTCTCCTTTGTTGGCCTATGGCTAGGCCCTGCTTCATGGTCATTAGTTACTTTGTTTCGCTTGTTACTAACATCCTCTTCTTCAGTCAGAGGATTTCCCCTGGTTCTCTTGGGAGCCATGTCGGCAGCCTTATAAAAAGACTTAAACCATTAGAAGCTTAATTGGATAGTCTTCTTTTTCCTTGTTTACCCACAAATAAGGATTTTTGGAATAAATAGGTATCTTTAATAGTCAATTTGATGAGATATTCTTTCTATAACTTATTTATGCTATAAGTAATTTCTCCCACTCTTCAATAATGAGTTTGGACCTCGGGTATTTATTTGGCATTAATTAGATAAATTCATTTCCTAATTTCCCTTGTCTATTTTATACAAGAATTGGTTATTTTTATCGAAGATACATACCTAAACTATTTACCTAAGGTTGGGATATTTATCATGTATTCCTCAAGATGTGTTCTTCCTTTGATATTGATATCAAAGGTTTTTGGGTTAATTTACTATATTTTCCCTTTTATTTTTCCCTAAAAATAATGTAATTTTATTGGGATATCTAGTTAAACTAATTTTCTAATGGTGAAATAATTATCACGCGTTCTTCAAGATCTAATTGACCTCTGATAAATAACTCAATTCCATTTGGGTCTATTTGCTAATTTCCCCTATTTAAATTGTCCAAAAAATAGAGTATTTCTGCTAAAGTAATTAGCTAAATTGATTATTTAAACTTTTCCTAATTATCATGGGTTTCCTAACATCTAAATAACTTTTGATGAATAACTCAATTCAATTTGAATCTATTTGCTAATTTCCCCTATTTAAATTGTCCAAAAAAAGAGTATTTTTGCTGAAGTAATTAGCTAAATAAATTATTTAATCTTGTACTAATTATCATGGGTTTCCTAACATCTTATAAATAGCTCAATTCAATTTGAATCTATTTGCTAATTTCCCCTATTTAAATTGTCCAAAAAACAAAGTATTTTTGCTAAAGTAATTAGCTAAATTAATTATTTGATCTTGTCCTAATTATCCCGGGTTTTGTAACATCTAGTAAACATCTAATAAATATCACAATTTAATTTGAATGTATTTGCTAATTTCCCCTATTTAAATTGTCCAAAAAATATAGTATTTCTTCTAAAGTAATTAGTTAAATTAATTATTTGAGCTTGTCCTAATTATCATGGGTTCCCTAAAATCTAATTAACCTCTGATAAATAGCTCACTGCATTTAAAATCAGTTTACTAATTTCCCCTATTTAATTTGTCTTAAAATAAAATATTTTAGCTAAAATAATTAAGTAAATTAATTATCTGAGCTTCTCCTAATTATCACGGGTTTCATAACACCTAATTAACCATTGATAAGTAACTCAAGGCATTTGGGATGAATTTTCTTATTTTCCCCTTTAATTTTCTCTAAAAAACAATGTAATTCTACCTAATTAATTAGGAAAATTACTCAGAAAATTATAGAATAATATTTCTAGCTTAATGAATGTCTAATGAAGCTTTGATAATTACCTCAAGTTAATCTAAGCTTAATTAATATATTTCCCATTAATTCATGGTTAATTTGGCTAATTACAGTCCTAATATGATAGGATAATTAATTAGCTTAACATTTCCAAGCTTAATTACAACAATCAGCAGAGAATAATTAATTAGGAGAGGATTTATGAGTATACATAGGCCTAATTTTTAATTTATTAACAAAATAGATTAATCTAGCCTTGCTAATTAAGAAGGATTAGGCTAATTACCGTTTAGGCTAATCAACTAGAGCTTAATCTCTAGTGATTTCTGCGTAGCTTTCTCTCTACATGAGAGAGAGCATATCAAGGCTCCGAGTATAAGAAATTATGAAGAGAAGGGGGTGGTCCTTTTATAGCTTTTGTGGGCACCGGGCAGCTTCTGGCAGGTTCTACACTCCAAGCAGTCCCCCAGCTTGCAATTTGCGCCATCTGCTGCTATCTCTATCCTTGGCAGGTTCCCCCAGCTTCCACACAGCCCCCATACCTTCAAGAATTTACTTTGGTTGATTTTTGCTGATTCTAATGATGAAAATTGGATTACCAGTTAATTCTAGAACCTTAGTGTAAAAAGTCTTTGTTAATGATTATTACTGAAACCATCCAATTTTCATTAACTAATTGAATTCCTATTGTAATCTTCCAGGGTCTGTAACTTTTCCATTTTTTATCGGATTCAGATTCTGAAAATTACTAAACATAGTAAAGCTCTGCTTATGATTCCAAAAATACCAAGATTAGCCGTGTTTGAATCCTTCAACAATGGTTTTCCATTTAATTTTACAAGCTTTGTACAATTTTTAAGGTTTCGGAAACTGGAAACCTTACAAATATACAAATGATTTTTTACAAGGGTTGGCTTGAAAACTGGCAAGAGGATTACCCTACGGATGTTTACTAAAGAAGTGTGTCATGGAAGAGATGTCGACAAATCGCAGGCTTTGCTGGTGCATCGGTGTAGCGTGCTTGTCAACTTTGGTGCCGACTGGGGCATGCCTTCGGCTTCTTTCTTTGAATCGTTGCCATCGCGTGATTTTGGTCTCTTTTGTTGATGCGTCGACGTCCGTTTTTGTTTTTGTTTTTGATTTCGTGTGTGCCGTGTGCGTGCGTTGTTGGTGCGTATGGTGTATGTAGTGTATGTGCTTGTGAGTGTGTGTGTGTTTATGGAAAGAGAGAGAGGGATGAATTATTTCTTGCTACACACAGACACACACACACATAGAGAGAGAGAGAGAGAGAGAGAGAGAGAGAGAGAGAGAGAGAGAGAGAGAGATGGGCTGAACTTACACAAGAAGAGAGAGAGAGAGATAGAGATAGAGAGCGAGATGGAGAGAGAGAGAGAGAGAGAGAGAGAGAGAGAGAGAGAGAGAGAGAGAGAGGTGCGTGGTGTGTTGGTGCAGGTGAGTGTGTGTGTGTATGGAAAGAGAGAGAGAGATATTTGCCTTCTTGCTACTGACGCAAAAAGGGAGAGAGAAGGAGCGTGAGATGGCAAGAGTGAGAGAGAGATGTAGAGAGAGTTGATGAGGGTGAGTGTGTGTGTGTGTGTGTGTGTTGTATGAGGGTTTGTGAGTGTGTATGTGTGTATGGAGAGAGAGAGAGAGAGAGAGAGAGAGAGAGAGAGAGAGAGAGAGAGAGAGAGAGAGAGAGAGAGGGGGAGAGAGATGCCAAGCAAGAGGGGGAGAGTGAGGGTGATACCAAGGGGGGGTGGCCCCTCTGTGAGTGCAAGGTCAAGGAAGGGGTGGTGGCGACAGCCTACAATCAGGAGAAAAAAAGTTTTTTTAGTTCATATAAATCATATGGCTCCCCCGATTTGGGGCTAGTTCCCACGACCGCGACTCTTGAAAGCCGACCGTCATTAGCCCTCCCTTTCCGGCTAGAGGCATTCATGCCTTAGCTCTGCTTCTAATTCTCTAGCATCAGAGTTTGAGTGTTCTCCCTCATCTGGAATATCTATCATGAACTCTGGATCAAACCTTAAGAAGTACCTTTTGAGACTCCATCCATTGACTCTGGTCTTGTGAATTCGACCATCTGCCTCCATCATTTGTAGCTACCATTGGCGTATTGCCTTTTCACAATGAATGGACCTTCCCATCTGGGCTGAAACACCTTATGTTTCCTAGTGTTGAATCTGTTTTCTTATCTCAATACTAACATGCCTTTCTTCAGACCCTTTTCCTTAAGCCCTTCATTGAATGTGAGTCGGCGTCGTTCTGCTTGTGTCACATAGTAGTTAATCACACCTTCCCTAACTGATTGAAGCCTTTCTAGATCCAAGGTGTGGTTGCGGAGATGGGCAATTGGATGCTGTAACTGACTAGCCATGACTCGCAAGCTGGCTATTTGTACCTCGATGCGTAGAATGGCCTCTTTTCCATATACTAGATGGAAAGGGGTCAAACCTAGTGATGTTTGAAACATCGTGCGGTAGGCCCAAAGAGCATCCATCAGATGCTTATCCCAATCACTTGTGTGGTTATTCACCTGCGTTGTGATGATCTTATAGATCATGCCGTTTACCTTTTCCACTAGACCATTGCACTGTGAATACTATGGAGTTGAGTGTCGGTATGTGATGCCTAGCTTTTTCATCAGCTCTCCCACCAAGTTGCCTCTGAAACCTGGCCCTCTATCAGATATTATCTCCAGAGGTGTACCAAAGTGGCAACAGATGTGCTCAGATATGAACTTCTCCACTTCTTTGGCTTCAATGCGTGTGGTGGCTGCTGCTTCCGCCCATCGGGTCATGTAGTCTACACCAACTAGAATGTCCAGTTTACTCGACTGGGCCCTTGGTAAAGGATCAATTGCATCTATACCCCACTTCTCAAATGGGCCATATGAGATGAATCAGGAGTCTGTGGCTCATAGGTTAGTGTTTGTTCACTGGATACTTTGACAAGCTCTACATGTTTTACACCAACGATGCACATCCCTGTTCAAACTAGGCCAAGAGAATCCTACCTGTAGAATCTTCCTACTAGTAATATCTAGAGCAAAGTGGCCGCCGCAAACACCATCATGGAAACTTGAGATCACTTTCGTGGTTTCACTGGAGATTGGCACTCGCCTAAGAATTTGGTCTTTGTCCTTGCAGTACAAAGTGTTGTTTATAAGGCGGTATCTTGTTGCCTTTTGGACAAGCCATTTTTTTTTGCCCTTGGTATACCCTTCAAGACATTCTCCTATATCTAAGAGATTGGCACTTGCCTAAGAATCTTGTCTTTGCCCTTGCAGTACAAGGTGTTGTTTATAAGGCAATATCTTGTTGCCTTTATACAAGCCATTTATTTTGGCCCTTGGTATACCCTTCAAGACATTCTCCTATATCAGGCATAGTATCGCTACCCTGAAAGAGGGGTAGCTTCAGTTTGATTGCTCCTATGGGAAGGTCTTGTATTCTTTCCTTAGCTAGAGCATCTACTTCTTGATTTTTTGCCCTAGGCACATGAAATAGCTGCACTGCTTCAAACTTTCTTAAAAGATCCTTAATGTAGACGGCTGGATAGTCACTATGTGGGAACGTCTTCTTAGAAGATGGACAGCGAATTACTTAGTAATTACTATGGTAATTTCTACAGTAAACCCGAAGTGTATAAATAGGGCCCATTACATTGTAATCGGGTTGGCAATTATTATCATTTGGGCTAGCGCTTTGGCTATACTTGTACTTGAGAATCGTTGGTAGTATTGTCGGTTGTACTTTCTCTGTGTAATCATATTCGCTATAATCTTGATCTGTAATCCCAATCATGGCATATATTTCAGTTATAATTACTTCTCGTCCAGTCTTTTGAATCTGAATCTAAATCTGAACCTTATTTCCAGTACATAAGTTTGATTCTTATTTCAGTATCCACATTTCATTTTAGTCTTTGATTCCTGTCCAGTCTGCTGTCTGAAATCTTCCCACACTAGTAGCTGAAATCTTCCAACACTGGAGTTAGCTATCTCAAGAGATCAACTCCAATTCCATTTTGGCGATCACAATGGCTCGAGCTGAAGCTCGTTGACTAAAAGACTCTTCTGCCAGTTTGAAGTTTTCAGCAATGGCACCAAAATCCAATCGTGGTCGGAAATCTACCATTCGTGTGGACCCCATTCTTGAGGAGTCAGGAAGAGAGTCCGACCCAAAGCAAGAGAAGATGACTGGCACTGAGGCTTAGGTGGAGCATAGTCAGGCTGATGAGGCGCAGGACTCACAACACTCCAGTCATTCTCGACGTCGACGGGCAGAACGGGAAGCACGGAAGGCAAAGAATTCCAAGTGTTCTCAGTCTCGCCAGAGAGATGAGGATACCAAGGGCAGTAAGGGAAGTCACCGTACGTCTAGTAGACAAACCAGAGAAGACATTGACACTGAGACAGAGACAGAGATTGATTGGGATGTTGACACTGACAATTGCAAGAAGGCTCCTAAGTGTCATTCTGAAGCCAAGAAGAGAAGTGGCAGGATCAGATGTAATTGAAATGATTACACAGCCTCTCTGAAGATTTCCTTTTCAATATTCAAAGGGGGGAAAAAGGATGATCCAGATGTTCACATACAAGCTTTCGAGCAGTATGTTGAACTTAAAAACATTGATGAAGATGATTGGGGGGAATATTTTCCACAAACCTTGAAGGAGGCAGCGAGGAAATGGTATTACCATTACCCTGCATGCCAGCTGAGATCATATAACAAATTGCTTAAGGCCTTCAGGTTGGATATTTCGACAATAGAGGGGACGAAGATATTATCTGTGAATTAGATAAGATCAATCAGAGGAATTTTTCAGTCCACACTATGTGGAAAAGATAAAAGAGCTAACCAAGCAGTTGCAAGAATCGCCATTTGAGAAGAGATTGAGGGCATGGTTCTTGAATGGGTTCAGAAGCAAGAAGCTTAGAGAACAAGAAGTACCAGCCCCTACGAAAAAACTCAATGATCTGGTCCAAAGGGCATTAAAGCTAGAACAACAGGCTAAGAAGGAAAAGAGCCACAAGAAGCGAAGGACCAGTACCAGTAGTTCTGGTACTACTGAAACTTTTGATTCCAGTGAAATGTCCAGTAGCTCCGAGAGTAGCTCTAATGAACGAGAGAAAGAGAAATCAAGAAGGGATCCTGGACCAAGAAAATTGAAGAGATGGCTAGGCAGATTGCAAAAATGAGCCACACAAGACAGCCAGTTTGAAAGATGGAGACTTGGTGTTCAAGATGCAAATCCAAGGACCATATCTCCACTGAATGTCCACAATGTACCTACTGCAAGGCCTATGGTCACCTATGGAATAATTGTGGCATCAGAATTCACCATTTTAAGAAAGGAAAGGATCTGTTAGTGGTTGCCTACATTGAACCTGTAAAGGTAGAACCAATCAAAGTAGCTCAAGAGGAGAGACCAAGTACCAGTGGTACTAGTCAAGGACGTGGCGGATACCAACCAGGAATGGGCAGAGGCAGAGGAAGAGGCAACTTCTAGAACAGGATCATGAATTGCTATACTTGTGGGAAGTATGGTCATTTTGCAGCCCAATGTCCAGATGCACCTGTAACGACTACTACTGAGGCTAAGGCACCAGAGCCAGTCACAGTCAGGGTAGTTACCAGGAGCAAGGGAGTAGTCATTGAAGAAATCCCAGACACTTCAGAAGTACCAGTAAATCCTAACAGTAGCAAGTGGGCTCAACAAAGGGAAGTTTGGAAGGCCAAAGATAAAGAAAAGGTGGTAGAAGAGTGGCAAGAGAAGCGGAAACTAGCAGCTAAAATCACGGAGGATTTAGCCAAGAAGCTACCAGAGCAACCAGAAAGTTCCAAAGCTAGAGTCATTTAGAGGATACCAGCCCAATTGACCGATAAAGATCAGTCAGTACCGGCCATGACAGAGACCATGCTGGCTGTGGTACATGGACTAGCTGATGAAATGGGAGTGGATGGAAAGAGTGGAAGCACTGCAAAAGAAGAATGGAAGTGTGAACATACCAGCTATTCAAGCTCTGACAATCAGACTAACCAAGAGAGAGAAGAAATTCAGGTGAAAATTTGTGATAGAATCCAGAAGCTGACTGTAGAGCTGGAGGATATAAGAAAAACGTTGCCTGAGGTGGCCAACTTTATCAGACAGTGTAGGAAGGCTGAGGCAGAAGCCAGAACAATGGACCTGACGGTTGTCCGGGATGATGAAGTTCTAGTTATTCAGGTAGACTACAAGGTTAGGAAGCAGTGGGAACCTCTCTCAAGCGTTATTCTGGATGGAGGGACAGGAGTCAACATAATGGGAGCCCATCTTCAGCAGAGAATGGGTATCACTAATATGAAACCAGCACCATTCAAAGTAAGAATGGCAGATCATAGAGTCGTACAGGCGACGGGTATGATTGAAAAAATGCAGATAAGAGTTGGGAGGGAAAAATTCAAAACCAGTTTCCTAGTCCTGGATGTGCAGGGAGCATATGGAATGCTACTAGGGTGCCCATGGTTAAGAACAACACATACTGTTCATGACTATGCAAACCAAACTTTGACCATAGAAGGGGCCAGTGTGGCAGAATCCAAATCCAGACCAACAATACCAGGAGCTGGAAAAAGGAACTGAGGCCGAAGGAGTTGTGTCAGAAGAACAGAACCAAGAAGATTGAGCGAGCGGCTATGAACATATTCCCTTTGGCAGAAATCGACTTGAATGCAGTCTTGCTGAACAAAGAGCAGGCTGACAACAAGCATAAGAGACAATTCCCTGATCAGTTTACCGAAGTCAATACAGGGGAAAGAACAATTCAGCTAAATGGAAGGATGGTGGAACCAGCTGATACTGGTATAGTAGAGGAACCAGTATGTTCTGAAGAGTACCCACTGGATCATAATAATGATTCAAAAATGAATGGACCATCCTGGGATTACACTGAAGAATCGACCAAACGAAAAGGAGGCCGAAAAAACTGGTTGCTTCCAGACGATCAAGAAGTAGAAGAGTGGAACCTGGGATCAGAGGAAAATCCCAGAATGATCAAGGTTAACAAGCACCTCAACCTAGCAATGAAGGAAAAGGCACAAAAAATGTTCCAGAACTATAAAGATGTGTTTTCCTGGGAACATACAAACCTAAAGGGAGTAGATCCTGAAGTCTGTCAGCACCGAATACCACTGGAACCGGATGCTAGGCTAGTAAGATTGCAAAGATATTTGATGAACCCCAACTATGCAAAGAAGGTCAAGGAGGAGATTGATAATCTTCTCAAGGCTGGGTTCATTATGGAAGTGGCAAGCAGTGATTGGCTATTTCCCATAGTCGCCGTTCCCAAAAAGAATGGGAAATTGAGAGTTTGTGTCGACTATAGGAAACTAAATGCACAAACTATTAAGGATCCATTTCCCTTACCTTTTACTGATATGTTGCTTGATGAGATCGCAGGATATGAGATGTATAGTTTCATCGATGGTTATAGCGGCTATAACCAGTTATAGATCGCTCCTGAAGATAGAGCCAAGACCACTTTCATCACTGAGTGGGGAGCTTTCATGTATCTGGTGATGCCTTTTGGCCTGTGCAATGCACCAGCTACCTTTCAGCGGTGTATGATGGAGATTTTTAGTGAATTTCTTCATCGGTTCCTTGCCATTTTCATGGATGACTTCACTGTCTATTTAGATAAGGAACAACACCTTCTATTCCTAGAAATGGTTCTTAAACGCTGTAAGGAGAAGAGGATTTGTTTGAATCCATTCAAATCTGTTTTTCTAGTCTGGAAGGGATAGCTACTGGGATATGTGGTTTCCCGCAATGGAATAGAGATGGCCAATGACAAAATATAGTGTGTTCAGCAAGCTAAAGCACCCAGAACTGCTTCAGAGTTGAGTTCTTTCTTGGGTTATGTGAATTTCTATAGAAGATTTGTACACAATTTTGCTTCTCAAGAAGTACCACTATATGAGCTTACAAAGAAGACCAGTAAGTTCAACTGGACTGCTGAGTGTGAGGAGAGTTTCCAGAATTTGAAAAAAGCCATTACCAGTAAACCAGTCCTTAGGCAGCCGAATTGGGATATTATTTTCCACGTACATGTAGATGCTTCAGGATTGGAAATGGGGGCAATATTAGCTCAGCCAGATGGCAGAACAGACTATCCGGTTTATTTTACTAGTCGTAGATTCAGTCAGGCTGAACAAGGCTATACGACTACTGAGAGAGAAGCCCTTGGAATGGTTTTTAGAGCCATGAAGTTCAGGCATTACCTGTTGGGAAAGTTATTCCATTTTTATGTGGACCATCAAGCTCTTATGTTTCTGATTAACAAAGTCATTATTCAAGGCAGACTGATAAGATGGATGATGTTCCTTATGGAATTTAAATTCAGAATTTTCCATAAGCCTGGACGAAACCATTGTGGAGATGATTTTCTTTCAAGAAGTACGGAAGGATATTCAAAATCACCCTTGAGAGATGAGCCAGTGGATGCTGATTTATTTTAGTTAGAGACAGAAGAATCAGTGGATCCTGAATGGTATGATATTTATCAATTCCTTTCCCAAGGTGCCTTTCCAGAGGATTGGAAGCAGAATCAGAAGAAAATTCTGATCATAAAAAGCCTGAAATTTACTATCATAGGAGGATTACTTTATCGACTGGGTGTGGATGGTGTACTTCGACGATGTGTCCCTATGGAAGGAAGAATGCAAGTGATTTTACAAGCACATAATGGTGAGTCTGGTGGACACTTTTCCAACGAAGTAAAGTGGAATTTTCAACTACAAGGTTTCTTTTTGGAGAAGTGGTGGACACTTGCAGTCGAGAATTCCAGAAAGACCTTCATGTCCAGTAGTGGTGGACAGTTGCAGTCGAGAATTCCAGAAAGGAGACTTAGTGCTTCTATATCAGTCTAGACTGGTTCCAAAGAAGCCGAACTTGAAGATTTCCTAGGCAAGACCTTTTGAGGTAGACTGGGTCTTCTCCAATGGCACAGTCAGATTGAAAGATTTATCTGGACTGATGTTGCTAGGAGTATATAATGGAGCAAAGATCAAGATTTATTATTCAGAGACCAGAGAAACTGGGCCAGAACAAGGTACTAAGGAATTGGAGGTTGGTGATCAAGAGATACCGAAACAAGACATTTTTGGACTTTTTCATGTGCAACCAGTTCCAGCTTCAGAACCAGTACCAGAAGGACCAGATCAGGGTGACCTTAGAATCAGTACCAGTATGGTCGAGGAGACTGGAAATCAGTCTAGTACCAGTATGGACACATTTTCCAATTTTTAAGTGCCCAACGGTCAAATGGCACGCCAGTGGTAATTACTTCAAGGATGGGTCACAGTCTTGTCCAATGCATGTTTGCCACGACAACAACAACGCACACAAGTCTAGGAGCGGCGAGTGGTGGAGCTTTTATGGCGCGAACACGTATAACAGTCAAGAGAGTTAGCATTTTTCCTCATAAATCCCCTGCGCGACGCTTCCCTCCTGTTAACCATTCGCCATCGCCAAGCTCCGAGGTTTCTTTGCTGCAGTTGCAAACTTTGACCTCTGACGAGACAGTTGATTGTCAGATAGTCTTGCCAGCGACACCAGGAAACGGCTTCGACACAACAAGCAAGTCATCTTCTCCTTCGCCTGTTTCATCGTCATCGACCTCACAGTGTATGGGTAGAAGAAAACGTTCAGAGAAGATGCAGGAGTCTCTTGAGGAAACCCGGGCCATAGTTGCTGAGGCAAAGGCAAGCCTTCCTGTTATCCCGTACAGTAAAATCCAGCGTTATGTATTTACTGATCAAGAAATGACTCTGCTACAACTCTGGGATCTTCGAGTCGTATTGCAAGCTACAAGAATTGCTTTTGATGCAGATATCATCAAGCAAGTTCTTGATTCCTTCGACAATGAAAATGGCAGTGCCATGGTAAATAGTAGAAAGGTGTCAGTGACTCCAGAAGCCATAGCATTAGCATTTCGGATGCCCAATGAGCCAAAACCTTCTGTGGCAACTGCACAACAAATAAGTATAGCTATGAAGGAGGATGAAACGGCTAGACGAAAGCACACGGCAAGTGCTTAAGGAGTTCCAGTAGCAAGACTGGAAGCCCCCACTGCTTACAAGTTTGTAGCCGAAGTAGTAAGCCTTAAGAACAACCCAACGTATGTATCCAAATTTTTTTTTGCTATGTTGTTGGCCAAGATACTGGATCCACAGGTTCCTATCAACCTTTGTCAAATTCTCTCGCATAATGTACTCCAGCAGACTGCCAAGCTAAAATCTCAAAATGTTTTCAAGGCCTGGTATGTTTGGCAATTCCTGTATTGGGCTACTGCTGTCTGCAGATGCTAATTGAAGGAGTACGAGCGGAAGTGCGACGCGAGAGAGAGTGCGAGAAGAAGAGCACGACGATATGGTGAACTCGCTCTACTGTAATGTGTAGAGCATAGTGAGTTCTTATTAGGTTTTTACAAAAGAATATGTGTACATACCTGGCGGCCCGCCCACTTACCTGGGCGACCACATTGGGCTTTATACCCCAACAACCTCCCACTTAAAGTCCAATGTGGTACTTTAAGTGTGAGAGAAGCTACTATACAAGCTAATATACAAGAGATGTAGAGAAGTGATGTACTACCCTACACCTAACTGCTTGCAAAAATGCACAAAGCTCTCTGAGGGAAGTCCTTTTGTAAGTAGATCAGCAGGATTTTCTGTGGTGTGAACTTTGACAAGCTGAAGTTGCTTATCCTCGAGCATTTCCCTGATGAAATGATACTTCACATCCACATGCTTTGTCTTTGAGTGATAAACTGGATTGCGAGCCAATTGTATAGCACTTTGACTATCACAATATAACACAGGCATCTCTTCTTTGATTCCCAAATCTGTTACTAGTCGATTAAGCCAAATTGATTCTTTGCATGCCTCTGATGCTACAACATATTCAGCCTCTGTAGTAGACTGAGTAACACAATCTTGTAATCTAGAACGCCATGATACTGCTCCACCAGCCAATGTAAAGACATACCCTGACGTAGACCTTCGGTTGTCTAAGTCACCCGCATAATCTGAGTCTGTAAAACCCTTTACACTTAGCTCCTGACTCCCATAGCATATACGCATACTCTTTGTAGCTTTCAGGTATCTCAATATTCCTTTCACTGCCTCCGAATGTTTCTTGCCTGGGTTTGACATGTATTGACTTACTACTCCCACTACAAATGCAATGTCTGGGCGAGTAGCAATCATTGCATACATCAAACTACCCACTGCAAACGCATATGGAATCTTATCCATTTCAGCCTGTTCTTCCTCAGACACAGGACAATCTTGTTTGCTAAGTTTCACATATGGTGGCAATGGAACACTCAGTGCCTTTCCCTTCTCCATATTGAAACGTTGCAAAACCTTGTCAATATACTCTGTTTGAGATAACCAAATCAACTTCTTTGATCTATCTCTCTCAATGCGCATACCAAGTATATGACTTGCCTCACCCATGTCTTTCATGTCAAACGATTTTGCCATCTTTGACTTCAAAGATGAAATTTCTTCCAAGTGCTTGCCAGCAATCAACATGTCATCCACATACAAAATAAGGATCAGCCAACTACCATCCTTAGCCTTCTTTGTATATAGACAGTGATCGAACTCACTACGTTTGTAGCCTTGAGAAAGCATAAACTTGTGGAATTGATGGTACCATGCCCTCGGTGATTGTTTTAAGCCATAAAGACTCTTTAACAACTGGCATACCTAATCTTCCTTGCCTTTCTCAACAAACCCTTCTGGCTGCTGCATGTAAATTTCCACATCTAAACCACCATGCAAGAACGCTGTCTTGACATCCATTTGGTGCAACACCAAATCTAATATGGCAACCAATGCAAGAAAGCATCTCAATGTAGTCATCTTGACCACCGGAGAGAAGACTTCATCAAAGTCAATGCCTTGTTCTTGCTTAAAGCCCTTGGCAACAAGCCTTGCTTTGTACTTTGGCTCACTATCATGAGCGGTGATCTTATACTTGTAAACCCATTTACAAGGTAGAGCCTTTATGCCCTGTGGTAATTTAACTAGCTTCCATGTCTTGTTTTTATGCAGAGCTGTCATCTCTGACTGCATGGCCAATTGCCAATTCCCGGAGTCCTTCATTTGCACTTCTTCCTTGTAACATGAAGGCTCATTGGAATCAGTCAACATGACATAGTTCATAGATGGAACAAACCTATCAGGAGGTCGCGTGACACGTCCAGATCTACGCACAATAGGTGGCTTAGGCTCAGCCACAACCTGTGGTTCCAATCTATCCTGTCCTTGCTCCTCTTGAGCCCTAACATTTTGTCTTGCACGTGCAGGTCCATCTTCTTGGAAGACAACTCTTCTAATCTCCTCAACCCTCTCTGGTTTAGAATGATATTTGGATTCATTAAAGTGAACATCATTGCTGCGGACAACCTTTCTGGATTTGGGATCCCAAAGTCTGTACCCCATCTCACCAGAATTACCATAGCCTAGGAAGATGCACTTTCTACTCTTTGGCTCAAGTTTGTTCCTAAATTCCTTTGGAACGTGAGTATATGCCTCACAGCCAAAGACTCTGAGATGCTTGTATGAGGGCATTTTGCCTGACCATACCATCTCTAGCACTGAATCCTTCTGCAAAACCTTGCTAGGAGATCTATTTACAAGATGAACAGCTGTTGATACAGCTTCAGCCCAAAACCCATTTGGCAGCTGTGCATTAGACAACATACTTCTGACCTTCTCTTGTATGGTCCTATTCATCCTCTCAGCAACACCATTTTGAGGAGGATTGTAAGGAGCAGTAAGTTCACGTTTTATACCTTTTGACTCACAAAATTCTTGAAAGGCCTTTGAAACATACTCTCCACCATTGTCAGTGCGTAAGCATTTAAGCTTCTTGCCACTCTGATTCTCCACAAGTATCACAAACGTTTTGAAAACACTAAACGCTTCATCCTTGTGCTTGAGAAAGTAAACCCATACTTTCCTCGAGTAATCATCTATAAATGTCATAAAGTAAGAAGCTCCCCCTAGAGATAGGTTAGGCATAGGTCCACACAAATCACTATGAACAAGTGCCTACTGTGTATCTCTTCTACTGCTTCTATGCTTATCTGGCTGCTGTGTTTGCTTACCATACAGACAATGTTCACAGAATTCAAAATCATTAAATGAAAAGCCAGGAAAATAACCAGAATGAGACAAGATTTCCATTCCCTTCTTGGACATATGTCCTAACTGGCTATGCCACAAAGAAACGTTCGGCTGCTCGGTTACATTGATTACATTTTTAGAGACATTTGATACATAAATCATGTAAAGTCCTCCAGACTTTACTCCATGTGCTACTGTCATAGAACCCTTGGATATCTTCCACATGTTCTGTCCAAAAGTGGTGACGTAGCCAACATCATCAAGTAAACCTGTGCTGATCAAGCTCTTTGTAATTGCGGGAACATGTCTCACATTCTTTCATCTTCAAGTCAACAAGATTCTTAAGCCAGTATACCTGTGAAGCTGCACTCTGCTTCTCATAAAGATCACTCAGCTTTAACCATGCTTGATAAGCCAACATCTCGTCTGCTACATTGAAGTAAACGCTTTCTGCCAAAGTCAGCATAATGGTAGAAAGTGCCAATTCATCCATTTCGCTCCATTCATCTTCGCCCATATCTTCTGGTTTTATCCCCTTGAGCTTTATAGGTTTTATCTGCTTCTTTTGTACCAACACATGCCAAATCTGCTTCTTCCACAATGGGAAATTGGTTCCATCCAGCTTCTTGATATTGTAAAGAGCAGTGTCCTGTGATCCAGCCATAGCTACGCTTCACAGTGGTTTACTTTCCTGGGAAAAATCCGGCAGAGTTTCCCCTGTAAACTGACCTCTGAACCAATATCAACCTGTCAAATGAACTAAGAAAGCTTCAGATTCTGCATAAATTTTGGCAGAGTCTCCTTTGTAAAATGGCTCTGGTGTACTCAAAAAACAGACCCGAAAAAAGCTCAAAAAACACTGTCTCTCTGACACTGTAAGCTGCGGGTAAACCTGTCCTGCACCTGTACTGTCTCTCACTGTCCTGTCATTGTCTTGTAAGCATAGACTGTGACAATGCCTCAACGGCAGTAAAGCAAAGATGCAATCCCAACTGTCTAACTCACAGTCAATACATCCTAGCTGCCTATCTAAGGGTGCTCAAGGGATCGCTCCAAGACCTGTATCACCGAAAGGATGTCAACATTCGAGAATCCCCCAGCTCAATAAAACCTCACTCGACCCTCAACAAAGGCTGCAGTAAATCTGACACTACATAGACTTCCCACAAAGTCATACATCCACAAATTTCCCACTATATGCTATAACCGCTGCAGCGGTTGTTTGCTGTGTGACTCACAGCCAGCAAACCCTCAACAAACATACATCATCTCTGACAATACATCCCATGTGGAAGTACCTGCAATTTCAGGATGAAATCTGGAATATCAAGTAGCAAACACAAGCTACCCGATGAACTAGTGGATGTCGCCTACAGTCTGTGTGTAGATGCGCCCGTGTCGTATGTGACACGCCTCCAAGAACTGTGAGCCGTCCTTCGATGTGTAGACAGCCACAAATCAACACTCTGGGAGTGTCGATATCCTCAGCACCTGCAGTCGTAGGCCGAAAACCCCAAATTTGCAGAGTCGGATCTGCACCCGCCGAGACCACGTAGTCGAAAATGGCCTGCGCAGACCTTTGTCGAAGCCGAACGGCGGTCGAGATGACCTCAGAATGAAATTCTGACAACACCGAGGCCTTCGGACTCACCCACGAGATTTGGGGCCGTGTCTTCGCCTGTCGAATTTCACTCCAATCTGAGTTGGTGACTCTAGCCTCCTGCAGTGCTGCCTCAAGCCTCGATCTGAGCTCTGATACCAGTTGAAGGAGTACGAGCGGAAGTGCGACGCGAGAGAGAGTGCGAGAATAAGAACACGACGATATGGTGAACTCGCTCTACTCTAATGTGTAGAGCATAGTGAGTTCTTATTAGGTTTTTACAAAAGAATATGTGTACATACCTGGCGGCCCGCCCACTTACCTGGGCAACCACATTGGGCTTTATACCCCAACACTAATGAGCAGGTAAAAAAGGCTTGGAGTGAGAAGCCAATTCCTGAACCAAAGAACATTGAACTGTCCTCAGACGATGAGGAAACAGACAGTCAAACCATTTCAACCGACCTGAAAAGGAAAGCAACTGCAGAACAGGCTGGCAGTTCAAAGAAGCAAAAAATTACACTTACAAAAAGCAGTGAATTTTTGAAGGAGATAGAAAGCCAGGTCAAGACAGTAACCACTGAGAAAGCTGTAGTGAGTCAGACTGAGCAGCAATCTGCTCAGGAGAATGTGCCTGACCAGTCAGTTGTAAAAACTACATTTGCTACTGGGTCTGGGAAAGATCATGCCAAGCCAGCCACCATTGTTGAGAGGATAGCAGACCACTCAGGGGACAAAGGCAAGAGTCAACTAGACAAAGGGAAAGGTCCAACGTTCTCGACTTTGCCTGTCCAAAGGAGTTCCTACAAATACTGGAAACCTTCTGCAACTGGTAAAACAGGATAAGTTGCAGCAAATGCAGACTCAACAATTGAAAGGGCATCTTCTGCTCAGCAAAGCTGATTATGCAACTCTACCCCATGTGGCTCTAGTGGTAATATATGAGCCTATTGATTCTGATCCAACCACAGTCAAAGACAGATGTTCGGTCCTTATACAGTCTTCTTGGAATACCATTATCAATTGTATGGGACAACTGATGGAGGCTGCTGGATCAGAAGAGGAAGTCAAAAAGCTCAAAGCTGACTTGACAGAAGCACAACATCAGATTGAAAAACTCTAGAAAGCCTAGGAAGAGCAGAATATACAACACATGGTACTGGAAGCTCATTCAGAAAGGACTAATGAGTTGTTGAACAAAAAGTTAGCTAAAGCTGAATCTGAAATAATGATCATCAAGAATCAATGGAATGAAGCACTGCGAGCTGCCGAGCGGGCTGAAACAATGCTCAGGATGAAGCGGGCGGAATTCAAAAAACTGCTACTGCACCATACAGCTCTAAAGGCTTCTCTAACTGAAAAATACATTTATAACAGCTTGTCTGAAATTTTAAATCCATCAAGCAATGCTGTTTTCAATCTAGAGAATTTAAAGTCCTTGATGGAAAGTATGCAGAGTGATTTGCAGGACAAGGTGAGTGAGTACAATAATGCTCTAATGAACCAAGCTATAATGGATTATATTGAGCAACAGACTTCTCCGGATGAGGAAGAAGAAGACAAGGAAGATGAAGCTGATCAGAAGGAGGATGATCAAGAAGCTAGGCATACAAAGGATGATGATGATGCCCCACCACCATCTCCACCTCCAGGACCTGGTACTGGTGGGACAGGGCCAAATGAAGGAGGCCAGTCACAGCCAAATGAAGGAGGCCAGTCACAACCAAATGAAGGAGGCCAGTCACAGCCAGACCAGCCAGACCAGAATGAGGGCCAGCAGGAAGGACAGGACAAAGAGCACCAGTCGGGTAATCAGCAAAATGAAGAGCAGCAACCCAGTCACACTGGGAATCAGCCAACTGATCAGTCCCATCTCAGCAGAGATGCTAAAGGGAAAATGAAAGTACAAGATGAGGGACCAGTTGCTGATCATCAGCATTCACTGCAGTTCATTACCCTGAATAGGCAACTGAGACATCAATAGGCCTCCATCACCAGACAGTATCTGGAGGATGATGATCTCTTGACTAACTTGGAAAGATTTCAAAGGCTATATGTGGGAGCCAAGGAAATGGTAGAACATTGGAAATCAGCAGCTTTCCATGATAAAGAAGCTTGCCGACTACCTGCGCATCCCAGTACAGTCAGCTACTGGAATGAGTTCCTAAATGGATACTCAATGATGATGAGAGAGTGGCAAACCCGCACTGGAAAAGGCAGCCTACTGCAGATTGTCGCTCCCTAGCCTTGGAACTAGAACTTCTGTTGGGTAACAAACCAACTTACCGTTGTATGAAGGATGTTAGGGTACAACTCAAGGAAGTTTTGGTACAAATGCAAACTGCCAGAGGTGTTTTGGATCAAAGAGTCAAAGCCATTCTTGAGGACCAGACAGCCACTAGCAGAGGACCTCAGACGCGAATGTCAGTCGGAGCACAAGCAACTGCTCTCCGAACATTGTTCTAGCTAGTGAGAATCACTAGAAAGATGATGGAGCAAGAGGACCAGGCTATTCTCAATTTCTTAGAATTTGTTTCTGATTCTCCAGTTCTCTTGTATGCTGTTCCAACAAGAGAAACCGAGCTGCCAAGATTCTTTCCAGCGCTCTATCCTCAACATCAAGAACCAGTTGATCGTCTCACATACTTCAAAATTATTGATGAGCTTCAGGATTGGTATGAGCGGTCAACTGTGGAATGGAAGACTTGGAAGACGTTGTTCAATGAGGAGATGCAAAGGATCCAGCTGTGTATGGGCTAGTGGAAGATTCAATTTAGAGGACTGACCAGGATTACTAATCAGTTGCTACAACTTACGGTCGAATCTTCCAAGTTGCTTGAAAAAGACATTGTAGCAAATCCGGGTCTGGCACCACAATACAAGGAGATGGCTGAGATTCTTTTCAAAGATCGAGTCAAAACTAATCAGTCTCTTCCAGAAGGATGGATCCATACTGCCTCGCATTGTCATAAGCTGGCCAGAACCAGACTCAGCAAGGGCAAACGTACACTCTATGATCCTGACACCAAAACCTATCATTCTCTCATGCCTTATGAAGTAGAGATGACCACCGACCGGCGGGATTAGCTTGAGCAGGAGGCCATTTACCGACTGATTCAGAAGGAGAATGCTGGTACTGGGACTTCTCAGGCACCGTCCAGGACAAAGGGCAAAGGCAAATGAAAGATGGTCCAATGGAAGGATACTGGGTAGTTCCATCTCAGAATTCAGTGGAGACTTTTCTTCTCAACAGGTAGGGAGAGATGACAGCTCCACCTTGGCTTGGTGAGAGCTCCACCTTGGCCTTTTCCGCTGCCTCTCATGATCCTTGGCCTTTTCAACTGCCTACTCGTAATCTTTGTATGGCCATTCTATCAGTGGTCGTCGGCATCCCAACATCAGAACCAGACGATCGATTTTTCAGTCTCACATCACAATCAGACATGGGAATTTTTCAAAAATTTTGGAATCTTCCCAAAATTCAAGAAAGAAGGGAATGATGTAGACGGCTGGATAGTCACTATGTGGGAACGTCTTCTTAGAAGATGGGCAGCGAATTACTTAGTGATTACTATGGTAATTACTATAGTAAACCCGAAGTGTATAAATAGGGCCCATTACACTGTAATCGGGTTGGCAATTATTATCATTTGGGTTAGCGCTCTAGCTATACTTGTACTTGAGAATCATTGGCAGTATTGTCGGATGTACTTTCTCTCTGTAAGCATATTCGCTGTAATCTTGATCTGTAATCCCAATCATGGCATATATTTCAGTTATACTTACTTCTCGTCCAGTCTTCTGAATCTAAATCTAAATCTGAACCTTATTTCCAGTACATAAGTCTGATTCTTATTTCAGTATCCACATTTCAGTTTAGTCTTTGATTCCTGTCCAGTCTGCTGTCTGAAATCTTCCCACACTAGTAGCTGAAATCTTCCAACACTGGAATTAGCTGTCTCAAGAGATCAGCTCCAATTCCACTTAACTTGGCATAATTGGCCAAGAAAAACCTGATGCTTACAAACCCAAGCCATTTATCTACTTAATCAAGAGCATGGCATCACCAAACACATTTAGTCATTGAACCTCTTGCAAAACACATTATTCTAATCCAAGAATTAGGGCCGTGTACTTTGCTTCTTTGTTGGAGTGGGAGTGTAGCAGCTGCCCATTAGAGAATACCTTTCCCTTTGCTCATTGAAAATGATGATGCTACCTGCAGCCTAGTCCACTGCTCTTTTGGAAGCTCCACCAGAGAAAAGAGAGTGAGCTCCTTCTAGCTTAGGATATTCCACCATTAGTGTCACTCCTTTGACTTTTGTGCTAACCTTTAGCTTCTTCTCATAGTGATGATGAGTAAGAATACCTGATAGACTAACTCTCGTGGAGTTCTCCACTTGCATAGTATAATCAAACTCTTGTAATCTAACGAGCCACTTAGAGATTCTAGATGAGACATCCATGTGTTGAATTACAAACGGAAAGACTTCTTCCATTGTTAGAATTACAAAGGGTCTAGGCAATAGATAAGAGCGGAACTTTGTAGTGGCAAACATCAATGCAAGCACCATGTGCTCTACCATGGTAAATCCTTTTCTGATGGGGTCATGATGCGACTAGAGAAGTAGATAGGACGCATGAAAGAGGTTGGGGGTCCTTCTGCATAAGTACGGCTCCAACTGTATCACTTCCTACACTGGGGTTGACATAAAATGGCTCGTCCCATCTAGGGGGTGCAATAGTAGAAAGTGAAGCCAGGATTTGTTTCATTTCATTGAACTGTTGCTCATTTTCTTCACTCCATAGGAAGACATATCTATGGGTGACTTGTTGTAAAGGGAGAACCACTTAAGAGAGCAAGTGGATGAACTTGCTCAAATACCTTACCTTCTGAAGGAAAGAGACCAATTTCTTAGCTGTTGTGGGTGATGAAAAAGATACTAAAGCTTGAACCTTGCTTGGGTCAGCCTCAATTCCTTTGGTTGAATTACATGGCCAAGAAGAGTGACCTTGCTTTCACCAATGTGACACTTATCTACGTTAAGATGGACACCCAAGGCTTGCAGCCTAGTCAGAGGCCATCATAGACCTTGCTCAAATGGAGGGAACGAGAGTTGTAGATGTAGATGTCATATGTGAAAACCCGTATTGACGTACCAAAGTATGGCTGGAAGACAAAAGTTACATAGAGTTCGAATGTGGCCGGAGCGTTGGTGAGGTCAAAAGGCATCACTTTGTAGTAAAAACATCCCCATGGTGTTATGAAGGTTGTCTTTTTTTGGTCTTCTTCTGCAATGCTAATCTGGAAGTAGCCTGAGTAGCCATCACATACTGTGTAGCTCTCATGACTTGCTACTTCATTGAGAATCTCGTCTTGGCCCATGGAAGGGAAAAATGATCCCTTTTTGTTGTTGCATTGAGAGGTTTTTAGTCTACACAAATTCTCCACTTACCGTTCTTCTTTGGTGTGACCACCACTAGAGAGACCCACTCTCAGTTTTCGATAGGGTAAATGAAACCTGCCTGTAGAAAACTCTTTATCTCTTTAAGCAATGCCTCTTGCTGAACTACCCCAAGCCTTCTGAGATTTTGCACTCCATGCTTACTTCCTTCCTTGAGTCTTATGCGGTGATGCACCATTGTGATGCATGTGACCTTGTCACAACCATCAATGAAAAGTGTGGTGAAGTTACCCAGCATAGAGATATATTCTTCTCTCTCTTCACTACCTAACTCACTGTAGAGCATCCGATGTAGCTTACTTGTATCCACCAAGGGTTGCGTACCTAATGGTCCCTCTTGGTTCTCTGGTGGTGCTTCAGATTGTGCCAATCTCTTTGGATCTATGAGGATGACTCCCATCAGTTTGATGCTACTCTCTCTCTCTCTTCAGTTGTTGTCGTTTCTTCCCCCAATGTGGTCAAAGAGTCACTGGTGAATTCATCTTCCGATGCCTCCAAGATCATGTTGTGTTTCTTACCAGTCTTCATGTCATAGAATATGGGATTTTCCTTAGCATCCTTCATTTGGATCATTGCGGTAGTCTAGTCCTACTTAGCCTCCATAGCCATGAGCCATGTCATTCCGAGAATGATAGGGGAGCCCTCCCCTTTGTGTGGCATGACAAAAATGTCTACCTCCACTTTTGTGTTGAATGCCTTCACCTTGATTGCATTCGCAATGCCTACGCATTTCACTTTGACGTTATTTGCTGCATCATTTTCTCACTCATGACGCATATTTGTGCACCGCCATCTATGTAGATGTTTGAGATACGTTGCCCCTTGATGTGGGCATCCATGATAGGTAGAATGTCATCTAGATTCCTCCCAAAGATAGCCCCATCTATCCTTGGTATTGAGTTTCTAGTACTTGCCATTTTTGTCCATTGTCTCCTCATCCTTGGTGCAAGATAGAGTAATTGGGGCCAGGTTATTTTCGGACCTTGCATCAAAACATCTCGAACTAGGTCATATGATTTAGCATACTCACCCATTGAAAAAATCCATGATGTCGATCTTCCACCAAGGCTTAGATGCATGCTTGCTAGAATCTCCTTTTCCTTTCATCTTTTTCTCCCTTTGAGACGCCTCTCCATGCCTAGCACGCTTCACTCCCATGGCATCCACTTCTTCTACTTTTCCTTTTCCTTTGTCCTTCTCTTTGACGCTCTCTTCTACCTTTGCCTTCCCTTTAGCTTCAAGACTGATGACACTCACTACTTGGTTTCCAGCAGGTGGTGGTGGTGGTGGTTGTACAGGCAGTCAAAGGAGGATTTGGACTAGTGGAATCGGCTCTGGTTGCCTAGGTGGTGGTGGCCTTGCCCTTGGTGGAGAAATTTGATTCTGTCTGACACCTCTATTGAATTTATGCCTTCTTGGATGAGGGTAGTGGTACATGCCATGGCCGTCCTCTCCATAGTTGTAACAATGATAGTCCTGATTTTGTCTTTGCTTGCTGCCCTCTTTCTTGCTTTGGATTTTTGGCAGGTGCATGCACTTGCTACACTAGATGTATTGAAAGATTCTCTACTTGGTTGGTTATTTGATTGAGGAGGTCTTGTTGATCTTCAGCCGGTTCTTGTGACCGATTCCTCTGAACGGTTGTTGCTGTAGGTGCGGCTAGGTGTGGTTGGGCCCTACCTGGTTCCTCTTCCTCGGTAGTTCTAGCTTGTAGATGCAATTTTTAATCTTTAAGGCGAGCTACTTCAATTGCTACCTCATACGTAGCAAGAAACCTTCCCTTCACCTTCTCTTTAAGAACTAGCCATAAACTAGCCACAAATCGGTTTTTCTTTAGGAAATCGTGTGCCCCTTTTCCCTCCCTCGACGATGCAACCTATCATCCCCATAGATCCATGAACTTTGATTTGTATGGTGCATATTCATCCATACTTCCTTGGTTCAACTCTATCAACAATTGCCACAATTTTTCAGATGTGGTGCCTTCTCCAAAGCGCCTTAGAAATGCTGCTCTTAGCATGTCCCACCTCTCCTTGGTGGCTTGCACCAAGGCATTGTACCATCATGTTGCTTCCACTTTCATTAATAGTGGAAAAATACGTAGACGTGAAGCATCACCATCCCTTCCAGAGACGACACATGCTATTTCAAGATTATCTAGGAAATCCGAAGCATCTTCCCCCACCTTATCTGTGAAGGTCGGGAAGGAAATGTTTGTCATTGCAAAACATGATTTTCAAACTCTTTTTTTTTCTTCTTTTTTCTTTAGTACAAATGAGTTAGCGGCTTATAGCGGCTTTCTTACAAGGTTGGGTGGATAGATCAAAACAAGATGAAAATTGAAACATTAAAGGTGTGATGGTAATCCAACACGGGGAGGATAATGTGGTTTGGGGATCTAAGGATCTCTCCTAGAACCTGAGCACCAAATAAGAACACAATCTTCTGCTGATATAAGATATTTCTATCTACATATATATGTATGTGAATGTGTTGCAGAAAACTAAACGAAAAAGCGGCTGGTTCATTATTTACGATGCACAGAGTGTAGAGTACTCACTTATACCCTTACCATGCCAGTGTTGACAAGTCGGCACATCCACAGGAGGTCATTGCCCTTCATAGGCTCCACCTTCCCTTCATTGCTCAACACATATGGAGTGATGGTGACCTGTTTGATCACTCCTAGCCTTTTAGCTAGCAAAAGTTGCAAGTAGTTACCGTAATTGGCTCGTTGCATGAACTCCACACCATTGAATTGTAGCTCATCTCCCGCCACTGGGTTTCACCCATGGTAGACAGTTTCTTTAGGATGAGTTGTACAAGGAGAGGAGGAAAGCCCTCTACCGCCCCTCCAAAATAGTGAGGACATTAGCCAAACCACTCCTCTCTAGGGCATGGGAACCTCGTTATCACCTCTGCTTTTGGGTTGTCAAAGTGAACTGGTAGCACTCCTTGGGGCATTCACTCTATATACAAAATGGGACGCCACCTACGAGTGGGCAACTTTGATAAAACCCCTATATATGATTCATATTAGGGAATATGACCCCCTTTTCTATGCTTATACAAAAATCAATGAAGAAAACTATCATACCCCTATCTTACATATAAAATTTAGGTCTCACATGCTCTAATTAAGTAAAACTAGTCAAAGAGTGTGTAGCATAGTGACTGGTACCATACTAAGGAACCAATTATGTTGATAACTAGACGTACCCTCAATGTGTTTTAGTTTGACTTTCAAACTATGTGCCCCATCAGCTTGCACTCTAGCTAATCGTCCCCAGTTTTGACACATCCAAAGCTGGTGTAAATCAACCATTGACTTGTTCCAAATCAACCATAATCTATGACCGGATTGATGCAAAATTTGATGCGTGACCTGATAAAAAACTTTCCTAAAATTCATTCGAGTTCTAGTGCACACCAGTTCAACCAATTGTTACAAGTAATCAATCCAAATCAGTCCCCCCCCCCCCCTAAATATAATACCCCCTCCCTTATTTTTAAGCTTGATAGATAAATTCACTACAACACAACATGGAGATATCGACGCGCGTATATCGACAAAATTAGCGGGCGTCGATATACGCGTCGAAATGTGCATCGATATACACGTGGAAAGGATTTATTTCCCACACAAATATAGACGCGTATAGCGACGCAAAAAAATTTGGGGGAAAAAAGCGAAACCCGCGAGCAACAGGGGCCATTTTTGCCTGCGCTCTGCTCAAATCTTGGCCTCCACGTGCTGCGCAGGTATTATGCCCCCCCCCCCCCCCCCCCCCCCCCCCAACCCCTCTCTCTCTCTCTCTACATCGTGTGTGTGTGTGTGTAGGGGAGAGAGAGAGAGAGAGAGAGAGAGAGAGAGAGAGAGAGAGAGAGAGAGAGAGAGAGAGAGAGAGAGAGAGAGAGAGAGAGAGAGAGATTAATGTATGCTTAGGAAATTAAAATTAAAGAAAAATAATTAAAGAGAGAAATGAAATGAAATTTTATCTTAACTTCTTCGAAAGGCCAAAGTGACCTATGAGACATGAGACAAGAAAGTTACAATGTGATGGATCTGATACAAAGTCAGAGTAAGAAGATGACAAACTAAAATATTATGGAATCCTAAACTGCTGGGTATGGACTAAACGGCTAAACTAGCTAGCTGAGATAGGTAGATCATACGAGATCCAGCAGCTGTCGCTGGCGGATCTCATCAATCTCCTTCATGGTCAGTAGTCTGACCGGGCGTTATGCATGTCGAGCCAAAGTGACCTAGCTAGATCCTCTGATGCAGCCTCTGTCGATGTTGTGTAGTCCTCCGCAGTCGTGGACGTCTAGATCTCCCTAGCTCAGTCGCTCGTTCGATCAGTAGAGAGATAGGGAAGTAGAGAGAGAGAGAGAGAGAGAGAGAGAGAGAGAGAGAGAGAGAGAGAGAGAGAGAGAGAGAGAGAGAGAGAGAGGAAATAGAGAGATAGAGAAAGAGAGTTATATATATATATATATATATATATATATATATATATAGAGAGAGAGAGAGAGAGAGAGAGAGAGAGAGAGGTAGGGAAGTGAAGAGCGAGACAGAGAGAGAGATAGGAAAATAAGGAAATAGAGAGAGAAAGAGAGATAGCGAGAGCGAGATTGAGAGAGAGAGAGAGAGAGAAAGAGAGATAGAGAGAGTGAGATCGAGAGAGAAAGAGAGATCGAGATCGCTTTTTTGAGCAAGAACCATGCAAGGCTTCTGAATCTTTCTCAAGTTGCTCATCCATCTTCACATTATCTTCTGGCTTGGACATGGAGGCCCCGTCCGGTTTACAATCAAGTAGAAAACTTTCATTGGGCTGAGAACTTCCATGGCTTGTGCATGTGGTGAAAAAAACACCAGGATGGGCATAATGTCCTTGGAAAAACCTGTGCAAAAAATTGCAAACAGACAGAACATTACAAAAATGACAAAAATGGTCATGCTTTAATATATGATTCATCAAGTGCGGCATTGGAAAGCTTTCTCTGACAGGCTACCTCGGAATGGAGGCAGGTGGGTTCGTAGATAGAGAAGAAACTATGGAACTAAAAGAGGCAAAGGGGTTTTGTTTGCTACATGCATTGCCATGTACACCTGGGAGTGCACGTATGTGTCTACCCATATAGGATTTGACCAATAAAGACGAGATTTTGACCCGATGGTCGTGATCTCCGTACACCTCGGTCATTGGGCAAGACTAGAGAATGCGAGGTAGTTTACATTGTGAGGAGTATATATATATATATATATATATATATATATATATATATATATATATATATATATATATATATATATATATATATATATATATATATATATATATATATATATATATTAAAACAACATTCATAATCATTGTAGATGGCAACGTCATCAACTAACATGGAGGAAAAGATTGCATGCTCGTGCACGCTCTGCAAGTATCAAATCCTGTGCAAGCGTAGGATATGTAATGAGCATGTGCACAAGTACGGAGAGTTTGCTAGAGAAATCGTACAGAATCTGCGATACGACTCCTACGGAACGGGCATTGATTTCCGCGACATAGCACCTACATCTAAGAGAGAGAGAAAAAAGATTATGTGTGAAGGTCCGACCAATATAGAGCCACGGATGGAAGCAGAAAAGGGCTTACAGACAGAAGACGATGGTATGGATGAGATGTTGGATGCCTTCTTCCAGACAAGCGAGGAGAACACGAACGAAGCAGCACCAGAAGCCGTGCGCCTATCTCCTGAAGACATGTTGAGGAAGTTGGCACGTCAACCAATCTATGAAGGCGCCAAAATATCTGTGCTTCGTACTTGTCTGGCGTTTTTGAATCTTCAGTCAGTGTACGGGTGGTCAGATGCAAGCGTCACTGCTTTGTTTAGGTACGTGATTTACAAAAGAGATTTTCCGATTGCAACGGTGATGTGCTCGGAGAGCTTTTTAATTTAATGTGGCTTAAACAGGTTATTGCGGGAGCAACTTCTCCCGGCTGGCAATGAAATGCCCCCCTCCAGGCCAGACGCAAAGCAACTTCTGACCTCAGTTGGCTTGGACTACAACAAGATTCATGCATGTCCAAATGATTGCATTCTTTTTCGCAATGAATTCGCAGATTGTCTGTCGTGTCCTAAGTGCGGAGCAATGCGCTACAAACAAGATGCAGTTGGCGAGACAGTGCCAGCTAAAGTGTTGCGGCATTTCCCTATTATTCCTAGGATAAAAATCATGTTTCGTTGTGGTTCCATTGCAAAGTTGATGCGGTGGCATTCTACGAATAGATCCACTGACGCAACATTTAGGGTGCCCGCTGATTCGAAGGCTTGGAGGCACATTGAAGATACCTGGACACATTTTAAGAGTGAACCACGCAATTTGCGTTTGGGCATGGCAATGGATGGAGTCAATCCATTTGGCTTGAGAAGCTCGTCATGGAGCACTTGGCCTGTGTGCCTTATCAATTACAACCTCCCGCCGTGGCTTGCTATCAAGAAGGGTCATTTGATTTTAAGCTTGATTGTACCTGGTAAGTTCAAGGCAAAAAACATGGATGTTTATCTAGCTCCACTAGTTGAGGAGCTCCAGGAGTTATGGCATGGGATCGACATAGCAGATGCGGTTGAACCAGTAGGAAAACAGCATGCAAGGATCCATGGACTTCTTATGTGGACTATGCATTGTTGGCCAGGATATGGAGAAGCTTCTGGTAATGGTTATTGATTTACCAAATTCTCGCTATTCGCAAGCCCTTTGCTTTGGCCTAATTCATGCTTTGATATATGCAGGACTAACAACTTCGGGATACAATGCATGTCCAATTTGCGGGCAGTCTTTGGATGTGCGCTATTCTACCTCTCTTTGAAAGACAATTTATCAAGGCCACCACCGTTATCTTCCAAATGGCCATCACTTGCGCGAAGGCCAGCTTGGTCGCGTCGAATGTCGTCCTATGCATGTACAAGAGTGGCGTTGCCAATGGGAGAAACATGAGGCGCAAGCTGTTCCAGGAATGAAACGTTTGTCCATTCTCCATACGTTGCCGTACTGGGGTGATCTACTAATAAACCATTTGCTAGATCCAATGCATATATTCAAGAATGTGGGAGAGCTCCTCTGGAAGAAAATCATGGGAATGAAAGACAATCGAGCTTCACGAGATGATTTGCAGTCAGTTGGAAAGATGCCAGAGCTGTGGCCTTTCACCAATGCAGCTGGTCAAACAAAACTTCCAAGAGCGCCATGGGTGTTTAACGGAGGAAGTGCGGACCTGCATATACAAGATTTTAGAGCTAGTGCGGTGGATCTCTTCCAAGGAGATACGGGAGGAATCTATTGTAGTCTCAAGGGCACAATATTTGATACTACCATTAAAGATGGTAAGGCCTTCCCAACTCCATTGAGGGAGTTTGCATGATTGAGAAGTATCTACCCACGAGCTGCCTAACTATCCAAATGCACTTGCTCGTCCATGTAGTAGATGAGGTTGCAGTGGCAGGTACAGTCCACAGCCGTTGGATGTTCTTTCTAGAGCGGTTCATGAAAACACTTAAGGGTTTTGTTCACCAAAAAGCGCGTCCAGAGGGGAGCATGGAAGAAGGATGGCTAGTGCAAGATTCTCTTGTATTGACGATCGAATTTCTATCCGTTTCTGACCCAGAAATGCCTCGACTGTGGAGCGATGAGGAGGATGCAAGACTGGTGGGAGAGGAGCCGCAAGGGCAAGGGGCGCCGAAGAAAATGAACCTGGCCATGCGAGAAAAGATCATGAAGTTCTGTGTATTAAATTCAGCGCCGATGCAAAAATGGCTTGAAAGGTACGAAGAAGAGAAAGAGAGACGCAATCTAGAGCGACAGGATTTCAGGCGAAGTCGAACGACTAGAGGCTTACCCTTGCCAGACTATCTCGCTCCTCTACCTGAATTCCCTACAATGGCATGGTTGGACAAGACAGTGAGAGCAGCTTGACAGATCGGAGAACCCATATCTCTAGAAGAGGAAGAGCTGGCTATTGGATGTGACTAGAAGTATCATACATACATGGCACTGTGGTCGCATGGAAAGCATTTCAGAACACAACAAATTGACAGCAGAAGAAACATGTTTGACAGTGGGGTAATGGTTAGTTTCATGCAAAAGAGCAGGGCCAGTGCTAGAGACACGAATGAGAGCACTAGCAACCTGGATTACTGTGGTCTGGTGTCAGATATCCTGAAAGTAAGCTTCAGGCGGTTTGAGATGTTTTTGTTGGATGTGAAGTGGTTCAAGGTGATTACTTCCGATCGCAATGCAACGGTATGCAGAGATGGAAACAAACTTGTGCAAATAGATTCTACAAAGACATGGACAGATGCGAGCGACACATTTGCTCTCCCCGAACATTGCGAGCAAGTGGTCTTTGTACCGGACCCTCGAGAGCGACAATGGTGGTTTGTGGTTCAGGTTGCTCCAAGAAATAAACAAGTATTTGAAGGGCAAGATCTCCTGGAGGAAAGTCACTCAGACGAAGTCCATACTACTGTGACATTAGATGAGATGGACGAAGGTATGGCAGAGGAAGCTGACAGATATACGAGGGATGACGTAGACGAGCCAGAATTGACACTTGTAGATGAAGATGCAATGGATGAAGACAATCTGCCAGAACGAGTTGGGGCAGAGTTATGTTTGCAATTAGAGATAGACGATGATATGGTGCAAGATCTTATCGATGATGCCTCACTCGTCGAGGCCTAGGCTTGTAAGTGTTTGTGTGAAGACTTTGATTTAAAATTAAGCTTAAAGTTAATTTAAACAACTATGTTCTGACGCTTTATTTTACTTTCTTTGTGCAGGACTTTAGTATGGCAGACGAGATTCCAAATCCCGCTTCCATGAGTGCAGATGCATTCATGGGCTTCGTTACACGGATGACGCCTACTCAGATGGCAGAGGCTTCTCAGTACTGGGTAGCCAGAGGCACGGGTACTACGCCTCCAGGCTTCACACCTGAGGGACCTACGCCTAGGGGGGGGACGCCTACGGGGTTCAGGACGCCTATGGGTATGATGCCTTCTTCTCCCATCACGGCCGCTTCGACACCTAGGGGTGGGGCAGAGACGGGTACGTCCTCATCTCCGCAGCACAGGCACACTCGCCGATCTCGGCGATCGTTAGGTGGAGGTGGTGGTTTCTCTGGAGGAGGGTCCACAGATGCTTCGATCCCTCCTCGCTCACGACCCCCGTCTTACCCAGGCAAACCTCTCGACACACCTCTTTGCACACCTCAGACACCTTGGGGGGCACACGATCCTAGTGCCTCCAAGCTCTATACTGTACGGGGAGATGGTTCTGTTGACATGGATAGAGTCGAGACAGAGATGCAACAACGGATTCGCCAGCTCGTGGAGCTGCAGTTTTCGACCAGCATTTTGATGTCTTGGGATCAGCAAGAAAAGGAAAAAGTCACTTACATAGTGGAGACCATCCTAAGAGAGTACCAACCTGCTCCGAGTTCTTCTGTTGTTTCGGCGCGGTGGATCAAGGGTGTTGCACGGGACACCATCAAACATCGACGAGATGCAGCTCGGAAGGCTTTCAGGACCAGCTCACCGAAGCCTTCGAGCATCCCACACGAGACGTGGCTGCAGATCAGGGAGGATGAGCGGACAGAAGCCACGCGGTTCAGACAGCAGCGTGAGGCCGCGCAGGTATGACAGATGACTAGGGAGACATCTCATCTTGGCAGCGGAGGCTTCGACACCTTTCGCTATGAGTTTGTGAGTTTCTAATCTAATCTTAACTATGGCGTTTTTTAAAACGCGATGAATCATGTATTCTTATTACTTTGATTTTTGTATAAACGCAGAATCTTGCGATGCATCGAGCTCCATCACGCGAGGAGGAGTCAGATGGATATCGCAGAGGTATCTATGAAGTATTGAATGATCTTGAAGCTTCAGGAGAGCCTGTAGACTGGGAGGCCTTACAGTCTCGCTGATCGCTTGAGGTGAGATGTTAATATGTGTGAGTTGATTTAATTAAGTCAGTATATGTGAAGTAATATCAATACTAATTTTGTGAGTTGTCCTATGTGCAGGTTGCGACGCCTAGTCATTAGTGGACTAGATTTCATCTATATGCTTTGTGAGACACAGACACGCTTCTGTGTCTCTTTTTTGTACAAACAGTTAGTGTTCAGACAGTTATTGTTTCCCTTATGGTTATGATTATTGTCATTGTCATTGTATAGACAGTTATTGTTTCTCTTTCTGGTTATGCTTATGGTTATTGTTAATTTTGTTTATGGTTATGGTTATCTGCATTATGGTTTTGATCAAAGTGATTATAGCCGGTTATGGTTATGCTTTTAAGTTATGGTTATGGTTCGTTATGGTTATGCTTTTAAGTTATGGCTATGCTTTTCAGTTGGTACAGTTGTCTTTCATTGGTCTTAAATCTCATGTGAGAACCTACATGGATAGCATGTAGGAGGCGTATACATGATATGGTTTTTTTAAAAAATTTTATGTAAAAACAAAGGAAACTCTGCCGAAATTTCTGCACGCGGGAGCATGGTTGATATTTTGGTGCTGCTCGCTTTCTTGGACAGAGGGCAGGAAGTCTAGTTGTGGTTGTGTCCATCTTTTAACTGGGCACAAGCCAGGCTACCTGCCCTCTGCCCAAGATTTTTTTTTTCTATTATGGTCGTCGCTATGGGCGACTGGCCAAGATTTTTTTTTTTCTATTATGGGCGTCGCTATGCGCGACTGGTTTCACAGCGACGCGGATAGCGACGGGCCGCATCGATATCTGCGTTGATAACACATTTTTTTGTTGTAGTGATTATTGGGGGCCTGCCCCTAACTTATACGCTTATGTAACTTGTAAAAAAAACCCCCTCCCTTGCACTTACGTGGTGCAATAAGTTTTCCATGGTGAATCCCCCGGGTAGCACTCACATGCGCGCCGCAAATCAATAGGTGATCTTCCGTCGCTTTGCTTCGGATGATGTTCTTTTTTGCAACCTAGGCACAATTCTTCTTTTCAAACTTGAAGCACTTGCATGGCCAGGTGTTTCTCCTTCCTTGGGGGTCATGTGATTTAGGATTGGCCTAACCCTCCTTTTCCTTTGACACGAGGAACTCCTTTGGGCCATTGTAGGAGCAGAGGCTACACTTTTATTTTCACATTCCTTGGGGAAGAGAGGCTTCAATAACCTCTTTCCTTCCTTAATATGGATGATTTCTTCGTGGTGGACATTGATGTAGAGGATTTTTGGTTCTCCTTTACTTTCATTGGTGGCACTCATTGATGGAGTGTAGTGGGTGACAGCAATGAGAGCAGCCTGCTGCCCTCCGTCTGGTGGCTCTTGATTTACAAACAGAATGAGAGCTATGAGATGGAGAACTTACTTCCTTGATGTTGACGATGGTGTTTTCTGACAGCAGCACTTCAATGAAGGCTGTGAGTACTTCTTCAATTTCTTCCTCCTTCGTTCTCCAATTGGAGAATTCCTACGACCACTCGTCCATGCTCAACGACGTGCATCATTTTAGCAGTGTAAACTGAAGGGTTATGAGAATTCCTCCTCAAGGGAGGCACCAAATGACAAGCACAAATGCAAAACGGACCCCGATGGCCTCTATGCCAGGATCGCGCACGTCGAACTCGTCATGGGGAGTGAATAGGGGGCACCACCTAGCTTTGAGCGGCTAGGATGCGGAAAACAACAATTCAAATAACACTAACATAGCACACCGTAGATATATATATATATATATATATATATATATATATATATCGAGAGAGAGAGAGAGACGTAGATGTATATGATGAAAACCCCTCAGGATGTGAGGGAAAATTTGATGCAAGGTAGTATTTACAGAAACCTTCATTTGAGCGAGGTGGAGACCGTGGTGATAGAGAGAGAGAGAGAGAGAGAGAGAGAGAGAGAGAGAGAGAGAGAGAGAGAGAGAGAGAGAGAGAGAGAGAGAGAGAGAGAGCCTATAGTGCATTCTCTAGGGAAAATTCACTTGTGTGAAGATCCCACTCCTATGCGTAGTGATCCTTGGATTTAGTGTGTGTGCATGGCTTTCCTCTCAAGTGCTAACCCCCCCCTCCCCCGATAGTGACCTCTCAGTGCTCTTTTATAGTGCAAGCTGCTTTAGTTTAACATAAACTGATTAGGTTTAGGGCCCTAAGCTGGAGAGACAAAGCAAGTAGTCAGACAATCACCTAGAGAGAGGTGGAATATACAAATGATTTTTTACAAGGTTTGGCTTGAAAACTGGCAAAAGGATTACCCTATGGATGTTTACTGAAGAAGTGTGTCATGGTCAAGATGCCAAAAAATCGCAGGCTTTGCTGGTGCATCCATGTAGCGCGCTCCTCAACTTTGGTGCCGGCTCGGGCATGCCTTCGGCATCTTTCTTTGACTCGTTGTCACCATCACGTGATTTTGGTGTCTTTTGTTGATGCATCGCGTCCGTTTTCATTTCTTCTTTTGCTTCCATGCGTGACGTGTGTGTGTGTATGTGTGTTGTTGGTGCGTATGGTGTATGTAGTGTATGCACATGTATGTGCTTGTGTGTGTGTGTTTATGGAAAGAGAGAGAGAGGGCTGAATTCTTTCTTGCTACACAGAACGAGAGAGAGAGAGAGAGAGAGAGAGAGAGAGAGAGAGAGAGAGAGAGAGAGAGAGAGCGATATGGAGAGAGAAAGAGAGAGAGAGAGAGAGAGAGAGAGAGAGAGAGAGAGAGAGAGAGAGAGAGAGTGGGATAGGTGTGTGTGGTGTGTAGGTGCAGGTGAGTGTGTGTGTGTGTGTGTATGGAAAGAGAGAGAGAGGGATATATTTGCCTTCATGCTACCGACACAGAAACGGAGAGAGAGAGAGCGTGAGATGGCGGGAGTAAGAGAGAGATGGAGAGAGAGATGATGAGGGTGAGTGTGTGTGTGTGTGTTGTATGAGGGTTTGTGTGTGTATGGCGAGCGAGCGAGCAAGGAGGGAGAGAGAGAGAGAGAGAGAGAGAGAGAGAGAGAGAGAGAGAGAGAGAGAGAGAGAGAAAGAGTTTGTTGCTTTTGATAATGGAGAAGAGAGAGGGGGAGAGAGATGCCAAGCAAGAGGGAGAGAGAAAGGGTGGTGCCAAGGGGGTGAGCCCCTTTGTGAGTGCAAGGTCAAGGAGGTGGGGTGGTGGCGGCAACCTGCAATTAAGAGAAAAAAACGTTTTCTTTAGTTTATTGAAACTATAAGGCTCCCATGATTTGGCGTTAGTTACCACAACCGTGGTGCTCGGAAGCCGGCCATCACAAGGTCTTTCTGATACTTCTTCCGAGAGATCATACACCTATATGGTTGAGGGATCCAAAAGTGTGAGTTTCAAAGAAGAAACCAAAATGGGAGCGGGACCATCACCGCCTGCACCAAACTTGAAACTTTTGCAACTGCAATGTCAGTTTGAGAATGACTAGGGTGCTAAAATCTATAAAGACGGCATGGATCGCTACTGTGTCAAAATTGAAGAGAGGCCTAGTGAGCTTAAGTTCGTAGTGCCCATAGATTATAGTGGCGATTGGTATTTCGATGAAGAGGGAAACATGTATATAGTTGTGCTCAATCCTTTTATTGTGGATAAGTGGGGATTAGCAGGCACGAAAGAAAAAGTTTAGGTAGAGCCTATGGAGAAGCCACAAAAGATAGACATTCCAAATGCCAAGCTTAGACTAGTAAATGTGGCTACATGCGTCAACACCGACAACATGCATGTGGGCTTATATAAGTATGATAATAGAGAGCAATAGCTCTACTATAGGTGTGAGGAGCCCAATGTGAAGGAGTGTTAATTGAGCAAAAATGCTTGTTCGTATTTACATTTGAGATTGAGAGAGATACACAAATAATCATGCCAGACAAGTATGGTCAGAAGTATTTGGTAGTGATCCGTAATGAGATCAAGGGATATACGTATTTTGGGGCTCCACTCCATCAGTAATATGTCACCCCTAGCGTGCATAGACCTACAGTCTCAAAAGCAACAAGACCAAAAACTACAAGAGTGTGTTCTAAGTTGAAATCTCATGTGGAAGACTCATTTATTCAACCGCATCTTTTTTTAATGAGACCAATGGTATCCTTGGATTCCTGGTCCTATGTCTACACATCCAGTTAGTGATATTTCAGACATGATTTTCAGCACTAGGATGCTGGGTACCAAAAGTGAAAGCCGAGATGTAAGACCCAAAGGAAGAGTGACCAATCGAACCCCTTCGAGAGCACCTGTCAGTGGATATGAGACGAGGGTATAATGGTAGGAGAACCTAGAATGATAAGGATGGTAGTAAAAACTCAAAGAATGCAACCTTCTCAATTGTCTAAGTGCATGCCAAAGTAGTACAATTAATTGAGAGATCCATACGTCCATGTTTCCATTTTCAAGGAAGTTTTAAGAATGGAACAAGTAGCGGATTTCCACACACAATACACGGAATTTGGTTTGACACTAGAGGGAAAAACGTTGACTTGGTTCCAACCACTAAATAGTAGAGATTTTTTTGCATATTGATCAATTCTTATGAGAGTTTGATGAGGAATTGTCTAAGAGGAGAATCAAGCACAACAGGGTTTTTCAGATCTATGCTTTCACGCAAAAGGAACATGAAAGGTGAAGGAAGCTTCACTTCGTTTCAAGCAATACATTAAAAGATGCCCAGTGCAAGAGTTACCACATGAAGATCGCCTATCGGCTCTCTTTAATGAGGGCTTGAGAAACAAAACTCTCAAGGACTTACATTTAAAAGCATGCACAACATTTGAACAAGTCACTAGGGAAGCATTGTACCTGGTTGACAATTGAAAAACATACAACAAGGTAATGAAGGATGTAGAGAACAATACTAGCAGTGCCTCTTCTACCACCAGTGAGTCAACTACAAAATGTAGTGCTCCTTCTTCAATCACACCAAATGTGGACCAGTTAGTTGAAGAAGTGGTTTGCAAAATGAATCAGACCTATAAGCAAAATCCTAATTTGAGGCTGCATCAACCACAAGTAGTCAATGCTCCAAGAGTGTTGAATTGGTGTTTCATAGAGCAAAAGTGAGAGCCTTCATAGTCAGAACTACTTGAGGGAAAGGCCGTATGGACCGTTGGTAGTGCAACAATTACAACCACCTCCAAGGTACCAGATTGGACCTAACAACACAATATAGAGAGGGGACACCATTGCTTCTTCTTCCACCAATGAGTCAACTATAGAACGTAGTGCTCCTGCTTCAATCACACCAAATGTGGACCAGTTAGTTGAAGAAGTGGTCCGTAGGATGAGTCAGACCTGCAGACAAAATCCTAATTTGAGGCCGAAATGACCACAAGCTGTCAATGCTCCAAGAGTGTTGAAGTGGTGTGCCATAGATCAAAAGTGAGTGCTTCTATAATCGTAACTACATGAGGGAAAGGCCGTATGGACTGTTGGTAGTGTAGCAATTACCATCACCTCCAAGGTACCAGATTAGACCTAACAATGCAATATAGAGAGGGGGAAAATTACAACTACTATTGGGGCAACATCACATTTATCTCAATATAATATGGCCATTATGCGTTATGCATAACTGATAGAACCTCTCATAACTCAACCAATCATGCCACCAAAGCCATGGGAGAGAGATAGAGGGTGTAGCTTATGCCGCAAAAGAGAGTCCATTGATGAAAGTACTGAACCTTCATATGTGGCTCAAACATCTAGAAACATTTTCATGATGGATGAAAATACACTCGTGTTCATAGCAAACCAAAACTACAAGCCCATGGGTTATCCTCCTAGGGCAACCAGCCAACAGGGACCTCCTAGGGCAAGCCAACCAACGGGGGCACCACTAGAGAAAGCGAAATCGAGGGCCCATGTTGTAAATGTGGAGGTGACCATTGGGCAAGAGAGTGCCCACATAAAGGTCAATGAACAATTTTTTTTGGATTTTGCCACAGGTATGGGGGAGATCACTTGATTTAAAACTGTGCAAAGAACCCTGACAATCCGGGGAAGGCAACTATCAATGTCATAGGAATTTTACCATGCACGAGTGAATCAAAATTTGAGCCGACAGTTCTAGTCAAAGGGGTGACTAGAGCTCAAGCTCAAGAAGTGGCAAAAACTCAACCTATAACAGACAATTCAAAACTTCTCAAACAAACCAAATTTGAAAACGGATCAATCAAAATTCAAAGAAAATCATGGAAAGCCGAACGAGATAAAATGAAATCAAAGAGGCTGATGAAAAAAATAGCTTTGTAAACATATTTGAACCAAACAAAAGAACTTCTTAGACATGAGAAATAGAGCAAGAAAGACGTAAAGGGATTAGAAGAGTCAAAGATTGACTCAAGCGGTTCAGTCTTGGTGGAAAAGGTGAACGAGCAAATAGATGCTATGTTGCAAGCCTATGAGGCAAGGCTCAATAACAACCAAACTTTAGAACAAAGAATACTGACCTATTGGCATCTGAAATACGAAACCAAAAGAATGGAGATGTGCAAAAGACTCATAGAAATTGCTTAAGCCCTGCTATACAACCTAAAGGTCCAAAAACTCCTGAGCCTGTAACACATGAACTGGGAAAGGAAATATTATTTGCTCATAAATTGCTCTCAGGATCCGGATAATAAAATCAAAACTCTGAAAAAAAACAAGGAGGAGCTCAGGACTATTGGGATTGTCGCTAACACAACAGATGAGGGTAAATCTTTGGAGATGTAGCCAATTCTATTAGTAGAAGAACCGTGGCCAAAATCGTTGTGGAAAATGATTAGAAGCAAAAAAATTGAAAGTTCCACATTGCTATCAGCACCAATCCCTGAAATAAACATGGACTATGAGATCTATCTGAGAATATTCACTCGTTGTACGAAGATGCATGAATGGAGGTTTCTATAGAGAGTAAACATGCAACTTTAAGAATGTTACCATCCTTTGTAGGGGAATATGAGACAAAATATGAGGTAAGAGTTGTGCTATCACAATGGAATTCTATTCCATAAGTGACGGATACAAAGAGCTTTCATGATTTATTATGTTGTCCTATAAGGTGAAAAATCACTCTCGTAGAGCACTAAAAATCAAATCATATTTATGGGGACAAATGAGCAAAAGTCTAGAAAGGATGGAGTGAAGATGAATTAAAAAGATGACCTCGTGGATAAAATTAAGAAAAAAAATTATCCTGAGAAATCAAAAGCAAAACCTATGCCAGTGAATAAGGTAGGTGATTATTGTAAAGGGAAAGAAGGAAACACCACCTTACCCCTGGAATACGAAGGAATAAAGATGATAACAATACTTGACAGTGGGGCTGTAATAGCTATTGTTACAAAAGGGATCTGGGAAAAAATAGGGAAGGCCAGCTCTCATAAAAACACGTATGAAATTGCAATTAGCTGACGGATATGTGGAAAGCACCTTGGGAATGTTGGAACAAGTGATAGTATCCTCATGAAGCATAGCATACAAACACACCTCTGTGGTAGTAGATTTTGGAAAAGGCAAAGATTTTGAAGTTATTTTGAGGTGGTACTTTATGCGACAACTCAAGATGGTTCAAGGTTGGGGCTATGATTATCTCTATTTATGACACAAGGGGTTCATAAACCAAACTAAGGACCATAGCTATAGGGATGTAAACCAAACTTCGATAGAAGACTTTGTTGCCACTACGGACGACAGAACATAGTTTCCTGGTTGGATAGTGAAGGATGCTCACATTTGGATGTGCGAAGCATCAGAATGCGGGAGTCTTAGAAAGGAGAATTATATCCTAGAGTGATCAATAGAAGACAACTACTACATGGAGAAATCATTTCTAGAGTAGTTGTTTGAACCCTTTAGATGGGAGAAAATACTGGTGACTTTTGACATCTGCGTAAATGAGTGACCAACACTATGTTTCACGACAAAGATGGTTACGACATAAGACCCTTTCTAATGGCATTCACTGTCTAGGAAACCAAAAATATTTTGAAAATGATTAAGATAATACAGACAAGCGATTGTAAACGGACAGTAAACAAAGTTTCCGTACGGGGGACCTTTCACAACGGACGATGATGAGGATGATTACCATGATTTGAGGAGTGATGAATTAGGGAACAAAACCAATCTAGGATCACTGCGTATGAACAAGCTCTAAAAATCATTTCTCGGTCCAAGTCGTGATAAAAAAATCAATCAACGGATCAAACCGAGCACTAATCGTTTGTAAGCGTGTGACCAACAACTGAAATGAAGCCAAGTCAAGATCTCACACGTGAATGGGATTTGGTTAGCATAATTTGGTGAATTTCAAAAATTTAATGTTGTAGAAACAATGCCAAGAGACCTCGATCTATCCACAAAACTCAATTGAAAATAACTTTGGGCCAAAAAACCATAACTATGAACCTTAGAGAAAATTGTACAACATAAGTCTTGAACTGGAAACCTAATACTCCATAGGGAAGTAGGATAAGAGCCGAGTCGCACCTCGTGTGAGTGAGGTGAGTTGGGTAAAGAGCTTTACCATCTTTAGAGAATCCTGATTTTGCTCTTGAAATATAGAAACCCCACTATAGTTGTACTTGCATAATGTAAAAGGTAGGGGCTAAGTTGTTTTTTAGCAAATGAAATCATCTCCTTGTTTCTCGACAGCATCTTGCCAATGAGAGCATGCTATCTCAACTCCCTACTCGCAAAAAAGATGAGCTTTCCACTGTGCTGCCCCTGGGTGCGACCTGGTTCATGCCAAACACCTCGCTTTCCCCCACTCCCCCCACTCGTACTATGTGTGACTTAGCTCTAGCCAATCTACCGCACTAGTTGTGTGTGTGTGTGTGTGTGTGTGTGTGTGAGAGAGAGAGAGAGAGAGAGAGAGAGAGAGAGAGAGAGAGAGAGAGAGAGAGAGAGAGAGAGAGAGACCCATTTTAGATCTATTTTTGACAACTATTAATAGGAAATGTCTAGCTCAACACTCAAAAAATGAAGAGACAATTGGGCCTGTCTTTACTCGTACATGCAATTCGGGGAGAGGAGCTTTTGGAAGTACATCACAATTGAGATACATGTCCACCAAGGTGTTCCCAAGCACAATTTCTTTATCAACAGCCTTTCTCTAACAATATCATCGTGAAATTTTTTTGCCCATATCAACCTTTGTCTTGAATTTGTTCTGAAGAGAGACCCTCACTTTGCCTCCGCCAAAAGCAGCCCAGAGCTTCCTGGCTTGTGACCCTATATTTGGGCATATGCTACCATCAAGAAGCTACGTTCCAATGAGGAGTTGTTTTTTAAAGAATGCAACATTGCAGATGATGTTGAATCCAAAGAAAAAAATGCCTCTTTCTAAAGTTTCCAGTGTCCTAAATGTCAATCATTGCACCTTGCACAAGGCGAGATCATGATAGGCAAAGCCTGATGTTGATGGTTAATTGTTTTCATTGGTTGCATGTCACAAGCAACACCATCACAGCCCTATCATAGATGAAATTAAGGATTTGGTCTACACATTTTGGAAAGTGGAGACTCATGTTTCACCAAACAAGCAGGATGTTTGTCGAAAGAGGATGGGGAATAAAAGCTACATAGAACACCATGTGCACCTCCTAGACAAGCCTTAGGTGATCAATCAAATACTTGTACCATAACTTATGCATTTTATGCATTGCATCTCTTGTGCATAATAACTTGTATATGTTGATCAATAGCATACTGATCTATAGACTTTTGCTAGTTAGCATATGGACTGTGCTAGTTAGCATATTGACTGTGCTAGTTAGCATATGTAGTAAGCTAGTTAGCTTGCCTTGGGTTCTAAATAGCATACAGACCTAGTTGGTTAACACAATATGTATGATAATTAACATACATGGTATGCTAGTTAACATACCTAGTATGCTCAATTGCACGATAAGTATGTTGTCAAACAGAAAGTGATTAAACTAGTTAGCACATGGAGTTTGCTAGGTAGCATATGGAGTATGCTAGTTAGCACATGGAGTTTGCTAGGTAGCATATGGAGTATGCTAGTTAGCAGGCCTTGAGTTCTAAATTGCATATAGAGCTAGTTGGTCAACACAAAAGGTATGCAAGTTAACACCACTTATGCTAGTTAACACCTAGTATGCTCACTAGCATGATGGTATGCTATTTAAGACAAGGGTTATGCTAGTTAGAACTAGCACATGGGTTGGGTATGCTAGTTAGCATATGGAGTATGTTGGTTACCATATGGAGTATGCTAGTTAGCATGCTTTGTGTTCTACCTAGCATACAGGGTTACCTAGTCAGCACAAGATGTATGCTAATTAACATTATTTATGCTAGTTAGCACCTATTATGCTCAATAGCATGATGGGTGTCCTAATGCATATACTAGTTAGCATAGTGAGTATGATAGTTAGCATATGGAGTATGCTAGTTAGCATATGAACTGTGCTAGTTAGCATATGGATTATGGTAGTTAGCACACCTTGGGTTCTAAATAGCATACCGAGCTAGTTGGTTAGCACAATATGTATTCTAATTAACATACTTGGTATGCTAGTTAACATACCTAGTATGCTAGTTACATACCTAATATGGTCAATTGCATGGTAAGTACGCTGTCTAATAGAAAGTGATTATGCTAGTTAGCACATGGAGTTTTCTAGGTAGTATATGGAGTATGCTAGTTACCAGGACTTGAGTTCTAAATAGCATAAAGAGTTAGTTGGTCAACACAAAAAGTATGCAAGTTAGCACTACTTATGCTAGTTAACACCTAGTATGCTCACTAGCATGATGGGTATGCTATTTAAGACAAGGGTTATGCTAGTTAGATTAATTAGCAGATGGGCTGGGTATGCTAGTTAGCATATGGAGTATGTTGGTTAGCATGACTTGTGTTCTACCTAGCATACATAGTTAGCTAGTCAGCACAAGATGTATGCTAATTAATATGATTTCTGCTAGTTAACACCTAGTAGGTTCAACAACATCATGGGTGTCCTAATGAGTATGCTAGTTAGCATGCCTTGTGCTTACCTAGCATACAGAGTTACGTAGTAAACACAAGATATATGCTAATTAATACTTTTTATGCTAGTTAACATATGCTGTTGCATGCACATTAGGATGTTGATTGTGTTGTTTAACACTATGATTTGTTTTCATAAAAATGTTCGATGTCCTAGTTAGCAATCTAAATACTAATCATCATTTGGATGTTGCAGGTTGAGTTCTTTCATAGATTTAAGGAAAAACATCCAAATTGCAAGATTTGCATGAGAATGTTGAAGCCATTCTTTTGTAGGCGGCTGAAGGATAGATACACATGCTGTTGCGAATACCATGTGCAAATGTCCTTTTTGAAGGACACATTGAACCACATGGGCCCTCGTGCTTTTGGTCTACATAGAGCAAGTTGTGACTGTATATTCAGTATTTGTGCCCCATGTGAGAACATTAGCAAGGGTTGCTTGGCTTCACATCACACGTTCAAAGGTGTCACACATATGTGGGAGTCTGTTCTCTTCCAAAGCCCGTAGATGCAGTTTTCCATAGAAGGGAATGCCTGATGGGAAAGTGTGACATGTGGTGAGAATAGGTTGGAATTATGCTACTTGGAGATAGCAAAGCTAGGTAATAGTATTAATGTGAAAGTATTTGCATATGTACAAGATCAAGACAAGCAGGGAAATAGTAACAAAAGAAAAGATCTTTTTCACAAAGAAATGCAGTGATGGGAGTTTCTTCAACTCTTGAAGACCAAGTTGGAGCTCTTTATCACTCATAACTATGTGGCTCGATGGCAAGGACAACATTTCAAGGATTGTCTTCTTCGGTTTCCAGACGATGTCGTCATGTCTGTTGTTGATTTTGCAGAGAATTATGTCCTCAAGAAACAAAATGAGATTCAATCAATGCATTGGCACTCTAGTCAAGTAACCATTTTTGTACACATAACATACTACCGCAAGGCAGGGGAGGTAGTCAAACCATCCACTTCTTCATATCAGATGACAAGGTGCATGACACATTTTTCGTGCAACACCACTTCATGCTACACCATGACTGGTTACAACAAGAGGGTGTCACTCCTAAGCAACATTGGGTGTGGTCTGATGGTGCAGCCTCGCAGTTCAAGGGAGCCAAGAATTTTTACTTTGCTGCAAGATATGGTCGACTCACGAAGATGAGGATGAGTTGGTTATTCTTTGGATCAGGGCACGTCAAGGGAGAGCATGATGGTGCAGGAGCAATTGTGAAAACAACCTTGACCATGAAGAACATCTAAAACTTTAATGGAGCTATTTTGCGGTGTGCAGCTGATGTGGTTGCTTATTGCCAAGCCAACCTGTCGTAGGGAGCACCTTCACACTATCCTTCAAAGGAAAGGGAATGTGCCCATGTGTTCTCGGAGGTTAAAGAGGGGGAAGTGAATAGGGAGGTGAAGTGGAATTGTGCCACTGTGGCAAAAAATTGCTCTCTTGATGCTTTGCATGGTCACAACCCTGGGGATCCAGTTGCCCTTGCAACAAGAGCCTTGGCATGCTTCTGTGATGCATGCATGTACTCAAGATGGAATCGTTGCGTCAATAAAGCCCACGTGCAGCCTTGGGATTATCATACTCTACTACCATTACCTGATGATGATGTGTTAGATTCCGAGCTAAGAAATGAAGCAGCCTCCTACGATGACTTCACATATGAAGGTCATCATGATGTGTTGAGTAGCACTTTATATGTTGAGTGGCACTTTATGTGTTGGCAACACATTTGCTGTAAATCCAGATGTTTCGACCAACATCGAGGATGTGGATTTCTACCTAGTCAAGTGTGTTGCAGCAAAAGGAGAAGGTGGAGAAGGGGTACCTCGATGAGTGGGGATATTCAATTGATAGAGGCTCATATGTTGTGCAAGGTCTATATTACGAGAAATTGGATGCATACACCTTCAAAGCTAGACCACAAGCAACCCATCGTCCACGTACTTTCACATCTGGTATGATGTATCAAAATACCCATGGAGTACATCCCAAGGAGACGACAGTTGTACACAATCAACCCAGAAATCTATAAAACAATATATAATAGCATGCCCTTCAAATTTTAAGTTGTAATCACTTCATCTTCAATATACTTCTTGCTCGAAGATAATGCAGTTTTATCAAAAACTTGGGTATCTTCTGTCTCTTGTGTCTCCTATGTGCTTTGTGTATACATGGCTTTGGTGTCTATCACAAAGGGGTCTCAGTTTAAGAGAGATCATTTATACAACCTGTCCCGTTAAACCTAGAGGATCTGAGCTCATCAAGAAAATGTAGAACTTTGGAGAGGTGATCAAACAAGCTCAAACTTCACCTCCTTTGGTGTCTTACAATTTACGCTTTTTAGAGCAGGACTCCATATGGTTTGGGCAGGTAGCCCACAATTATAAATGGAAACTGTAAAAGAAGGCACACCGAGCCTGGCGCAAACAGTATGCTAAAAAGCATACCCTTGCTGGTTTAGGGGAGAAGAGATGGTAGCTTTCTGTATACTGTGTATGCTAATTAGCATACCTTTGCTGGTTTCAAGGAGAAGAGATGGCAGATTTCAGTTCACTATGTACTCTAAGTAGCATACTGTTTATGCCAGTTGGCATAAACAGTATGCTAGTTAGCATACCTTTGCTAGTTTTAAGGAGAAGAGATCATAGCTTTCTGTATACTGTGTGTTTTGATTAGCATACTATGCTATGAGTGAAAGTTAGCGCAAAAAAAATTTCCCAATAGTATGCTAATTGAAGGTATGCTAATAAGCATACTATTTATGCTAATTAGCATATTGTTTATGCCAATTGGCATAAACAGTATGCTAATAAGCATATCTTTGCTGCTTTCAAGGAGAAGAGATGATAGGTCTCTCCATCCTATGTATGATAATTAGCATACTGTTTATGCTAACTGGCATTCTGTGGGTATGCTAATTAGCATAGTTAACTGGCATAAATAGTATGCTAATTAGCATAGTTTTGAGGGTTTCAAGGAGAAGGGATGGAAACTTTTTTTATACTGTGTATGCTAGTATCATACTATAATGAGTGGAAGTTAGCACAAACAAAAATGTACAGTATGCCAATTCAAGGTATGCTAATTAGCATACTCTCTATGCCAATAGGCATAGACAATATGCTAATTATCATACCTTTGCTGGTTTTAAGGAGAAGAGATAACAACTCTCATACTGTGTATGCTAATAAGCATACCATGTATGCTAATTAGCATACTGTATGCTGGTTTCAAGAAGGGATGGCAGCTTTTCTATATACTATGTATGCTAATTAGCATACTATGCTGTGAGTGGAAGTTAGCAAAAACAAAAATCCACAGTATGCTAATTGAAGGAATGCTAATTAGCATATCGTGTATGCTAAATAGCATATTGTTTATGCCATTTGGCATAGATAGTATGCTAATTAGCATACCATTGCTGGTTTCGAGGAGAAAACATGGCAGTTTCATGTATACTGTATATGCTAATTAGCATATTATTGTATGCTGTGAGTGGAAGTTAGCACAAACAAAAATGCATATTATGCTAATTAGAATGTATTGTAATTAGCTATTGTGGGTATGCTAATTAGCATGCTAACTACTTTTGCTAGCTAGCATAAATAATCTGCTAACTAGCATAAACATTATGCTAATTAGCAGACCTTTGTTGATTTCCAACGAGAATGTATACAGATTCAATGTTTACAAGACAAAAAAGAATACCAACAGTACACATAGTATTGTCTTCAAAAAAAGAATAGTACATGATCTGATCATTACTATCTGAAGTGAATGTTGGAATAGTTACAAACATTGGAAAGGAAATCTACAAATTTTCCTTATAATGTTACAAAACTGTAGAGAGCCTCCTACTCTAGATAAGATCGTGGTATAGGGCACATCTACACTTGCTTTTGCCCAGTGTCCGTTTGCTTCTTTGTTTGTTGAGATTTTGGTTCTCGCTCTCTTTCTTCTTCTTGCTGAGCTTTTGGTTCTTGCAACTCTCTTCTTCTTCTTCTTCTTGCTACTTTTGTAATTTTTCCCTCTGTAGCTTCTCTCTCTCATGTGTTTCACTTCTTCATCAGCCTCCCTTTGTCTCCTACGCAAGGCTTCCTTACGCTGGGCCTCATTGCACTTTTGCATTTATGATGCCAGCTTCTTGATCACTTCTTGTGAAAAAAAGTTTGGGGCAATATCAAATGCATTTTCAGTTGTATACGTTGCACGACCCTCTGATTGCAGCCATAGGAATAGCCAGCTGCTCAAAGTATCTATCACGAAGTTTTGGTTTGTTCCTCTATCTTAGGAGTAACAAGCCAACTTCCTTCAGGGTTCTGACACACTTTTTGCATACTATCATCAATACTTAGGCTGTTTTGGGGCCCAAAGTTGCAATTCTTCCAAAACAATCTCAAATCCTTCAAGAATATAGGCTTATTATATATCTGCTAAGGCTGGCCACTACAATAATTCTGTGAAAAAACACCTCTCAGCTTATCTCGCTGCTCTTTGAATATTGTTTCTAATATTGCATTCACTTTAGGTGCCATGATGGTGCTTCATATATACACATGGAAAAATCGGAGGCACCAATCCAAAAATTTGTGGCTATCTCTACGACAAAATACATACCTCCTACCTTCCACATTGTACTTAATCATTTCCCCTGCATGTTTAGGGGGAATGTCACCGTCGTACATTGGCTCTACAACTTGAACAAGCATACCATTTGAATCAAGAACCAAAGTGCAACCCTCGTCTGGCAATGGCTTTGGCACGCATATTGGTTCTGGCAATGCATACCACTCAACAAAAATAACTTCCCCCGAGGAATGAACATAGCTGAAGTACTCAACAATTTTTGTTAAGCATTTAAGATAGCTAGCTATGCGCTTCTCAATCTTGACTTTTTCTTTTCATAGCTATCTCACCTTGGCAATATGTCGCTTTTGTATGGTTTTGCATGCAATGGCATAATTCAAATCATGCAGGGCAACTAACTGCAGTTTCTCTTGCCCTATGACATAGAAATGGTATTGAATAAAGACATCACAAAGGATAAGCAAAAACTACTGAACTGTTGCACAATAAAATAATATTGAAATAAGTTTCTCCGTTATAAATATCCAGAGAGATACATGCCATAGGGTGTGGATCTTGCTAACACTACATAACTTGGACACAATAGGGAACAGATTCATCACAATTTCTTACAAGCACATGAGCGAATGGCTTTCTTTGCACCTCTGCTGCATTCATTTATGTCATCTAGGGTGCTCGAAGGGGCACCCCAGGATCTTCCAGAATCTATTCCAGGCCACCTTTTCTCTTTAATTTCACTTTGTTTAAAAACCCTGCAGGGGGCTGTCATCATAGGCATCTTGCATTGTTAGCCCATTGTCAGTCCTGAAACCTTCCTCTTGATCACTTCTACCTTCCTTTTGCACACTCCTAACTGTTTCCTCTGAGACGCTGTCAGGTATTTTTTGGGTGGAAATGAAGTTGCTAATCCATGCTAAAAAGCTTGCTCACTAGCCCCGAGTACATAGATGTACATAATGCTTTGAGTCTTTGGAGTGCTCTTATAGAATTTATGTACAAAGGCTTGGTTTTGGTCAAGATGTTGGTTGAGTTTTGGGTTGGCCAAGTTTTCAAAAAATAGTTTTTAATGAGCATTCCTAGCCATGCTTGATAGCTTGCAAATCGGACTCCGACGTCGTGAGTTACACGCACTCGAAGTGGATGGTTTTTCACTTAAAAAGTGGCGGCGGATGCACGTGGGAAGACGGCAAGTGGGCCGACTTGATGGTTTTTTTAGCAATGGTATGTTTAGAAATTTCTGGAGTTAGCCGGGGTAATAAGCTCCAAGCCATGCTTTACGGCACTATATTTGGTGGTCGGGGTCACCCGCTACGCCTCCGAGAAAATGGCTCAGGTTGGGGGCAAAACAAAAATTTCAGGTTTTGATATGGGGAAGTTGGGTAAGTTGGGGAGAGCATGCCAAGTGGCAATGGAATAACCTCACATGGGGGGGAGCATGTGAAAATTGGAGGGTATAAGGGGGGGAGTGGGTACCCCCTAAGGGTGTATCAAAGGAGTTAATGGAGCTTCTTGGCCTTGCTTGAGAGGGCTCGTGGGCTTTGGGGAGAGGAGGGGGCGCCCAATTTGTGTTCCCACTGCCTGGATAGGTGCCCTACCCATGTTTTGGTCCCTGGACACTCTCTCCCCCCCACTTGCCTTGGTCAAAAAGTGATCGACAGCCCACTTTTTACCCAAAAAAGGCTCAAAATGGACCAATAAAAAGGTGCCTAAAGGGGGAAATCAAGTCAGCTAAGAGGGGAGAGAAAATCCCTTGGGATAAGAGCCAAAAAATCCCCCTTTAATAGCTGCATTTCTCTGCACACCTGTAGACACTTTCCAGAGACCTCTTTTTTGGAGCTTTTTGAAAACCCTCGAACTTCAAATGCTTGTAATTTGCTCATTCCTTATCGTAATCAAGCATATGGATGCTCTACAGACATTTACGCGAGCCAATCTATACACTCATTTTCTCTAATTCTTCTAATTCCAAGTGTAATTTCTGCTAGAGCTATTTTTCTCCAAGCTTCACAAGTGTTTAACACAGGTGAATTCGACGGTGCAACTGTTGTTCTTTCCGATGGTGTGATCGGTGCAAGGCTATAGGGGCATTCATTTTCATTGTTGTTTTCACTCCACATCATTTTGGTGCCCCCACTGAGGACAAAATCCTCAGGTGCTCGAATTTCTGCAAAATTTGTCCACTATGCAGGCAGAGAATGTAAAGGGGATGTGGGTCCTTATGGACAACCACCTATGTATGTGTTGTTTGTGGATAGTATTTGAGGCGGACGTTTAATTTGAATTGCAGCCTTTGTGAGGGTCGTGAGGTTCTGTGAAGCCGAGCACTGGGGGCCGGGTTACCCAGTGTGAGGTGGATTAGGTACTGGAGCGATCCATCGACATCCCTTGAGTTTTCGACGTCACATGTAAGTGTTTTTGTGGCAATCAAACATGGCATACGAGTTCCCACAGTTTCATTGATTGCCTAATGAAAATGCACAGACGTTTATTGAAAAGTTGGAAGTCAATTTCTTATTGTGCAATATACTAGACCAAGCTATATTGTTGCGGCTGCTGCAATATAGTTTACAGGATGAGGCAAAAGTTTGGTTACACAATTTCGAGGAGTTGATGAAGGCACAAAACCCAGGGGTGGTTTTGGACTACAATCGTGTGAAGCAAGCTTTCCTGGCACAATACCGATCCATTGAAGCACCTGACAAAGTTTGGTATGAAATTTTGGGGTACACTCAGAAGGCTAATTAAAGCGTGGATGATTTTGTCATGCAGTTTACCCGATTATGGGATAAATGGACTTGAGCTTTGGGAAATGAAATTCCTCTGGCCATGTTAAAGAAGGACCGTTTTGTAGCCAATCTCAAGGAATGTCTAAAGTTCAAAGTTGAGCTGAAAAGGCCCGTTACTTTCAAAGAGGTAGTCGCGATTGCCAAGGAGAAAGAATGGAAGGCTCAATGACTCCATGAGTACGGCAAGGCAGCTCCTGTGCAAGCTAATGGTGGCCAAGGTGATGGAAATCAGGCAGAGACTGGAGTCCCACCCACTCAAATGGCTGTAGACCCTGAGGAATTACAACGTAATATGCATGACATGATGAACATGATGCAAGAATTACGGCTCAATGTCCTTGGAGGTGGAGGTGGTCGTGGTCGCGGTCGGGGCCATGGTAGAGGAATGGCCTAGCCATATGAAGCTCAACCTAATGCTAATGCAGGTCGTGGATAGGTCGGCTTTGAGCCACGAGGAAGGTTCATTCCAACTTGTTATAATTGTGGGTAACTTGGTCACATCAGCACTCATTGTCCAGGACCAATAAGGATGGGAGGTGATATGTTTCCACTTCCTCAACAGATCCCTAGCAGGGCCAATGATTATGCATTGGATATACAGGGAGATCAAGGTACTAGACAGGAAAATCAAGCCTCAACCTCTGGTGGTCATGTGGGTATTGTGCGGGTAGAAAAGAAAGACGCAGATGTGTTGCCAATAGGAAAAAGAGAAAGGGAAGGCTATGCAGCATCAGGGCGTAGTTGAAAGAAAGGGAAGGAGAAGGAGGGTGAATATGCGAAAGCCAAGAGAAAGAGAAAGCCTCGTAGACGATTTGAAGTGGAATATTTTCCTTTGGGAGAAGGCCAAACAACTTACAGTTTAAAGGAAGACCTGATTGGGAGGAAAGTAGATTGTACTTTTGGACAGTTGATGAATATGGTGCCCAAACTTCAAAGGTAGTGGAAGATTAGTGAATCCAGAAAAAGAGCTGAAGCATGGACAAGTCAGAGTGTTGTCCATGGGAGAGTTACTCAACATCTTTCATGTGGTGAACGCTTGGCACAAAGGTGTGGGCATGGGAGAAGCCTACATTGATGGAGGTGCTCAAGTTTGTGTGATCACACAGTCATGTGTCAAGAGACTGGGTCTCATCACATGCGGAAGCTCTGGGTTTCGGATTCGACTAGCAAACCATGCCAAGGTGAAATGTTTGGGGATGATCAAGAATTTGGAAGTTGAAGTCTTTAACGTGAAAGTTATGGTGAACTTTCATGTTATGCCAGCCGGTCTGGGAGCCTTTCCTCTCATTTTGGGACGATCTTGGTTGAGAGCCGCTGGTGCCATGCAAGATTGGGGCAAGGGCACTATCAGTGTGCATGGCAAGAAGGGTGAAAAAGAGGGTGTTTGATATGACTACCAAACAACCTATGGAACTTGAAGATGTGAGTGAGAATGATGAGTCCGGAACTACTAGTGATGATAGTTCTAAAGACTCAGAAAGTAGCACTACTTCAAGTTCCAGTGATGAGGGTGAAGTGTCATTCTTGTTATTGGACGAGGAACAGAGAGAATTTAGTGAAATGCTACTATCAGGGAATATAAATGCTTCAAGCCGTTTAGAGCAACTTGAAGAGTTGATGCAACCTAAACAGGAACTACCAGTGAAGAAAGAGTTGATTCAAAATATGTTGAGTACTGATCTGACACAAGGAGAAAGAAGGGAGTACTTAGCAATGTTGGATAGGTTTCCAAATCTTTTTATTACCTCATATCAAGAAATAAGGGGTTTTGTTGGGGATCCTGTGAAGAACGAGCTAGTTGAAGGGGAAAAACCAATCAGATAGAAGTTAAGGAGGATGGGCAAGGAGTAGATGAATGCTTTAAAGGAAGAAGTGGATAAGCTTTTGGATAGGGTTCATTGTGCCAGTGGATAATGCTGAATGGGTAAGCCCTATAGTAGTCACCCCAAAGAAATATGGGTGTTGGAGAGTATGTGTTGATTACAAGCCACTAAATGCGGTGACCAAGAAAGATCCTTACCCTCTGCCTTTTATTGATTAATTGCTAGATGCACTGGCTGGTTTTAAGAGATACAGTGTCTATGAGGGGTATTCAGGATACTTTCAGCTTATCCTTGCTCCTGAAGCCTAGGAAAAAGACTACTTTTATCACGCCATGGGGTTGTTTCTGCTTTTGTTGCCTTTCTTTTGGGTTGACAAATGGTGGGCCAGGAGCCTTTGAAAGAAAAGTAGATTGGGTCCTTGCCCCATTTCTTGGGAATTTTGTCAAAGGGTTCATAGATAATTTTTGTGTATACAATTCAAGAAAAGAGCATATTCAGAAGCTTGAAATGACGTTTGCAAGGTATGATGAATGCGGGGGTCAGTTAAACCCCAAAAAATGTCATTTGGCGCAGCCAAGGGTGAAGCTTCTTAGACATGTGATTTCAAAAAATGGAATTGAGGCATATCCAGAGAAAGTGGAAGCCTTATTATTGCTGTCATCCCCAAAGGATACAAGACAATTGGCTACTTTCATTCAGAAGGTTAAATATCTGTCTCGATCCATACCTTTGGCATCACAGGTATTGTACCCACTGCAACAAGTGGTTAAAAATGATCCATTGGAGTAGACACAAGACTGTGAACAAGTTTTCGATAAGGTCAAAGAAGTTTTGAGCACACTTCCTATTATGCAAGCTCCTGACTGGGAGAAAGAATTTTATGTTAACCTGTTAGTTGGAGATGATGCCATTGGGGCTATGCTATTGCAAAGAGGGAAGGAGTCCAGGTATGTCATAAAATCTAATATCTAACCAACCCAAATGATTCTCTCATATTAAATGGATCACTTAATGTGGGAGAATAAACGGGAACAAGTGTTAAGATATACATATGTGCTTATAGATCTATCTCACCACGGGGCCAATAGTAAAGGGGCCCAAATGGGATATGGTCTATCAAGAGCAAGGCTAACCAATGGAGCATAGGACCTTAGGGTTAGCTTCATTGAAGACCTCCAATAATGTGTGTAAAAGTCCTTTGTTCTTAGGTAATCTAGGGCTGAGCTTGAGGTGGGAACCCGGCCCAAACTCGAGGTGCTTGTCGTGCTTGAGGTGCTTGTCCTACTTCAAGTGATTAGTCATGCTTGATGACTAAGGGGCTTGCTCATCCAAAGTCAAAAAGATCCCTACAAGGAGGGGGGCGAGCCTACAAGGGGGGGGGATGAGAGAGAACACACACACACACACACACACACAAGGGAAGCCCCAGCTTGAAGAGGCAGCAAGGACACTTGTCAAGTTCCTCCTCATGTTGCCCTCATGGTGTGCCTGAAACCTATTGGTTGTCCACCCAAGGGGTCCAATGATAATAAAGGATATTTAATTATTTGATTTTGCATTTATCAAGTCCTCTCTCTCAAAGGGGAAAGGGGGACACTTGTCCCAAGGCTATCCCTATTGCTTGTAATGGCTCCCGCTTGTGATTAGCTAGGCCTGGAGGGGTCCAATGAGCTTCAAGCATGAGCTACAAGGGGGGGTCGACCCAAGCAAGCTATGGGGGTGCTTAGGGGGTATACTCATCCACACACACTCACACACACTCTCATTGTGTACTATGCAAAGTGCAAGAGCTCCCTCTCTTTCTCCAAGCAAGTAGAGGTTGAGAGCCTACACCAACACTCTTGGCTATGGAGTGCAAATCCATCCAAGAGCCATGCTTCAATGCTTGATCTTTCCATCTATTTATTCTTCATTACTATGCTATTATGTATGCTAGCACAAGAGTTATGATAAGTGAGGAACTAGCTCTTTCTCGTATGAAATGTTTCTTCTTCCTCTTCTCTACCCTCATTCCCTGCTAGCTCTCTCCACCTTCGAAGGTGTTTGAGGTCTTGGGACTGAGGCTTGGTATAGTTAAAGCTTTCTTCAAGTTTAGGTTAAGCTATGATGGTGATGCATGAAGCTTTCCATCTTCATTGCTTCACCTAGGTCACAAGGAACACAAAGAATGTATTGTAACAAGTCTCTCTTTATGGGAGAAATCATAATACAAATGCCTATTGGAGGGGGGACCGGCTCCACATAAATCCGGTCCTCAACTGTTGTCATGTTCTCTAAATTCTCTCTCTTGCAAAAGTAGTGTCCATGCCAAGTTAACTAATTGCTATAATTATGTTGCTATCTTCAATTATGTCTACCCGCTATGCTCACAAAATCATTTCTTGAAAGTACTCTCATTAAATTCCGCTACTCTCAAATTGAATAGGCAAATTCCATTACATTGGTATCATAGCATTTGGTTTCTCTTTTCTTGCTTAAGAAGAGAGGTCCTTAAGTAGCCTATAAATGGTTGATGTTGTTAATTATAATAGAGTAAGTGGAACTGGGATCTAATATCGGTTTTGTTAAGCCCACTATGTGGGGGATGGTGCACACCTCGGGAGCTTTGGACTTAATAATGGAGTCATTTTAGACTTGCCTACGGCTTTACCATTATTGAGCCATAAGAAGTCCGAAAGGAGCTAGCTCTTGGCAACTCTGCCATGTTAGACCTACTCCTCTACTCTCTATAATTAACCACTTTGAGCCGTGGGTGTAGATACTTAAGAGCCGATTTTCAAAGGCTAAGAGGAGTGGCAACTAAGGTTTTGTATTGCCAAAGCATACACTAAGTATAAACATAAATTTTGTTAACATGGCTGACAATAATCAAGAGAGTAGAATGAACATTGATAGCTTTGATTTTTCACATGAAGGTGCTAATGATGATGCTCCCATGTTTGTGAATTATCTCATCGCTAGGTTGCAGCAAGCTATGGGCAACCCTGGTTTGCAAGCCGAAGTTACTCAACAACTTCGTGCTTATGGAATTTCCCTTCCTCTCCCAGAGGAGAGAGAGCTTAGGAGGCCTCTTGAAGAGACCCCCAAAAGAAGACTCTCTCCCATTCGAGAGGAGGAATCCAAAGAGAAAGAAAGCAATGAAAGTATAAGTTCTTCTGAAGAGGTGGCTCCACGAACACGGCGGTCTAGACGATCGCCTACTCCTCCCAAGAGGAAAAGAGCAACCTATAGTCCTTCTCCTCATCACTCTGAAAGGCAAGAGAGGAAACAAAGGAAGAAAAGGGCTAGGAAGAGGTCACCCTCTTCTCCTTCTTCTTCACCTTCCTCCTCTTTCGATGAAAGTTATGGCTATTCTCCTAGAGAATACAAGAGGGGAGGACATCGCAAATCATTTCCTGCATGGCGAAGGTCACAAAAGCTAAAGAAGTTCAAGGAGGGAGGAAAGAGTATCTCTTTTCTCACCTACGATGGCACCTTTGGTGCTACCGACAAAGTGTTGGCCTTCATCCAGCAATTTGATGCGGCCTTTGGGGACGAGGGCTTCACAGAGTCCTCCAAGCTACGCCATGTAGCTATGCACTTCCAAAAATCAGCTCGTCAATGGTGGGCTAGCCTTCATGGAAATGGAGAAGCCCCAAAGACATGGAAAAATCTACGAGTTTCCATCATGAAGCAATTTCTTCCAAGTGATACTAAAGATAAAATTCTTACCGAATGGCGCGGCTTGAAGCTTCTCTCTCACGAGTCTATCTTCAAGTATGTAGACAAGTTTTGGGATTTACATCTCAAAGCTACTATCTTTCAAAAGATAGACTTTGCCGAGCAAAGACAACAATTTTGTGCGGGATTACCTGAAGAGATGGCCGAATACATCAACTCTCAACGGCCTAGTACTATTACTGAAGTAATCCATCACACCATGGCTGCTTCACGCATCAATTTCCATCAAGGGGCTAGACGTAATGTCAAGCCCATGGAAAACAAAGATAAAAATGATGCAAAGGGGAAATCCAATGCTCAAAATAATTCCCAAGGCACTTCCAACAACAACAATAACAACAACAACAATCGGTCCAAGGAGAAGGGAGTTTACAAAGGTAAAAACAAACTCTCTCCTGAAGAGCTTGAAGCTTTTCGCAAGGACCATAAATGTTTCAAGTGTGGGGAGCAAGGACATGGCTATCGTTCTTGCCCCAAGAAGAATACTCGCAATGAGACTCCTAGGGCTTCCACCATCGAAGCTCCAAAAGAGGATGCTCATTGCAAAGGATCATCACTCTCCTATGCTTGGGGAAAGGTAAGAGAGCATGATGCCTTCATCTTGTTTGACCCTGGCTCTACTCTCAACTTCATATCAATAGAGTTGGCCACCAAGTTGGGCATTCAAGCTTTTGATATGGGAGATATAGTAACAGCTGATGCAGCTTTCAAGGGACAACAAGCCTCCGTTACTCCCTTGATTGGGAAGTTGAGGCTTCATGTCCAAAGCTATGTCGACAAAGAAGACTTCTTCATCTCTCCTCTCCAACATCAGGATGTTATCCTAGGGGCACCATGGTTTGATCGCATGGCTGCCAACATGAAGTTCCCTGAAAGGAGAATTTACTTCACCTACAGGGTAAAGAACATGTATATAGATGCTAGTGAGCGTGGTCGCACTATTCCACTTGTAAATCCTCTTTCTTTTGATAAATCAATGAAGAGCTCAGTTTCTGCGTACATGATTTATGTCAAAGAGTCTCTAAAAGCTAATAATGTTTCATCAAATAAAAATGATAGGAATCAAGAAGAGTTAGACTTGTCTACTTTTCTAAAAGGATTTCAAGATGTGTTCATCGATGATATCCCTATGGACCTACCTCCAAAACGAGGGGATGATGACCATCGTATTGAGCTCCTTCCAGGAAGCTCACCGCCTAACAAACCTCCTTATCGAGTCTCACAAGCTCAACAAGAGGAGATTATGAGGCAAGTACAGGAATTGGTAGACAAAGGGATGGTGAGGCCTAGTTCCTCTCCCTTTTGTTCTCCAGTCCTTTTAGTGAAAAAGAAAGATTGTACATACCGTATGTGTGTGGACTATCGAGCACTAAACCATATCACTATCAAAAACAGATTTCCCGTGCCTCGGGTAGAAGATCTGTTTGATAAGCTACAAGGCTCTACCTACTTCAGTAGGATTGACCTTAAGAGTGGCTATCATCAAATAAGGATAGTGGATGAAGATATCCTAAAGACCGCGTTTCGTACAACATTTGGTCTTTATGAATATCTAGTCATGCCTTTTGGCTTGACTAATGCACCAGCTACTTTCAATCGTCTCATGGAGAAAATTTTTAGACCATATCGTAAATTCACTGGAGTGTTCTTTGATGATATCATCATCTACTCCAAGTCTTTGGAGGAACATAAGCAACATCTCCAAGTGATTTTTCAAGCCTTGAGGGAGAACAAACTTTTTCTCAACCAAAAGAAAAGTGAATTCTTCCTTCAAGAGATTCAATATCTAGGTCATATTATCTCTCACGATGGTATTCGTATGGATCCATCAAAGTTAGAGGTAATAAAATCATTGCCTAACCCAAGGAATCTACATGAGCTAAGAAGCTTTATTGGTATGTGTGCATACTATAGACGCTTCATAGAAAAATTCTCTCAAGTAGCAGGACCACTACACGACTTAACAAAGAAGAATGATAAGTTTGTATGGACTGCTAAGGAGCAAAATGCTTTTGAAAAACTCAAAGAGAAGCTTACTTCCCAACCAGTCCTCGTGCTTCCAGATCTCTCAAAGCCATTTGAGGTCCAATGTGATGCGTGTGGTGATTGCCTTGGAGCGGTTTTGCTTCAAGAAGGGCATGCCATAGCATATGAGAGCCGAAGGCTCAATAGTGATGAACGAGTATTGGGCATTTATGAGAAAGAGCTTTTAGCTTTTCTACATGCCCTAGACACATGGAAGCACTACCTATTGGGGACTCCATTTATCCTACGAACCGACCACCAAAGTCTCAAGTATTTCATGACGCAAACCAAGCTTTGCGACAAACAAATGAGGTGGGAAAATTTTCTTTCACAATTTAATTTCCATATTGCTCACATAGCTGGTAAGCACAATCAAGTTGCCGATGCACTTTCACGACGACCAAAAGTTAATGCGGTGTCTATAGCTACTCACAATGATCTATCCTCTATGATAGATGAGTATGCTACTGACCCTGACTTTAGAGACATAATGTCATCCCTTGCTTTGGGGAAGAAAGAGGAACCATTCACCTTGTAGGATGGTTATCTTCTCCACGGCAATAGGCTATGTGTTACCCATTCCCTTCGTGAGAAGGTTATGTATGAATCCCATGCTCCTCCATATGCAGGGCATAGAGGTATTCAACCTACTCTCCGAGGAGTAGAGACGTATTTCTATTGGCCTACCATGAAAGTGGACATACAAGAGTATGTTTCAAAATGTGTAGTATGCCAAAAGACCAAGTATGATAGAGGGAAGCAACCTGGATTACTCCAGCCATTGCCTATTCCAAATTCACCATGGGAGAGTATATCCATGGATTTCATCTTTGGATTACCCAAGTCTATCCATGGGAATACAGGAATATGGACAATAGTCGACAGGTTTAGCAAGCAAGCACATTTTATTCCTGTCAAAAAGACTATTAAGGCACATCAAATGGCAACTCTCTTCATATCTCAGATTTTCAAGCACCATGGATTACCCACATCCATCGTGTCAGATAGAGATCCTAGAATGAACAGTAATTTCTGGAAAGGTCTCTTTGAAAATCTAGGAACAAGATTGAATTTCTCTTCGGCCTATCACCCACAAATGGATGGCCAAAGTGAGATAGCCAATCTTACGATACTCGATCTACTCAAGACTTATGTTACCAAAGTAGATCAACGCTCACAATGGGAAAAGTATTTACCTCTATTAGAGTATGCTTACAATAATATTGTACATACTTCTACGGGGAAAGCACCTTTCAAGATCATAGAGGGAAGACCTAAAAGTCCCTTGCTACTCAAAGTACATGGGAATATCTTCGCCGCCGATGAGTATAGCCGTGACCTACAAGAATCTTTTCAAAAGATTAGGGAGGCTATAGCCATCTCTCAACAAAGGCAAAAAGCTGCTGCTGATAAGCACAGAAGAGCCTTAATGTTCAAAGAAAATTATTGGGTCTTACTCAAGTTTCCTAAGGCTCGATTAAGGCAAACGACGGGAAAAAATCCTACGGGCCATCAAAAGTATTATGCTAAACTAGCAAAAAGATACTATGGTCCTTTCCAAATCTTGAAGCCCATCAATGAGACGGCTTATCAACTCAAGTTGCCCAACCATTGGCTTATACACAATGCCTTTCATGTAAGCCTACTTAAGCCCTACAAAGGAGAGCCACCAACTGAACCAATTATTGAAGACCCTCCCGAAGTTGAAGACCAAGAAGAGGTGCTACAACCCGAAGCTGTCCTTCGGCATGAAGACAAGGTACTACGACATGGTAAGATAATCCGACGGTATCTTATTAAGTTCAAAAATTATCCTTTTGAAGATGCTAAATGGATGCAAGGAGTACAACTTAAGGATAGTATGAACCTTGTCAATGCTTACAATGCTACATTAGAGTAAGCAAATGTACAACTCTCTTTTAAATGACTCATGTTTTTGTCTTATAAGACTAATCCTCTTTTTAATTGTGCACAAATATAACTAGTATGCATGCTTAGAATCATGTTTGTGATGACGACGTCTCTCAAACACCAAGTAGAATTTGTCACTCTACTTTGGGAGAATGAAATGGACTAAAGAGCAGACATGCTTGCGGTAGCTATGTCTCCCAAGCACCAAATGGATTAGTCATCCATCTTGGAAAGATGTCGTAGGGTAAAAAAGGGATCCTCTACCCGCTAAGTACGATTGACTAATGACTAAGGATTTATCTCTTCTACCTCATAGTCGAGGACGACTATGATTTCAAGAGAGAGGTAATGTCATAAAATCTAATATCTAACCAACCCAAATGATTTTCTCATATTAAATTGATCACTTAATGTGGGAGAATAAACGGGAACAAGTGTTAAGATATAGATATGTGCTTATAGATATATCTCAACACGGGCCAATAGTAAAGGGGCCCAAATGGGAGATGGTCTATCAAGAGCAAGGCTAACCAATGGAGCATAAGACCTTACGGTTAGCGTCATTGAAGACCTCCAATAATGTGTGTAAAAGTCCTTTGTTCTTAGGTAAGCTAGGGCTGAGCTTGAGGTGGGAACCCGGCCCAAACTCGAGGTGCTTGTCGTGCTTGAGGTGCTTGTCCTACTTCAAGTGCTTAGTCATGCTTGATGACTAAGGGGATTGCTCATCCAAAGTCAAAAAGATCCCTACAAGGAGGGGGGCGAGCCTACAAGGGGGGGGGATGAGAGAGAACACACACACACACACACACGGGAAGCCCCAGCTTAAAGAGGCAGCAAGGACACTTGTCAAGTTCCTCCTCATGTTGCCCTCATGGTGTGCCTGAAACCTATTGGTTGGCCACCCAAGGGGTCCAATGATAATAAAGGATATTTAATTAATTGATTTTGCATTTATCAAGTCCTCTCTCTCAAAGGGGAAAGGGGGACACTTGTCCCAAGGCTATCCATGTTGCTTGTAATGGCTCTTGCTTGTGATTGGCTAGGCCTGGAGGGGTCCAATGAGCTTCAAGCATGAGCTACAAGGGGGGGTAGACCCAAGCAAGCTAGGGGGGTGCTTAGGGGGTATACTCACCCACACACACTCACAAACACTCTCATTTTGTACTATGCAAAGTGCAAGAGCTCCCTCTCTTTCTCCAAGCAAGTAGAGGTTGAGAGCCTACACCAACACTCTTGGCTATGGAGTGCAAATCCATCCAAGAGCCATGCTTCAATGCCTGAGCTTGCCATCTATTTCTTCTTCATTACTATGCTATTATGTATGCTAGCACAAGAGTTATGATAAGTGAGGAACTAGCTCTTTCTCGTATGAAATGTTTCTTCTTCCTCTTCTCTACCCTCATTCCCTACTAGCTCTCTCCACCTTCGAAGGTGTTTGAGGTCTTGGGACTGAGGCTTGGTATAGTTAAAGCTTTCTTCAAGTTTAGGTTAAGCTATGATGGTGATGCATGAAGCTTTCCATCTTCATTGCTTCACCTAGGTCACAAGGAACACAAAGAATGTATTGTAACAAGTCTCTCTTTATGGGAGAAATCATAATACAAATGCCTATTGGAGGGGGGACCGGCTCCACATAAATCCGGTCCTCAACTGTTGTCGTGTTCTCTAAATTCTCTCTCTTGTAAAAGTAGTGTCCATGCCAAGTTAACTAATTGCTATAATTATGTTTCTATCTTCAATTATGTCTACCCGCTATGCTCACAAAATCATTTCTTGAAAGTACTCTCATTAAATTCCGCTACTCTCAAATTGAATAGGCAAATTCCATTACAAAGTATATGAAGCCTGTTTATTATGCTAGCCGAGTTAAAACCCCTCATTAAAGAGAGTACTCAGAGATTGAGTTGGTGATGATCAGTATGGTCTATGCTTGCAGACGATTCAGGCATTACCTTTTGCAAAATTCGTTCACTTTTCTCACCAGCTATTTATTGCTGCCTCAATTGTTTAATAACTCAAATATATCAAAGAAAGTGATGAAATGGATTATAGAACTGCACGAATTTCAATTCACTTTTTTGGTGGAAGAGGGTACTCGGGCTACCCTGGCAGATTTACTCACTTACAAAGAGACTCTTGTTTTGGTTAAGGAAGAGGTGGTGCAAAGGAAGAAGGTCAAAACTCTTGCTATATCCAATGCTTCACTGTTATATTTTAATGGCTCTTATCGAAGAAGTCATGAAGCTGCTTCTGGAGGGATTGTTGTCTATGATGCGCAAGGATTTCTTGTGAGGAAACAAGGGTTAAAGCTTGATGCAAAAAGTAATAATGAAGCAGAGTACATGGCCCTTGAGGGCGGTCTTGACATTTGCTTATAGTTGGGAATTAAATGCCTGCAAGTCAAAGGAGATGCCTTGTTAGTATTGGGGGTGTGGAAGAATAAGAACCCTAAGTTGAAAAATTTGTGTTTCAAAGTGAAATATTTGCTTAAAAAGTTTGAGGCATGGAGTTTACAACATATTGAGAGGTCTCGGAATGAAGAAGATCATGATGCTACCCAAGAAATGATCACTTGTGTGTTTGTGTTGAAGGCTGATGCCCCTCTATATCATGGAAGAGAAGTGCTATCAAAGGAAGCCTATTTTCTGTTTACATGTGTTTTACCTGAAGGTTTGCCATCATCCAAAAAGTATGCTTTTGTGAGAAGAGCCAAAAAGTACAAAATGCTTGATGATGTGCTTAACATGAAAGGAAGTGATTTGATATTGCGACGTGTGCCCTGGAAAGAAGAAATCTATAAGATTTTGGAAGAGAACCATGAAGGATCCTGTGGAGGACATTTTGCCATGAAAATTATGCTACATAAGATTTTACAAGAAGGCTATGTGTGGCCGAGGGTCCAGCGGGATGTGAACCATTGGTGCAAGTCTTGTTTGTCTTGCCAGAAGATGGGGAAGAGAATTTTGAAGCGTGAATTGTGAAAGACAATTTTAGCTTTTGATGTATTTGAAAAATGGGGTCTTGATGCTATTGGACCCTTACCCATGACTGGTAAAAGAAATATTTACATTCTGACAACAGTGGATTATTTGTCATGCTGGGCAGAAGCTAAGGCTGTCAAACGGATTACCAGTAAAGAAATGGGAAAGTTTGTGAAAGACAATTTTAGCTTTTAGCTTTTGATGTATTTGAAAAATGGGGTCTTGATGCTATTGGACCCTTACCCATGACTGGTAAAAGAAATATTTACATTCTGACAACAGTGGATTATTTGTCATGCTGGGTAGAAGCTAAGGCTGTCAAACGGATTACCAGTAAAGAAATGGGAAAGTTTGTGTACGAAGATATATGATGCAAGTTTGGTGTGCCTTTGGAACTACTTTTTGATCAGGGACCAAGATTAGAGGAGAGTTGTTTGATTTCCTATGTGGAAAGCTTAATATACAACATAGGTACAATTCTCCTTATTATCCACAATGCAATGGTCTTAATGAGAGATTCAATGGAGAGTTAGTGAATATCTTGACAAAAATGACTCAGACACATGGGAAGACTTGGGATTCAGAGTTGCCTTGTGCATTATGGGCTTATAGAACCGCTATCAAAACAAGCACAGGTTTTCTCCTTATCACTTGATTTATGGCAAGGAAGCTTTATTGCCTATTGAAGTGGAAATCCCTGCACTTAAGTGCTTGTCATTGGAAGGTGAAGAGCAGCGAGATGCTTGGTGGAAAAGGTTGTTGGATTTACAATGCTTGCAGTTAGACAGAATTTTGGCCTTGAGTCATTATGAATAAGTGTCAAAGAAGGCTCAAATGAAGGCCAATGAATGCTTCAAGGATAAAGGAATTGAAAAGGGTGATCTTGTGTTGCGATACAATAGTAAACGGACAATACTTTCCAGAAAAATTTTCAGAGTAAGTGGGAAGGTCCTTTTACTATTGTAAATAAATTTGAAAATGACACATATCAATTGGAAAACTTAAATGGTACTACAGAGCATAAATACCGTGTTAATGGTTACAGATTGAAGAAGTATGTGGCACGTTTGATGACAATTGTGATTGATGAAATGCTATCAATAGAAAGAGACAATGCGGAAACATCTGAAAATGTGGACAAGGTTTCTGGGGATGAAATGCAGCAGTTATTTACCCTAGGGACCTCTGCTTGTCATGAATGACTAAGCAGGCAAGGGGGGGTTGGCAAGCTATGTCCTACATTTTTTGGGTGGAAATGAAGTTGCTAATCCATGCTAAAAATATTGCTCACTAGCCCCGAGTAAATAGATGTACATATTGCTTTGAGTTTTTGGAGTGCTCTTGTAGAATTTATGTACAAAGTCTTGGTTTTGGTCAAGCTGTTGGTTGAGTTTTGGGTTGGCCGAGTTTTCAAAAAAACGTTTTTAATAAGCATTCCTAGCCGTGCTTGATAGCTTGCAAATCGGGCTCCGACATCATGAGTTACACGCACTCGAAGTGGATGGTTTTTCACTTAAAAAGTGTCCGCGGATGCACGTGGGAAGACGGCAAGTGGGCCGACTTGATGGTTTTTTTAAGCAATGGTATGTTTAGAAATTTTTGGAGTTAGCCGAGGTAATAAGCTCCAAGCCATGCTTTATGGAGCTATATTTGGTGGTCGGGGTCACCCGCTACGCCTCCGAGAAAATGACTCAGGTTGGGGGCAATACAGAAATTTCAAGTTTGGACATGGGGAAGTTGGGGAGAGCATGCCAAGTGGCAATGGAAAAACCCCACATGGGGGAGCATGTGAAAATTGGAGGGTATAAGGTGGGGAGTGGGTACCCCCCAAGGGTATATCAAAGGAGTTAATGGAGCTTCTTGGCCTTGCTTGAGAGGGCTCGTGGGCTTGGGGAGAGGAGGGGGCACCCAATTTGTGTTCCCACTGTCTGGACAGGCGCCCTGCCCATTTTTTGGTCCCCGAACACTGTCCCCCCCCACTTGCCTTGGTCAAAAAGTGGCCAAAAGCCCATTTTTTACCCAAAAAAGGCTCAAAATGGACCAACAAAAAGGTGCCTAAAGGAGGAAATGAAGTCGGCTAAGAGGGGAGAGAAAATCCCTTGGGATAAGAGCCAAAAAATCCCCCTTTAATAGCTGCATTTCTCTGCACACCTGCAGACACTTTCGAGAGACCTCTTTTTTGGAGCTTTTTGAAAACCCCCGAACTTCAAATACTTGTAATTTGCTCATTCCTTATCGTAATCAAGCACATGGATGTTCTACGTACATCTACGCGATCCAATCTATACACTCATGTTCTCTAATTCTTCTAATTCCAAGTGTGATTTCCACTAGAGCTGTTTTTCTCCAAGCTTTACAAGTGTTTAACACAGGTGAATTCGACGGTGCAGCTGTTGTTCTTTCTGACGGTGTGATTGGTGCAAGGCTATAGGGGCATTCTTTTTCTTTGTCATTTGCACTCCACAATGCTTGTTTGATCATCAGTAGGGGGCTTGGGTTTGGGATGTGTAATCATAATAAAATCTTCTTCATCATCATCTATTTGTTTACCATCTGTAGCATCCTCATGTGTGTCGCACGTTGTGACCCTTCAACAGTTACAGGAAGACAGGTTACGTCAATATCAACAGCAGTGGGGGTGCCTCACTATGAGGAAACCCCAAACCATCCATTGTCTCTTTCATTGTCTCGATCTTTATCTTGAGCTCTATTTCTCTCCTTGCATCCACACTGTCAGTGAGGCCTAAACACCGCAATTCATTCGCAGCATCATGAAGCTTCTGTCTCATAGCAAGTACTACAAGACTGACCATATGATGGCTTGCTTTCAGAACCCTCGCAACTTCAAGCTCCTGACCTTCATTCTTGAGCTTCTGATTAGCATCCTACAGTCTATTTTTGAGATGGTCACTTGCACTCATGATGTGTTGTAAATCAGAGAGCCCAAAATATGATAGGCATGTTGTCACTTTGTGAGAGCTATTAATAGAGAGGGGTGTTGCCCTGGTAGCAAAAACAACGTTTAGAGCTACTTGGCCGCAAAATTGTCCTTTGTTTTTGTGGATCCCTCCTCTGTTTTTTGACTTGAGGGATGGGTATTACACACCCTCCATTTTTCAACATGGGCATCATAGTATCCTTTTTCTCGAAGGTTCTTCAAATGCTAGAAAGAAAGCCCAATTGAGCTGCATGATTGAGCCACTTGCAATTTCCACTGGACTGAATTGTTTTACAAAACCCTTCGCAAAAGCCAAATAAATTTCCATGTTGGTGGGGGCCCTCTGGTACACCTTGTAGTGCAGTTGAAGTACTTGGTCGTACATGTCGCTACGAATGCTACTGCATTTGAAGTGATATTTGTTGTGATCCTTCACCTCTCTGAATACACTAAACCACTTCACATCTATAATCTGCTCCCACTTCACCAATTTGGGGTTGACACCATCCATGGAGAGGCCATGGACAACATTAAACTCTTCTACTGTTAAACAAAACTTTTCTTGCAGTGGGATGTTCAGCTTGGGAGGTTTCCATCGGCCTGCACACCACACAGGATTATAAGATTAAAACCTTACAGAACCCCACTAGAATAGGGTTGTCAAGTAATTTCTACACAATCAATTGCATGGGCTCTCCTTAGATGCGATCATCTAAGCATGCACCTTGAATGCCTAAGGCAATGCACAAGCACCTAATCAGTGTGAGAGAATCCACAACAAGATTGTAGCCACGGGCTACTGCAAAAACAAGCATATAAGCTGAACGCACAGTCCTCTGTGTTGATTGCAACATATACTTAACAACACAATTTTCTCATGGGTGAGAGGATTCACTATCAGATTAGTAGTCAGGGACTGCTGAAGAAATGTGTCATGCTTTTACAACTTATAAATGTGGTCCCCTCATTGAGAGGAGAGAGAGAGAGAGAGAGAGAGAGAGAGAGAGAGTACCTAAGTCTTGCTTCCCCTTCCCTGCATGCATGTGCTTTGACATTGGGGATCATTGGGGATTAGAAGCCTTCAATCTTTTGCAGGGCAGAGGAGAAGCAACAGAACCTTTACCCCTCGACTTCCTTCTTGGTGGAGTACTATCAAGAGAACTATCAAAGGTGGTTGGCTCCAATGGTGAGCTATCCTCCACTTGGTTTCAGTGCTCGCCTTTGACTGCAGACCTACTTGCATCTCGCAATCCCTTTCCTCCCTCTCTCTGACCTATGGCCCCTGTGTCGTGCTTCCCTCCATGCATCATGACTACACCACTACCTCAATGTAACAACTGAACCTAATTGTTTGAGCTTTTAAAAATATTACGATTCATTTTTTTGAAGCCCATGGTGGCCCACACACTTGAAAAAACATGATTTTCCTATCCATGTGTTATGCTTACAAGATGTGCTTGTTGGAATATGTTAACTAGCACAAAAAGCACGGCACGACATGCAAAGGATATTGATGCAAGGTTTGGGATAGGGTCCACCACAAGGGCAACCTATAAAACAATCCAGACCATCAAAATGGTGTGCCACTAAGGGAAAAATGACAAACCATGAAAGCCTAAATTTGAGAAAAATGTCCATTTTTTTCTAATGAGACAATAAGGACATCAAAAGTATAGGTATCCACCTAACATGAGATCGATATAGAGCTGATTTTGGCTATGGAGAGACCACAACCAGTATTAGGTCAACAACCACCTCTACCAAGAAACAATTTTGCACAATTTAAGTACATGCTTCCTGAAGGACAAGTGGCTGAGCAGGATCTAGCACCATTTACTCCATATAATGAAGAGTGGTACATTCAGACAACTCTACTATGGTAGAACAAGTTTATTAGGCACCTCTAGAGGCATCACCAGTTTACTTTAATACAAACTAGGGAGCCAGACCCCCCATGGTGAAACCAATTCCTAAGCCAAGAACAAGAAGCACTAGTTTACTTTATTGCAAACCAAGGAACCAATGCCTAAGCCAAGAATAGGCAAAACCAGTTTACTTTATTGCAAACGAGGGAGCCAAACTCCCATCATGAAACCAATTCCTAAGACAAGAACATGAGATTTTCATCATTGTGGTTCAGATGACCATTGGAAAAATGACTATCCAGAGTCAGATAAGAATGCTAGATCAATTGAGGTATATTGCATGCAATGTGATAAAAAAAGTTGGACATTTTCTTGCTGACATCCTATAAATCTAGCTAATAAAGGTAAAACAATCATAAATGTATTACAAGTCATACCAAGTAGCTCCTTTGATGGAGAACCTATGATTCCAATTTGGGTAGTTACAATGGCACATGCCAAGAAAAACAAACAAACAGTGCAAACGAGTTTGAAACAACCAAAATGTCTTCTAGAGACTCTAAGAAAGAGAGATGCACACGTTATGACCTTAGAAGAAAAAACCAATGAAGAGAAGTCAAAGAGAAAAATAAAATACGGGTTCAAGAAATAATATCAGGATTAAAAGAATCAAAATCAAGATTTGGAGGATTCGTGTTGGTAGACAAAATATACGAACCAATCAATGCAACCTTGGGAGCTTTCCAAGAAGGACTAAAAGCGACAAACATCCAAAAAAAGAAGAAACTATTCAACACCTAATAGAGAAGCCACAAATCTTGAATCTTATAAGAACTTGGTGCAAATCATGCAATTAATGTTGGAAACACAAAAGCCAAAACTGCAAGTCATAGAATAACCAACAAAAAAGAAACCAAACCAAAAGCTCTGGAAATGAAAGATACTAAGGAACCGAAGGAATCCTTCATAAAAACAGACAAAATTGAAATGATAGTTCTAGACAATGAGGAAGGGCTAGCTGAAATTCCCTTAATCAAGAAAGATTGGCCAAATCATCTATGTGAATGAGTAAGGGAAATGAACGATAGAAGCCTAATTTTAAAATTGGCTCCAATCGAGGAAGTTTGGCTAGATCAACCACCCATGGAGCTGGACAAACAATATTTGTATGGATATTAGGGATCATAATAATCAAGCCTATCAAAGGCTCAAACACTCTAGATATTATCCTCATACTTGGGAGAAAATGATGAGGCATCACTGATTGTAACACCACAAAACTAAATAGACCAAAGAAGACTTTGGATGTGGAGAACTTGCAGTCAATCATTTTGTCTCACATTCAATGTACCATTGCATTGGGTGAGTTATTCAAGATAAGACCACCTCTTTGGCGGGATTTTCAAGGTACCATGAAAAAATGGGCATAACAGGATAACCCAAATAAAATCTCAAAGAGTTGTATAAGGAAGAATTGTATGCAGAAATTATTAAATCCATGTCTATGAGAAAAACAGGATATTACTATAATAGAATATGGCTATACATTAGGAAGAGGATGGGGTCTATGAGGGCCTCTTTCATTTTCCATGAGATTGCATGCCATGTCTGCAAGAATGGTGGGTGTGTAAGAGTGGTCAAAGGATACTCTTTTTCCCCCAAAAAGGGGGTGGGCAACTTTATGATTTTTGGCTTTTGATAAATCCTACATATGATCTTTGATTTGAGTGGAGATTATACATCTGTAATCTACACGCCGAGCTCTTTCCATAGATATGTTCCATGATATGGTTTTGCCCGCTAGATTTCAAATTTCATTTTGGGGGGGAAATTTTAATTCAAATAAATAGCCGTTTTGCATGTTTGAATTCAAAAACTATCCTCTAATTTCTTTTTTGATATTAGAGGTTTGACTCCCTTAAACTGTCAAATAAAGAGGCCCTCCTAGATCCCATTCTCTTCCTAATAACATCTATTGTAGTGGAAGAGAAATAACAATAGTGAGCATTTTCTTTAAGAGAATTCTTAAGGATCATAAGAAGAGTACTTGATAAAAAGATAGCAAATTGAACATTACTCCTAAACTGCTTGGCATGAACAATACTTGTAAACGAGAGAGAGAACTAGAGAAATTTGACAACATTTGAGGACCAGATTTACTTGTATTTGGCCCCCCCTCCAAAGGGCTTCTGTATTATAGGTTCTCCCATGAAGAGAGACTTGGTACAATACAAGATCTTGTTGGAATTAGGGTTGCAGAGAAATGCACACGGCTTGGAGAAGATGAAGGAAGCTCAAGGCACACAATGGAGAGTGCGTTACTTAGTGTGCAATGGAAAGATAGATAGGCCTAGAGTGATGGGCGCATATTCAATGCTCAAAGGAAAAACCTCCTAAAGAGGGAAAAAATGCCGGTGGTCCTAGTGTGTTCACACACATCACTATCACATGTATATGGTAACAAATCCCCCCTGGAGTGATGTAGTGAACAAGATCTGGCACATGAGTAAAGGAAAGTGCCATGCCCTAAGGACATTATCAGTCCACAAAGGGGAGTAAGCCCAAAGATTAATGAAAAGCTTCAAGCTTCTCACGAGACAATACCTTTGTGAAAAGATATGCAAGGTTGTCCTATGTTGGCACATGAGCCAAGCTGATCTCTCCTACTGAGAGCATCTCCTTGACATAGTGGTAATGCACCTCAATGTGCTTTGTGCGAGCATGAAAAATTGGGTTCCTTGCAATTGACAATGCGCTTTGGCTGTCATTGTAGATAGTGTTGGCAGTGTCCTGTCCAACACCCAAATCAGCCATAAGGCATCTGAGCCATACACACTCAACTGTAGTTGTGAAGACTGCCTTGTACTCAGCCTCACAACTCAAAGTGGCCATAGTAGGTTGCTTCTTTCTCAACCATGATATACATGAATTGCCAAGCATGAAACAAAACCACTTGTGGATACTCCCATGTCAAAACAACCTGCCCAATTTGAGTCCGAAAAGCATGTAAGTCTGGCGGCAATGATCCCCCCTTGGGTTAAAACAAGCCAAAGATGTAAAGTGCCACTAAGGTAGCAAAAAATCATCTTGACAGCATGCCAATGCTTAGACCCTGGGCTATGCATAAATCTACTGACCTGTGAGACTGCAAACTGAAGATCTGGCCTCGTGTTGCATACATAATTGAGGCATCCAACATCAATTTGGTAAAGAGTGACATCTACAGGATCACTAGCATCATGTAGACTCAATTTCAAACCTATTTCCATGGGAAAGCAATAGGTTTGCAATCCTCAAGTCCAAACTTACATAGCAATGTCTCTATGTAACTTAACGTCAGAAGGAAATACCACCATCACACTGCTTAAACTGTATGACCAAGTAGTGATGCAACAGCCCCAAATATTTCATCTTGAAAGTAGCATTCAAATCAGCCTTAAATTCAGCAATATGTCTCTCATTTGGTCCAGTGATCAGCAAATCATCTACATAAAGAACCACAATGAGAAGTACTTGACCCTCACGCTTTACATACAATGTGCTTTCTGTTGGACTGTTACAAAATCCTTGTTTGACCAAATGAGTGTCAGCTTTCTCATACCAAGCACGAGGAGATTGCTTCAACCCATACAAAGCCTTGTTACATTTGCACACTTTGTCCTCTTGTCCTTTTGTGACAAAACCGCGAGGCTGCGTTTCATAAACTTCCTCAAATATGTCACCATTCAAGAAGCAGTAACAATGTCTGATTGATGTACATCTCAACCAAAATGAGCTGCCAATGCACATAGAAAATGCACAGTAGTCATACAACAAGTGGGAGCAAAAGTCTCTTCATAATCTATGCCTTTTTGCTATGCATAACCCTTTGCAACAAGTCAAGCCTTATGGCAATCGATCTCACCATCCGGCTTGCGTTTCAACTTGTAAACCCACTTTGTACCAATGGCCTTTTTGCCAAAAGGCAAAGCACATAAATTCCATGTGTCATTTTCTATAAGCACATAATATTCTCATTGCATCGCAGTCATCCAAATTTTTGAATTTTGTGCTTCATTAAAAGACAGAGGTTCCTCAACATCATGTAAGCTAGACACGGCCAAAGCATAACAATCGGATGCATAAGATGCATGGTGAGATCTTGAACAAGTACGACTAGACAAAGGTCCATCCAATTTACTATCACGCAAAGTGTGCACCAGCCATTTTGGAATACCTCTAGCCTGCTCATTTTCAGCCCTTTCCTCACCAAGTACATCAAGAAAATCTGCATCAGTAATAGACTGATCTATAACATTTTTGGAAACCCCCATATGCTGTACATTTGCCTCATTGGAATTTACATTTGAACTCCCACCACTGAAAAGAGGCAATAAAGTATCATAAATGTCGTGTGAGCTTACATTACTGTCTCTAGTACATGATAGCAAGGGCTGAACAGAATCTTCCACAAACACTACATCCTGTGAAACCAATATATGCTTTGTTTGTGGATGATACAACCTGTAACCTTTTCTTTCAGCACTATAACCAACAAAAATACATTTGATAGCCTTATAGCCTTATCATATTCAATTTTTTGTGCTGCACTTGTGGCACTAAACCATAAGCCAAATAGCCAAAAACACGCATGTGCTCAATAGATGGATTTCTAGCATGCCATGCTTCATATGGAGTCATAGACTGCAATGCTTTTGTAGGACACTTGTTGAGTACATAAGTGGCACACATGACAGCCTCGAGCCAAAATGAATGTGGTAAAGCTTGACTCTTGACCATACATCTTGCCATTTCCGTAAGAGACCTTTTCTCTCTTAGCAACACCATTTTTACGAGGTGTATATGGCACTATACATTGCTGTTTTATCCCACGACTAGCCAAAAATGCATTAAATTCATGAGACATATACTTCCCCCCTCAATCGGAACGAAGGGTGCCCATAGTACATTTTGATACTTATTTAGCCATAGCCAAAAATTGTTTGAAGCACATAAAAACTTCGGACTTTGCTTTAAGCGGAAATACCCATGCATGCCTGGAGTAATCATCAATGAAAGTCATGAAGTATAGGTAATTGCCCAAGGACGGAGTTTGCATGGGCCCACAAACATCACTATGCACAAGCTACAACCTGCATGTGGCCCTAACTGAACAATCCTTTGGAAACTTAGAATGCTGCATTTTACCCAAAATACAGCCTTCACAAACATGTTTGATAGGTGCTTCAAGAGGCGGCAAAGAAGCAACCATATCAGAGTTTTACAAACGTAGCAAATTGGGAAAATCCAGATACCCAAAACGTGCATGCCAATGTGGATGAATTTGTGGATGAATTTCCAGATGAATTGCTACTAGCAGAAGCATTAGAAACAGAACCATAAGAAGTGGCTGCATTGTTGGTACCACCCTTTCATTGAGAAACAATAAAAGCCTGTTCAATTGTATGCTGCCTAATCCTGCTTTTTCTAGAAAGTGACTTCCAATTTCAATGTGCATAATGCATCAAACTTGACAACTTCAAGACTTCCTTGGGTCATAAGTCTCCAAGTACTAGTAAAATTCTGGTAAGAATCTAGTAAGGCATCAAGAACAGTCTGCACAAGGGAACTATGTGAAATGACTTCACCTGCAGAAATAAGTTGCTCATTGATATCCTTGACACCAACAAGGAAAGTGTCCATATCATCTTCCTCATGCAAAATCTTCGACTCCATCTCTTTACGCAACAAAGAAATTTTAGGCTCATTGCGACTTGCATAAAGACCAGCCAAAATATCCGAAGCCTATTTTGTAGATTTTGCTGAACAAATGTGAGGAACAATGGTGCTCTTCAGAGACAACACAATAAATGCATGAGACTACGCATCCTTTACATCCCAACGATCTTGTTCTGCCGTAGGCAAAACATCTCTAATAGTAGCAATCCTTGCAGCAAGACCTGCAACATCCTCAACATCACCTGCATCCTCAGAACCAGGACATACATCAATGCCCTGCACAATATTCTAGACGCCCTTTGACACAAGAACATGTTGCATCATATAAGCCCACATATGGTAATTGTCCCCATCCAACATGTCCTCAACAACAAACATATTGAACACATCTGTGTTGTTGTCAGCCATGGTAAATGTTGCACTTGATGTGAAAACTGCCCGAAAATAGAAGAAACAAAGCGGGAATAACACGTGCTATATAGCACAAACCGTAGAAGACTGTATGGCACCTGTTATGCATAAAACGACACTGATATAAATTTTGCACAAAATGATGAAATAACATGTCAGTACTGTTTGTAGTGGAAATGGAGGCCGAAATGAGCCTGAACCAAATCTGAGCAGACTAAGCTCTATGAGCTCTCCTGAATTTTTTGTTGACCTGCGAACACTCGCCAAAGCTCATAGAAATCAGAGAAAGTGAACAGGCGTGTGCTGGAGCTGCTGGCGACTGAGCCCGGGAGGACGCAACCTGCTCTCATACCAATTGTTGGAATTAGGGTTGCAGAGAAATGCACACAGCTTGGAGAAATGAAGGAATCTCAAGGCACACAATGGAGAGTGTGTTACTTAGTGTGCAATGGAAAGACAAATAGCCCTAGAGTGATGGGCGTATATACAATGCTCGGGGGGAAAAACCTCCTAAAGAGGGTAAAAATGGCATGGCGGTCCTAGTGTGTTCACACACATAACTGGTGCAATGAATATGGTAAGATTCATGCACCAAGATTATGCCCTTAATTATCTTACCAAAGCATTAACTTGTCCCCGGCCTCAGTCCCAAGACCTCAAACACCTTTGAAGGTGGAGAGAGCTAGTAGGGAATGAGGGTAAGGAAGAGAAGGAGATGGAGTTCTTGCAGAACACACTATGAGAATGAGGACCTCCCCTAGACTAGCCAATCACATGCATTATTCATATCAAGCAACAAGGGTAGCATTAGGACAAGTGTCCTCCTGACCCCATTAAGAGAGAGGGCTTGAATAATTCTTGAAAAATTAATTAATTGAACTAAATTCTCACCCTTTAGAGGCCAACAAATAGGCTTTAGGCACCTTATGAGGGAAACATAGGGAGGTTCTTGACATGTGTCCTTGATGCCTCTTTAGTTTTGGCTTTCCTTGAGAGTGTTCTCTCTCATCCCCTATCTTCATGGCTCTCCCCCTTTTATGTAGGGATCTCTTTTGACTTTGAAACACCTTAAGCACCTTAGTCATGAAGCACCTTAAGCACCTTACCCATGCAGCACCTCAAGCACCTTAGTCATCAAGCACGACAAGCACCTCAAGCACCTTAGTCATCAAGCACGATAAGCACCTCAAGCACCTTAGGCAGCAAGAATGACAACCACCTCAAGCATCGTAGTCAACAAGCTTGACAAGAACCTCAAGCTTGGGCAGGGTTCCCACCTCAAGGTCAACACCAGCTTCACTAAGATCCTAGGTCTAAGGAATTTTAACACTAGCCTTTGAAAGCCTTTAATGAAGCTAACCCTAAGGTCTTTCTAAGCCTCATTACTTGCTCATTGCTCTTTGGTAGACCATCTCCCTTTTTGGACCCTTACTAAGAAGTAGATCTAAAAGCACATGTCTATATTCTAACTCTTGTTCGTGTTTATTTTCCCACATCAAATATCAGTTAAATATGAGAAAATCATTTGGAATAGCTAGATATTAGATTTTATGACATTACCTCTCTCTTGAAACCATATTCGTCCTCGACTATGAGGTAGAGAAGATAAAGCCGTAGTCATTAGTCTACTTTTGTTAGCATGTAGAGGATCCCTTTTTACCCTACGACATCATTCTAGAATGGATGACTAATCCATTTGGTGGTTGGGAGACTTACATGCCACAAGCATGTCTATTCTTTAGTCCATATCATACTTTCCAAACTAGAGTGACAAATTCTACTTGGTGTTTGGGAGACGTCGTCATCACAAACATGCTTCTAAGCATGCATACTACTCAAATTTGTGCACAATAAAAAGAAAGAGTCTAGTCATATAAGACAAAAACATTGATTATTTAAAAGAAAGATTTACATTTTCTTACTCTAGTGTAGCATTGTAAGCATTGACAAGCCTTCATACTATCCTTAAGTTGTATACCTTGCATCCATCTCGCATCTTCAAAAGGATAATTTTTTAACTTAATAAGATATTTCCGGAGAATCTTACCATCCTATAATAACTTGTATTCATGTCAAAGGATAGCTTTGGGTTGTATCACCTCTTCTTGATCTTCACTCTCTAGGGGGTCTTCAATAATTGATTCTCTTGGTGGCTCTCCTTTCTAAGGCTTGAGTAGGCTCACATGAAAAGAATTTTGTACGAGCCAATGGTTGAGAAACATGAGTTGATAGGCCATCTCATTGATTGGTTTTAAAAATTTAAAAGGACCATAGTTCTTTTTGCTAGTTTAGCATGATACTTTTGGTGGCCAATAACATTTTTGCCCATAGTTTTCCTCAATTGAGCCTTGGAAAACTTAAGTAAGACCCAATCATTCTCTTTGAATGTAAAGGCCCTTCTGTGCTTCTTAGCAAAAAAAAAAATCCTTTATTGAGAGATGGATATAGCCTCCTAAATCTTTTGGAAAAATTCTTGTAGGTCTTGGCTATACTCATCGGCAGCGAAGATCTTTCCATGTACTTTAAGTAGCAAGGGACTTTGAGGTCTTCCCTCAATGATTTCAAAAGGGGACTTTCTTGTAGTAGTATGGATAGTATTATTGTACACATACTCTACAAGTGGTAAGTACTTCTCCCATTGTGAGAGTTGATCTACTTCTATGACATAGGTCTTTAGTAGATTGAGAAGTGTAAGGTTAGCTATCTCACTTTCGCCATCCGTTTGTCGGTGATAGGCCGAAGAGAAATTCAACCTTGTACCTAGATTTTCAAAGAGACCTTTACGAAAGTTAGTGGTCATTCTAGGATCTCTATCTAACATGATGGATGTTGGCAATCCATGGTGTTTGAAAATCTGAGATATGAAGAGGGTTGCCATTTGGTGTGCCTTAAAGTCTTTTTGAGAGGAATAAAATGTGCTTGCTTGCTAAACCCGTCGACTATTGTCCATATTCTCGTATTCCCATGCAAAGGTGTTAACCAGTTACAAACACCCTATCACCTTTGACGGATGCCTTATCCCTTTATTTGAATCATGGACCGGGCTTGTTGGTCCTGTAGGTGCATAGGTGATCTCCAATGAGAGACGCACCACTTATCTCATTTTTACATTATTTTTGCTATGACTGACCACTCTGGGCATCCATGTGTGAATGGGTCAGATCCATATAAAAGGTGCATTTAGACCTAAAATCCTCATTCTTGAGGTGCATGCTAAATAATTTCTCTTGCTCTACCTCTACCTTCTTCTCCATTGTGTGCTCACAAGTGTGTGTGCGTGTGTATGTGTGTGTGTGTGTGTGTATGCTTGAGAGAGAGAGAGAGAGAGAGAGAGAGAGAGAGAGAGAGAGAGAGCATTGTGGCGGCATTGGTGGTGGCAGGGCGGTTGAGCACGGCAATGGTGGATCCCTCTTCTTTGCGGCATGGAATCCTTCACGACGGTAAGCATTGAGTGATGAGTGACACACCACTGCCCCCCTTTGAACTTACTAGGATAGTCTAGTTGTGTGCTTGCAGCCATTCGTTGCTCGCACACAGTGTTTGGCAAGCCCCCAACCTCCAACACGTGTAGTAGAAGTGCACATTTTTGGCACCAGTGTCAGGGAATGCCTTGCACTAAGCTTGAGGAGCACTCTGTGCTACCTCTTGAAGCCATTCTTTTCATCTACTTTTGGTTTTTTTTTGAGTTTGGATTAAATCTGTTTGTGCTATAATGTGAAAGTTCTAGCACTTTTTTCTAGATCTGTTAAGCTCTATAATGTGCAAGTTTTGCAGGTTTTGTTAGATATAATAAGCGCTATAATGTGCAGGTTTTAGCATGTACTGTTAGATCTCTTAAGCTCTATAATGTGCAGGTTTTAGCATCTCTATTAGTGTGCAGTGTGCAGTGGTAGTGTTGTTAGTGTGTAGTGTGTTGTAGCTGCAAGGTGCATCTATGCGCGTTAGCCAAGCTCTATGACGTGAGCTCAACACCCATGCAGCACAACGTTATCCACATAAAGTTTGTTTTTGAGCTATCGCACACCATATTTCATGGCTTGGTCAGAAAGAAGGACCAAAAAAGCAAAGCAATTGAGAGTAAATTTGGATTGCAAAACACCCAAAAAACTAGGTGAGCGGCCTTTACAAGCACTCAGCAACACTTCTAGGGTGTCGAGGTCACATGCACCTATGCTCTGGTCGTGTGCTAGAGGACGATCATATAGTGAGTGTCTTCATTTATGCGGGCACCCATTGTTCCTCCACCTTAGGCTGTAGGCCCTCAGTGCGAACCGAAGGTAGTACCACTCAGGACCCACATATTACATCTAGTGACTCTTCCTCTGACTACAACGTCATGGAAGGTTACTCGACACCTAATCCTAAGAGTTCAAGCCAAGAAATGCATGCCATGGGCCCACGGTCCGGGCCCAGAGTGCTTAGCCGCTTGATAGAAACTTTTAGCAGAGCCACTTGCTCCGAACATGGAGCTAGCGATCTAAATGAAGGGGGTGGGGAAGTGAATTCACCATTCATGGCCAATGTAGACCCCATGCTCTTGGAGAGTGTGCATGTGAATACTCCATTCAGTGGAGTCCCTGAATCTTCAGAGCTATTCCCCTTCGAGCTTATATTACCTAATGGTAGAAGCCTTGACAAAGTGCAAGAGGTTGAGCAATATTACAGCTAGGGAAAAGGAAATATAAATCTTATTCAAGGCAGATAAACAGAGAGAGCTAAAGGCAAAGGCCTTTATGTTAACATCCACGCTAGTCGAGCAATGGAGTGCTCCTGAATTAGCAACCATAGAGAGCCACATTGCATCTAGTTCAATGGACACCCCTAGCACCTCAAGCCTAGATGGAGCGTTTCTAAATTAAAATTGGGAGTATGAACGAAAATCGGAGACTTTAACTGACCTATACACATGTCACACCTATCACGTGGGTTGGTTAGATTTCCTACAATCCACATTGGGTTCTACTAGCGTAGATGAGCAACAACAAAGAGTTTGTGATGTCATCCATAGGGTTATTGAGCTGGAGAGGCAGAACAAAGGGATCCACATGCCTTCAACAGGTCTCATGATATTCTTGGATATAGGGAAGGCTAAGCAACCATCTCTATTACAAATGGAGACTCCCTCGGTAAGCCCAATGGATCCTCCATACGTTTTTCTATCAAGGATCTCGGTACAATCTGAGCCTACAAGATAAATCTTTACCTTTACAAGTCTAGCTCATCTTTCTCTTGATGACACCATGGCAACCATGCGTATCCCAGTGATGGGCATGACAAAAAACACGGACCTTGTTTATTAGTAAAGCACCACTACATGGTGGCCCAATTCCTACAACAATACTTACAAGTGTGTATCAATCATATACACCTATGGGCCCTCAAGATCATGTAGCTCCTACCCCTCCCATTGTTTCGACAACTTATGATCCATGGCCACAACATCCAAGCCCTTATTTCAATGGGACCATACCAGCTAGCATTAGCATGTCACATCCCACGTTTGCTATGCCTAGGGACACACATATGAACTTTGGGCCACCACATGGCACAACATGTTACCCATGTTGGGGCCCGAGGATCACCCATATGCCTAACTCTATGCCAACCCCCATTCAACATGCAATCACAAGAGCGCCTATCCCCACTATACCTGCTCACTTGGGTGACTTCGCAACATTTGCTCAAGCTATCGACCGATCTATTGCTAAGAATATGCATAACACTCTTGATAGAGATCATAGCATGGTAAGGTAGTACAAATAGCGAAGCTCACACAAAAATTTAGTGGAGACGGGGATGTGAGAAATCATATCAAAGTATTTGAACAAATATGTGATTCCCTAGGAAAACACAATGAACTGCATAAGAGTAATGCTTTAAGCCTGACCTTGAGTGGGAAGGTTGGGGATTGGTATAGGACCCTAAGGGTGGAACAGAAAATTATTTACCCTACTCTTAGAAGACTGTTCTTGAAAGAGTACATACAAGAGGGAGTGCTTTGGCGTGTAGCCTCTTAGCTCCAAAAAGACCAACGAGAGGAAGGGGAGTCTGTAAGAGACTTTAATAGTCGCTTGAAGAATTTGAATTCTCGTTGTAATCCAAATGAGTGCTTCAATAATAACCAATTTCTTGATAGATTCATTAGGGGACTACGACATGAGGATATCTACAACGGCCTAGTCATTAGAGGTATCACCACTTGGGAAGCAGTCACCACCAATGCAATCCAATTGGAAAACATTTTAATGATTTAAGGAGAAAGAGTTTTTGTTGAGCCTAAATCTACTAGCTCACAAGCATCAAGGAATGAGCAAATGACCATAAATTCTATTGCTACAAATTTCAAAATATCTTAGATGACTTTGTTAGATCTCACCAAGATCATTCAAGAAAGTCTAAGATGACTTTGCCAGATCTCACCAAGGCCATTCAAGAAAGTCTTAGAGACAATTGTGCTTCTCAAAACAATCATATGTATCTAAGAAGGGAGCAACAATGGTACTCAATTTTCTTTGGTCCACTTAGTACCAGTGAATGCTCTATGTTTAGAGTGAAATTTAATGGGAATTGCAATGCATGTGGGAGGTATGGTCATCAAGCCAAGGATTGCATAGTATTTAAATGCACAATGCCCAATAGACCAACCTTAGCATGGATGGACACACCTCAAGTGCATGCATTGATGCGGGCCCACCTCTTGAACAAAACATGGTCCCTAGGGCCCAAAATGTTGTTCAAACAACACCATTACCACCTCCAATGCTAGAACCGCAACCTCCACATCTGAGAATCACGTCTATGAATCAAGTGGGTTGTGAGTCATCTATTGCTTGCGTGGATTGCGAGGATGAGTTAGACCATTATATTGCCTATGGGATTGATGCACTTGAAGAAATTCCACAATAATACATGGCGGTCTATTGGGGACAAGTCAAAATTGTCTGTCAAGTAGCTGCTCTTGCGGCAAGCGGCCAAAATATCAATTTCACTACCAAGAGACCGCCTCTTCAATGCTACGAGTGTGCGGGTCCACACCATGTAACCGAGTGTCCTATTAGACTACAAAATAATGCCACACTAATGCAAACCAATCAACCAAGTACAATTACGATACCGATACTCATGTGTAATCAATGTGGCATAGATCATTTGATTGCCCAATGTCCTACTAATCCAAATGCACCAAATATCACACCATTGAACTTAATTGAGGTTACCAAGGAGCCATCACAAAGTACACTTGTGGTACTAGTAAATGTACTCACACGATCGATGCTCCAAAACCAAAATTATATGAATCTTGAAGAAAGAGACACATCATCGATTAACCAATCTTAGAAGAACAAAAAAACACAAAGGAAGAGATCGCAAAAAGCAACAAGGTCAAACCTCAGTTCAAAGACCAGCATAGGGACTGGTGACGACCCCGTGTATAGAACGACGCTCAAGAGAATTCTGATTCGAATGAGACCATGGAGGATAAAATGGTCACTAGGAAAGAAACAAACAAGGAAGATCATCATGAGCCACAATGGCCAGGACCCAAGGAACCCAAAAAGAACATAGGAACTTACCCAAACTCTATAGAGGAGATTGAGCGAGTCAAGCAATTAATGAGTTTGGGAGAAGAGACCCAAAGGGATCTAGAGCTAGTACCTAGGTAGATCTAGATTACAGACATAGTGTTCCCTACACAAAATCAACCTCACAAAGACCATAGACCACTAGCCATACCTAGTGTCATCCAAGAAGAAAGTGACTTTAAGTCATTGGGAAGTGGGCATACTTCCTTCTTGTTGGAGATAATGTTTACATAGGGATTACCTGACACTATACAAGAAATGGAGATCCCATCTTCCCCATGTCAAGGGATTGAAGCCCAAAAAGTGCTGTTAAATATTAACAAATTGATGGATTTCATGACTTCAAAAGTTAGAACCACCATCATGTTTAAACTATATGAAGACCTAGAGCTATTCTTAGATCTTCTTGATGGTGGCAGTGTGGTTAGCATTGTAACTAAAAATTGTTGGGAATCTAGATTGGAAGACCTCACCTTGGGACTACAAACATAGTGGTAAACATGTCCAATGGGACTATTGTTAAACCTATTGGGATGCTAGAAGATCTCAAGGTCAAGGTCCTTGGACACAAAACAAGGCATACCTTCATTGTTATGGTTTTTTCCAAGCACACTATGTCATCTGAGATGATATTAGGACATCCTCTCATGAGGGAAGTAAAAATGGTGCATGAGTGGTCTAAAAACCATGTCTACTTGCAGTTCCAAGACTTTGTCATTTGAGTTGATCTTGTAACTAGTCGAGCACATCCTCTAGAAAACAGATTTGGGGAAGATTCCCTTATATGGATTTTATACCTGGAATGGCTGAGTCTGACAACGTGGATTGGTTCCACCTAGCAAAAACCATAAACACTTGGGGAAATAGGGGGACGAATTGGGTAACACCAAGGGGGATGAAATGCCACAACTCATACCTTTAAATATGATAGGAGAAATGCTTATAGATTTTGACGACCTACCAAATAAAGGTTTGACTAACATTGGAACCAATAGCATCTCAAAAGACTATAGCCCAAACGTTTTGGGTTGGAATCATCAATTGAATTGACTCTAAGGATAAAGAATGTGAATTAAATTTTGGTGAAAATGTGGGGACAAACCATTCAAGGCACAGTGGTACCCTAGATGACAATCTATCTTGGAAAGAAGAAGATACAAGTAGAGATTAATCTAGAAATTTTTCACTAGAGATCGACCACAATAAAAAATTAGACAAGAAGAGTAAGAGATATAAGAGGCGACGATATCAAACGAATGTGTGTGCTAGGATAAATGAAAAAAATCTACCGTAGAATGCCTCAGTTATATGGGGGACATGTGACGCTCATTGAAAGCTGGTAAATAATTGGGGTGAATACCTTCAAAGAGTCATGTGGTGCAGTCCATGACCCATTGACATCACACGCTAGAAGCTACAGAGAAGCCAAATTTGAGTCGTATTGTAAGGAGACAAAAAAATTGAGAGCTAGCTCAACAACAAAACAAAGTGGAAGAGAAATCATAGTCCACAGAACAACAAGACTCCAAAGATTTACATCCTGCACCTGAGAATTTCAAATCCTACACCATGGAGGAGAGTAAGGTTGTGTTAGCAGACCCAGGTGAGGAGTCCAAACCTATTTTCATTGCCCAAGATCTGATAAAGACTGAGGAATATGAACTCAAGGATCTTCTCAAGTAATTCAAGGATATATTTGCTTGGACATATCATGATATGAAAGGTGTTCCACCTTTCATGGTGCAACACACAATTCCCATGAATAGCATGGCTAAACCAGTCTAGCAACGACCCTACCCAATGAATCCTAAGTATGAAAATATTGTTCAAGAAGAGATTGAAAATCTTGTCAAATGCGGATTCATATACCCTATTGAGCACTCAAAATGGGTGTCTCTAGTTATTGTGACAAAAAAGAATGGGAAGTGCCGCCACTAGGAGAGACCATTATCCCTTGCCACATTCAGAACATGTGCTTGAAAGAGTTGTAGGGAAGCAAGATTATAGCTTTTTAGATGGGTACTCATTGTACTAGAGGACCAAGCTAAAACTACTTTTATAACCAAATTTGGAGTGTTCGCATTTTGTATTATTGCTTTTGGCTTAACGAATTCCCCTGTCACCTTCCAAAGATTGATAAACACTGATTTTAGGGAATGTTTGAGGGAGTTTTATTTATTAGATGACCTTTGTGTTTATTCCTCTTGGAAAGAACATATATCATGTTTACAAAAAGTGTTGAAAAGTGCAGATTGTATCGCATCTCATTAAATCCTTTCAAATGCCAATTTTGGGTTAAACATGGAGTCATTTTAGGGCATATAGTGTCCAAAAATGGGATTTCCACAGATGAGAGAAAACTTAAAGCCATTTCCAATTGCTACCACCTACGAACTATAAAGGAGTTCAAAGGTTTATGGGCCATTATCACATGATTTGGTTGTCCCCTTGAGATTGTACATGACAATGGTAATCATTTTGTAAATGGATTGATAAAGGAATTCACGACGACAAACTTCATGATAGCCCACTATAAGTCTACACCTTCTTACCCACAAGCAACTGGCCAAAAGATGCGAGCACTAACAAGACTTTAACTTTTATCTTTGTTGGAATTAGGGTTGCAGAGAAACGCACACAGCTTGGAGAAGACGAAGGAAGCTCAAGGCACACAATAGAGAGTGTGTTACTTAGTGTACAATGGAAAGATCGATAGCCCTAGAGTGATGGGCGTATATACAATCACGGGGGAAAAAACCTCCTAAAGAGGGAAAAAATGCCCCGGCGGTCCTAGTGTGTTCACACACATCACTACCACGTGTATATGGTAACAAATCCCCCCTAGAGTGATGCGGTGAACGAAAGCTGGCACATGAGTAAAGGGAAGTGCCATGCCCTGAGGACAAGATCAATCCACAAAGGCGAGTAAGCCCAAAGCTTTGCGGAAAGCTTCAAGCTTCTCACGAGACAATGCCTTTGTGAAAAGATCTGCAAGGTTGTCCTATGTTGGCACATAAGCCAAGCTGATCTCTCCTGCTGAGAGCCTCTCCCTGACATAGTGGTAATGCACCTCAATGTGCTTTTTGCGAGCATTAAAAACTGGGCTCCTCGCAACTGCCAATGCACTCTGACTGACAGTGTAGATAGTGTTGGCAGTTTCCTGTCCAACACCCAAATCAGCCATAAGGCGTCTGAGCCATACACACTCAACCGTAGCTGTGAAGACTGCCCTGTACTCAGCCTCACAACTCGAAGTGGCCACAATAGGTTGCTTCTTGCTCAACCATGATATACATGAACTTCCAAGCATGAAACAAAAACCTGATGTGGACACTCGCGTGTCAAAACAACCAGCCCAATCTGAGTCCGAAAAAGCATGTAAGTCTGGCGGCAATGATCCCCCCTTGGGATAAAACAAGCCAAGATGTAAAGTGCCACTAAGGTAGCGGAAAATCCTCTTGACAGCCTGCCAATGCTTAGACCCTGGGCTATGCATAAATCTACTGACCTGTGAGACTGCAAACTGAATATCCGGCCTCGTGTTGCATACATAAATGAGGCAGCCAACAACAGTTTGGTAAAGAGTGACATCAGCAGGATCGCCAGCATCATGTAGACTCAACTTCAAACCTGTTTCCATGGGAGTTTTCCATGGGAGTGGCAATAGGTTTGCAATCCTCAAGTCCAAACTTACATAGCAATGTCTCTATGTAACTTTTCTGACACAAGGCAATACCACCATCACACTGCTTAAACTGTATACCCAAATAATGATGCAACAGCCCCAAATCTTTCATCTTGAAAGTAGCATTCAAATCAGCCTTAAATTCAGCAATATGTCTCTCATTTGGTCCAATGATTAGCAAATCATCAACATAAAGAACCACGATGAGAAATACATCACCCTCACGCTTTACATACAATGTGCTTTCTGTTGGACTGTTACGAAAGCCTTGTTTGACCAAATGAGTGTCAGCTTTCTCATACCAAGCATGAGGAGATTGCTTCAACCCATACAAAGCCTTGTTACATTTGCACGCTTTGTCCTCTTGTCCTTTTGTGACAAAACCGCGAGGCTGCGTTACATAAACTTCCTCAAATATGTCACCATTCAAGAAAGCAGTAACAATGTCTGATTGATGTACATCCCAACCAAAATGAGCTGCCAATGCACATAGAAAACGTACAGTAGTCATACGAAAAGTGGGAGCAAAAGTCTCTTCATAATCTATGCCTTTTTGCTGTGCATAACCCTTTGCAACAAGTCGAGCCTTATGGCGATCGATCTCACCATCCGGCTTGTGTTTCAACTTGTAAACCCACTTAGTACCAATGGCCTTTTTGTCAGGAGGCAAATCACATAAAGTCCATGTGTCATTTTCTATAAGTGCATCATATTCTGATTTCATGGCAGCCATCCAATTTTTTGAATTCTGTGCTTCATCAAAAGTCAGAGGCTCCTCAACGTCATGTAAGCTAGACACAGCCAAAGCATAACAATCTGATGCATAAGATTCATGGCGAGAGCCTGAACGAGTACGACTAGACAAAGGTGCATCCAATTTACTGTCACACAAAGTGTGCACCAGCCATTTTGGCATACCTCTAGCCTGCTCATTTTCAGCCCTTTCCTCATCAAGTACATCATGTACATCTGCATCAGTAATAGGCTGATCCAAAGCATTTTCAAAAACCCCCATAGGCTGTACATTTGCCTCATTAGAACTTACATTCGTATTTCCACCACTGAAAAGAGGCAACAAAGTGTCATAAATGTCCTGTGAGCTTACATTACTGTCTCTAGTACATGACAACAAGGGCTGAACAGAATCTTCCACAAACACTACATCCGGAGAAACCAGAATACGTTTTGTGTGCGGATGATACAACCTGTAACCTTTGCTTTCAGCACTATAACCAACAAAAATACATTTGACAGCCTTATCATCCAATTTTCTGCGCTGCACTTGTGGCACCAAAGCATATGCCAAACAGCCAAAAACACGCATGTGCTCAATAGAAGGTTTTATATCATGACATGCTTTATATGGAGTAATAGACTGCAAAGCTTTCGTAGGACACCTGTTAAGTACATAAGTGGCACACATGATGGCCTCAAGCCAAAAAGAATGCGGCAAAGCTTGACTTTTGACCATACATCGTGCCATTTCCGTAAGTGACCTGTTTTTCCTCTCAGCAACACCATTTTGCTGAGGTGTATAAGGCACTGTACATTGGTGTTTTATCCCACGACTAGCCAGAAATGCATTAAATTCATGAGACATATACTCCCCCCCTCGATCGGAACGGAGGGTGCCCATAGTACATTTCGAGACATTTTTCAGCCATAGCCAGAAATTGTTTGAAGCACATAAAAACTTCGGACTTCGCTTTAAGCAGAAATACCCATGCATGCCTGGAGTAATCATCAATGAAAGTCACGAAGTACAGGTAATTGCCCAAGGACGGAGTTTGCATGGGCCCACAAACATCACTATGCACAAGCTGCAACCTGCATGTGGACCGAACTGAACCATCCTTTGGAAACTTAGACGCTGCATCTTACCCAAAATACAGCCTTCAGAAACATGTTTGAAAGGTGCTTCAAGAGGTGGCAAAGAAGCAACCATATCAGATTTCTGCAAACGCAGCAAACTGGCAAAATTCAGATGACCAAAACGTGCATGCCAAAGTTTTGCATCTGAAATAGCCCTTGAATCTGCAACAGCATTTGCAAAATTTTGTCCACACTTGTCATACAAAGTGAGCTTATACAGCCCACGGCACAAAAGCCCAGATGCAACAATTTCATCACCAAAACTGAGATCATGCACTGTACCTCTGTCATCCACAAATTTAACTACAAGGCCAAGTCTAGCAAGTGCGGATACAGACAAGAGATTCTTCTTGATCCCAAGTACATAAAGTGCATCAACAAGTGTGAAGGAACTGCCATTAGCAGCAGTGAGCACAATCTTTCCAACTCCCTGAACTGGATAAGAGGCGTTGTTGGCACAAGTGACTGAATTCCCATGAGGGATAGACTCGAGAGAGGTAAACAATTCACGATGTGAGGTAATGTGCTTTGTAGCACCACTGTCGAAATACCACACATGTGAATCTGCAGCAACTGACAAGCATGCATCATGGACAGCAGGATTGTAAGTTCACTCTGCACCAAAAGCCCATTCTACATCAACATCAGCAACACAGTCTCCTTTCACAGAAGACTCAACAATGGCTGCAGTTGTAGTGGAACCAGCATTTGCAATGGAACCACCCTCTTTCTTCTTAGCCTCTTTGGCCTTCAACTTAGGACACGACTTGATCAAGTGATCATTAGCTTTACAATAATGGCAACGCATCTTCTTTTTTCCCTTATCACCAGAATTGCCAGACGAAGTGCTGCCAGCAGAAGCATTAGGAACATAATTTTTGCCACTCGCAGCAGAACCATAAGAAGTGGCTGCATTGCTGTTACCACCCTTTCTTTGAGAAGCAATAAAAGCCTGTTCAACTGCACGCTGTCTAGTCTTTTTTTTTCTGGAAAGTGACTCTTGCAACAGCAATGTGCATAATGCATCAAACTTGACAACTTCAGGATTTCCTTGGGTCATAAGTCTCCAAGTACTAGCAAAAGTCTGGTAGGAATCTGGTAAGGCATCAAGAACAGTCTGCACAAGGGAACTGTCTGAAATGACTTCACCTGCAGAAATAAGCTGCTCATTAATATCCTTGACACTAGCAAGGAAAGTTTCCATATCATCTTCCTCATGCATAATCTTTGACTCTAGCTCTTTACGCAGCAAAGCAATTTTAGCCTCATTGCGGCTTGCATAAAGACCTGCTAAAATATCCCAAGCCTGTTTTGCAGATTTTGTTGAACGAATGTGAGGAACAATGGTGCGTTTCACAGACAATGCAATCAATGCATGAGCCTGCGCATCCTTAACATCCCAACGAGCTTGTTCTGCCATAGGCAAAACAACTCTAATAGCTGCAATCCTTGCAGCAAGACCTGCAACATCCTCAACATCGCCTACATCCTCAGAACCAGGACGTACATCAATGCCCTGCACAATGTTCCAGACACCCTTTGACACAAGAACATTTTGCATCGTATAAGCCCACATAGGGTAGTTGTCCCCATCCAACCTGTCCTCAGCAGCAAACATCTTGAACACATCTGTGTTGTTATTGTCATCCATGGTAAATGCTGCACCTGATGTGAAAACTGCCCGAAAATAGGAGAAATGGAGCGGGAACAACCTGTGCTATATAGCACAAACCGTAGAAGACTATAAGGCACCTGTTATGCAGAAAACGGCACTGACAGAAATTCTGCACAAAATGACGAAATAGCCTGTGCAATACTGCCTGTACTGAAAACGGAGGCCGAAATGAGCCCAAATCAAAATTCTGAGCAGACCAAGTTCTTCGAGCTTACCCAAAATTTTTGTCGGCCTGCGAACGCCTGCCAAAGCTCACTGAAATCGGAGAAAGTGAGCAGGCGTTTGCTGGAGTAGCTGGCGACTAAGCCCGGGAGGACGTGACCTACTCTGATACCAATTGTTGGAATTAGGGTTGCAGAGAAACGCACACAGCTTGGAGAAGATGAAGGAAGCTCAAGGCACACAATAGAGAGTGTGTTACTTAGTGTGCAATGGAAAGATCGATAGCCCTAGAGTGATGGGAGTATATACAATGCACGGGGGGAAAACCTCCTAAAGAGGGAAAAAATGCCCCGGCGGTCCTAGTGTGTTCACACACATCACTACCACGTGTATATGGTAACAATCTTGACCAAAACAATTGAAGCTCATCGCACAAATTGAGATTTGAAGCTGACATCAGCTCTATGGGATTATTGTATTGCTTACAAAGTGGCTATTAATTGTACACCATTCAAGATGGTATATGGACAAGAAGTAATTATGCCATGGGAGTTTGTAATTACTAATCTGCGTGGGTAGCTTCACAGTAACCCTTTAGTTGAGCATTTATATATGCTTGAGAGGTTAAATGAAGAAATATAATTAGTTGTGCAAAACGCACTTGTGGAGAAATATGGGAGAAAGAAATGCTTTGACTGTCATTCAAAGAACAAGGATATCAAGGTTGGGGATAAAGTCCTTATGTATGGACTGTGTAACAGAAAGAAAAAGTTAAAATATGCGGGAAAAGAACCATATAGAGTATGCAAAATCACCCCACAAGGTACCATTCGTATGGAAACTCTTGATGGAGTTGAAATCATTGGATTATTCAATGAAAGTAAATTTAAAAGATTCTATGATGCTTTAAGCCAAGAGGAGCTACGTGCCATCCATAAAAAAAAGGTAGCCAAGGCACAAGTAGAATTGAAAATGATACAAGCTCAAGCTAAGGCTAAGGAGCGACATCAACATATTAGACACCAACGAGAGGACAACCTTGGAGTTCCACATGCATTTCAAGTTGAAACAAAGGATGATTGGTTGGACTCTGACACACCTCTATGATACCCTATTGAGTTAGATAGCACCTATGGGAAAGTGCTATATAACGCCTTATAATTGGACACAATTGCTAAATATAATTTGCTATCATATGAAGTGTGGTGTTAGTTAGGAAATCCATCTCCATTTGAGAGTACCATCCAAGTCAAGGTTATCAAAAAGAAAAAAACTATTGTTTTTGGAACCTGGCATACTTTTGTCAGTTATGACAATGGGATCGTAGCTCAATACTTTTTGGTCATACCCATTAGAACTATGGAAGGAAATATAAACCTAGGATGCAAGTGGATGTTAGTGACCAAATGCACTATTGATTGGGGGACTGGGAGTGTCACAACACAAAAACAAACTCTTAGCCCTGCCACTCAAGTGATAGTCCCTGAGATATCAACTCCTGAGAAAATACAACGCAAAACATTGCATGTCCAAGGGGTTGAACCATCTGTACCTATAGACCAACCCTATAGAGCTTCAACTTCTGTAGCTGAAACAAAGACTCATCGTAATATAACAAAGAAAACATACAAATGGCTCCCTAAAGCTTCTTTAGCGACCATTTTTTATGCTAGAAAGTAGAAGCCTTGTAAGAGACTCCCCACTCGCTCCATTAAATGTAAGAAAATGTTGTGTTGGATTCCTAAATGACTATTGGAAGCCCAAGGCTACTATGAAGGGAATGATCAAATCTCGGTGCCTAAACATAAATTGTGTTCTTACTTGTCACCTATAGACCCATGTGAGTCAAATCCTATAACAATAAAGTCGATTAAAGACCATGGGAAGCGAAAGATCAAGAATATCTTACACCTAATCCATAGCTAGTTTGGGCCAAACGAGAACGACTTGTATTGCTCCGCTCAAATATAGAAAAAAAAAATGAAGCTTCTTGCTCTTCTTGTGTTTCTGTAGTTCTTCTACAGAAACACAAACTTCTTGACAACTTCAACCTACCACCAAAATTGTACAAAAATACAAGGAAATAATAACACCTCCCGTTGTAGATTCATCACCTAAAACAATGTTTCAAGTAAAATCATGGGAGAGTACCTTACCACCCTTGAAACTAGATCAACGCCTAGGGTGGTAAAAGACTAATGGTCAAAGTCTTCACCCATTACAACTTGTAACAATTGGTTTCAAAAGGTGATGACATCATTCCAAAAGGTATGATCTACCCAAGGAAGGGGGGAGTGTTTGGTGACATCCATCATTCACTTGCTCCCCTCTTAACCTTCCTCCTTGACCTCTCAATCTTCCAATCTTAGGGAATGTATATATAGCCCTATACTCAAGAAAACAAAAATATAAAAGTAAAAGAGAAACGGCTACCAAACAAAAAACTTGAAACCTACAAATCCTAGTACATGACCCAAAAATCATAATAACACATTATGCACAGGGACACGATCTGTTGGCATGACCCTTATAATATTTGCACAATAACCAAAATCTATTTGTGTGTACAGATATGGCTAGTATGCTAGAGTCATCCACTCCTACCTTGGGTGAGAGGTACCCTCTTTACTATTCACAAGTGTTTCACATAGTCTACCCGGTGCTTGCATGTGAATGGGATTTGGTAGATACACTAGTGTGTGAGAAATTTTTTTAGGAATTAGAATGGCTGATATGTCTCTTGACCATGACTGATCCCTACTTAGTAGAGAACATCTCTCCAATTACGCAAGCTTACCCTTTTGAGCAAGATAACTATACACATTGTTAGGAGTTTTTTGAAAGAAGTGATTGCGCATATGTACATACACATGCATAATGCATCAAATAAAGATTTTCCGTTTTCCAAAGCCAGGTGGTTACGTGGGGACCACATGTGTACAGGTAGGACAACGTGTACATAGTATATCGATTTTCATTGTCACCAATATCAATGTGTTTTTTCTATAATTATGCAGAGTTGGTAGAGCGTAAAACTTCTCACAAAATCTATCAGCAGGCCGATGCCATGAGGTAAGCAGGTGCATCAGATGGCATCGAGTGGCGTCAGGAGGTCGAATGGGATCAACACTTGCACGTGGATAAGTAAGGACACAACATGGGTTTTTTTGTGATGAATTATGCAAAAAGGTCATCATGAGAACTATATATGGGGGCCACTTCACATGATTTCGGGATGCATTATTGAAAAAATTTGAGTGCCAGGTGTGCGGATGGATATAGAAGGGTGAAAAAAATGCACTACCTGACCATTTTTTGGATTGTTCGGGGTCCGTTGTGCGGATGGATGTAGAAGGGTGACAAAAATGCACTACCTGACCATTTTTTGGACTGTTCGGGGTCCGTTTGAGGTCAATCAAAAGGCCAAAGGTGCCCAAGTGATAAAGTGAAGTGTGGAAACTAAAAAACATGAGAAAAAAACCAAAAAAATGTGGAGATAAGAGGAGGAACAATTGCAACTGAGTTTTGCTATTTTTGGAGCCTATTTTGGCCATAAACTACTCATCTGAGGTCAAATTTGAGCACTTTGATATTTTAGACTGGGGGTTTTGGCTGTTCCAGACGCAATGGCACTGTGCATTTTTCCAAATTTCTCACTGTTTTTTCTCTATTTTGATTGTGTAAGTTTCTCCTGTGAGCGAAGCCTTTGCTCCAATTTGTGATTGTATTTGGCATATTTCATCCATATTGTGTGAGGTATTTGCCCCAATTGGTGTTGGACCAAGCTCAATTGTATCTAAATATCATAAATCTTCCTCTTTTGAGCTGAGTTTTTTGGGTGTGTGTGCGTGTGTTGAGTGGGCAAATAGATAGTCTCTCTCCTCTCACTCCATTGGTATGTTCCCTGTCTCGGCCAGGTGGGTTGTGTAAGCCGAGTGGTGCCCCATAGTATGTGTGTGTGTGTGTGTGTATTATCCCAAGAGTGTGTGTCGGGTGATTATAGAGGTGTTGTGTGTGTTTCCATCCCGCTCACATTCTTTTGGCGCCCCCACAAAGGATCTTTTTTGAGTACCTTCAGCTTCAGAATTATAGGTTGCAGATTATAGATCACAGGTTATAGGTTACAGGTGATTCATACAGGTATAGGTAGTTGGAGTAGAGTTATATGCTGGCAATTGGGAGTCACTTACAGTTGTCATGGGTATGCATCATTTGGCGCCTATTTGAGTGCATTGTCTTGTATTGTATGTTACTTGTGGATACTACCATTGTACGCCTTTGTGGATCCATACTTGGTGTTATTTGGCAGTCCCAGCCATTTTTGAGACTTAGTCTGGAAGATAGTCATTTATGAGACTTGACTATATGAGATTTGCATAAGCCTTTGTGAGAGGGTCGTGGTGAGGTTTTATTGAGTTGGGGGATTATCAAATATGAGATCCTTTCAGTAATACATGTGGCTAGAGCACCCTTTTCGTGACCTCATCATAGGCTATGTACTAGTGATTCCTACTTGATGCTCGGGTTCCATTTTTCGCATGTTATGCATACATATACATTCTATATTTTGGGTTCTTACTGCTCTACTTGTGGGGAAACTCTGCTAAAATTTTTTCAAGTTGTGATGGCTGGTTTTTTGGTCTTTTGAGCCATTTATGCTGTTATGCTGCTGAAATTTTGGCAAAATTAGAGGATAAGTTAGGTATGACTTCTTGAGAGTTGCATGGTTGGCTTTAATAGATGATCAAAACAGACCTCAATTCACTCTTTTTCATTTAACACAAAGAATCCAGATAAATGTTCATGTGTCCAGGAAGATTTTTCTCCAGCAACACATAGTCTTTATGTTTGGGCCAAGAAGATTAAGAGAGATACTGGAATCTCCTTTGCCTATTGTTATTCCAATGATTAACTATGAAAACTCATTTGATGTGCATGTTTTTTTCCTTATCTAAAGATGAGCTCCATTGAAGTTTCTGGGGATTGAGTCAGTAAAAAGTTTTGAGTTCTTGCACCTGTGCTAGAAGTGGTTCTCAAAGCATCAAAACTTGGGTAGCCATGGATTTCCCTTATCCAAAATTTCATGGAAGAAGTGGAAGACTTTTTGGAAAAGATGGAGGTTGCGTGCATTAGAAACCAGATTCATGATCCTGCATAGATGTTACATCTTCTCCATATTTGTTTGAAGAATGATGCACGAGTTTGGTCCAAAGCATTTGAAGGGGAGTTGCGTGTGACTGATCCACCTGTGAGATTAAGTTGGGACAATCTACGGCCTGGATTGAAAGTGGATTTTGTGAAGACAGAAGATCCTGACAAAGTGTGGCAAGAAGTACAGGGTTTGGTGTAAAGGGAAGGTGAGTCAGTAGATGCATACATACGTAAGTTTTCAATGGCATGGGAGAAGATGTGCAAGACCTTAGCACCACATGTACCCCCACCTGCCATGATGAAGAAGGACAGGTTCTTGGCTGGTCTTTGGAAGAATATACGTTGGTAGAGTGGAGCTAAAGAAGCCTAGGACATATAAAAATGCACTAGATGTAGCGAGGAACAAAGAGTGGAAGCTGAGAAGAATGAGTCAGCTAGGAGTAGAGTTTTTGCCCAGGAGGTCTGAGTTTCAACTTATGAATTCTTTGCAAGGTCGCGTGCTAGGGGTTCATCATGAACTAGTGGTTTCTGTTACTCCTCAGGTTATGCCAGTGTAGTGATCATTACAGTAGTGCAAGATGATGGGCTAAGGCAAGACATGAGGCAAGTGGTAGATTTAATGAAGAATATCAGCCTAAACATGCTAGGTAATGTAGGAAATACTGGAGGTCGAGCGAGGTTTTCAAATCAGCCAGGAGGTGAAGAAAGACCCAGGAATGGTGTTGGACAAAGCAATGGTAGAGTCTGGAGGCAGATTCCCACATGCTATAATTGCGAAGAGTTAGGCCACATCGGCCCGCAATGTGATAAGACACCAAGGATGGGGGGAGACATGTATCCATTGCCAAGACATGTGCTAACTAGGTCAAATGATTATGGCATTGAAATTAAGAGAGAAGAAGGAACCAATGGATTAACCCAAGAGGAAAAGGGAAAGACAAAAGTGATAGTGTGATCACTTTGGAGAAGGAAGCAAAGCTGGAGGATACATTAGTGATGCCTATTGGGACAAGGACCACACAGGATAAGGAAGGAAGAAGTGCCCCAGGTCCTAGTAAGAAGAAGTTAAAGAGCCATGAAGACGAGGATGTCAAGGCCAAGAGGAAAAGAAGGGATCGTTACGAGTTTCATGATTCAAACTTTCCACTAGGGGATGGGAAATTAAGCTATGACCTGAAGGAGGATCTGACAAGCAGGAAAGCAGATGTTACTTTTGGGCAGCTTATAGAGATGGTGCCTAAGCTAAAGCGACAGTGGAAGAGGATGGTTAACCCAATGGAGAAAGAACCAAAGAGAGGTTTAGTGAAGGTATTGGCGATGGATGCGCTACCAGACATTTGTCCAATAGTAGATGTGTGGCAGATTTATTTTTTTTTGGGACAAGGTTATGTTGATGGCGGAGCCCAAATATGTGTCATAACACACTCATGCATTCAGAAGATGGGTCTTACAGTGACTTGGGTGTCAAGCTTTTGGATCAGATTGGCAAACCATCAAAAAGTAAAATATTTGGGTGTTGTTAAAGAGCTTAGAAGTGGAGGCGTATGATGCAAAGGCGGTGGTTGATTTCCACGTGATGCCAGCAGGGTTGGGAGCATATCCTATTATATTGGGTAGACCATAATTACAGTAGTGGGAGCTATTCAAGATTGGCGACGTGGTACGATTAGCCTCTATGGAAAGACATGTGCCAAGAAGCTATATAATATGGACACAAGGAAACGATTGGAGGAACTTTATGAAGATGAGGATGAGTCTAGTGATGAAGACTATTCCACAGTGATTGACGAGGACAGTGATAATACTACCAGAGTTGATGTTGCAGTTCTTCTGATGGACAAAGAAATCCATGAGTCTGGTTTAGTAGCATTTGCAAATGAGATTGAAGATGAAAGTGAAGGGCCTTATGAAGTGATTGAAGGGCTGCTGCAAACCAAGGTTGAATTGTCAAAGAAGCAGGAATTGATGACACAAATGATCAATGGAGACCTCTCAACTATGGAGAAGGAGATATATTTGCACATACTGGCTAGTTTTCCTGATTTGCTCATTATTCATATGAAGAATTAGAGGGTTCAAAGGAGAAGAGATGCATATAGAGCTGAAAGAAGGTTGGAAGCCAATGCGGAAAAAGCTAAGAAGGATGGGTCAAGAGCAGATGGAAGCCTTGCGAGAAGAGGTGGACAAGTTATTGAAGGTAGGGTTCATAGTTCTAGTGGCGACCACAGAATGGGTGAGTCCAGTAGTAGTCAGCCCAAAGAAGGATGGAAAGTAGAGGATTTGTGTATATTCTAAACCCTTAAATGCAGCCACTAATAAGAACCCATACCCTCTTCCATTCATTGATCATATCTTGGATTTAGTGGCAGGTTATGAGAGGTACAGTGTGTGTGATGGTTTTTCAGGCTATTTTCAATTGAAGATTGCTCTTAAAGACCGAACAAAGACAATTTTCATTACGCCATAGGGTTGTTATTGCTACACAGTATTTCCATTTGGGTTGTCAAATGGACCAACATTCTATCAAGAGAGAGCAAATTGATATTGACACCATTCATTGGTAAAGCTTTTATGGACGACTTTTGTGTCTACAATAGTAGGGCTGAACACCATGAGAAGATGCAGATGGTATTGGCTCAATATGATGAATGTGGAGGACAACTAAATCCAAGCTGCAGATGGTATTGGCTCAACATGATGAATGTGGAGGACAACTAAATCCAAAGAAATGTAATCTAACACAGCCAAGGGTAAAGTTATTGGGCCACATGGTGTCAAAAAACGGCATTGAGGCTGATCCAGACAAGGCTAAGTCTATTATTCTTCTTCCATCACCTAATAGTACAAAGCAATTGGCAACCTTTATACACAAAGTGAAGTACATGGCATGGTTTATTCCATTGTCTTCACAACTCCTTTATCCATTACAACACGTGGCAAAGCATGATCCATTGCAATGGGATGACAAGTGTGAAGAAGTGTTTCAAGAGGTGAAAGAGGTGTTAGGGGGGTTGTCAGCCATGCAGGCTCCTGATTGGGAGAAAGTGTTTTATGTAAATCCATCAGTAGGAAATGATGCCATTGGAGACATGCTATTGAAAAAGGGGAAGGGCGGCCATTATATGAGGCCAGTGTATTATGCAAGCCGAGTGAAGTTGGTAGCAAAGAGAAAATTCTCGAAAGTAGAGCTAGTGACGGCCAATGTAATATTTGCTTGTCGATGATTTCATCATCACTTGCTACCACGACCTTTTGTTTTCTTAACGAGTTATGCCTTTTTGCCACAGTTAAATAATGGCACTAACATGTCAAATGTGGTTAAGGAATGGGTAATTGAGCTGTAAGATTTTGAGTTCTCTTTTTTAGTGGAAGACAATACAAGAGCTACCCTATCTGATTTGTTGACTTACAAGGACAATCCCCTCCTTATTAAGGAAGAGGTGGTGAGAAGGGTAGTTGAAGAAGTGCCATAGATCAGCAAATACACATGTGTTGTTCTTTTTGATGGCTCATATAGAAAGATCCATGATGCGGCTTCAGAGGGTATAACACATTACGATCCACAGGGGAAGCTAGTATGCAAGAGAGGATTCAAGTTGGATGCTCATAGTAACAATGAGGCTGAATATGCTACTTTGGAAGTCGGGTTACACACTTGTTTGAAGTATGGGATTAGAAGGTTGAGCATAAAAGGTGATGTCTTGTTAGTTGTGAAGCAAGTGTTGGGTGTGTGGAAGAGCAAGAACACATCATTGAAGGAAATGTGTGTCATAATAATCAATATCTAATTCTCCTAAATGATTTTCTCATGTTAAACTGATCATTTAATATGGGGAAGTGCCAGGGGAGAAAAATCTAAAATATCGGTTAAGTTAGCAGACCGGCCACAATAGGGATCCAAACGAGGGAAAATAGGGATCCAAAGGGGGGGGGGGGGGGGGGGGGCATCTGCAAAAGAGCTATGTGCAACAATGGGCTCCAAAGACCTTAGGGTTCAGCCCATTAAGACTTCGAGAATGCTAAGGTTCCAAAATTCAAAGGTTGTGTTCAAAGGTCAAAAGCCTAAGGAAATTCGATGCTTGGTGTGTGTCCCAAAAGTCTTCAACCATCCCTACATAGGAGGGGGCGAGCCCTAGAAGTAGGAGATGAGAGAGAAACTCACACACAATCTCCCTTTACACAAAGGGAATGAGGGACACATGTCAGCTCCCTAGCTAGATGCCCACAAGGTGTACTCAATTCCTATTGGATGGTCTTGGAGGTGGACCAATGAGAATTAGGCTAGATTAAAAATAGTTTAATTAATTTCAAAACACTTAATAAAAGAACCAATAAGAATTAAGCTCTCTAGAAGACTATTGGACAGTCTCCCAAGGGGTCCAATGACCATTCAGCAGCCCAATGGCTTGCCCGATTCCTATTGGCCAGGAGGAGAAGGGGCCCAATGAGAGTTTAGTTGAATCAAGTAATTACCTAAAGCTCTCACAAAAGGGGAAAGGGGGACACATGTCAGAAGACTATCACTTATGCTGCCTAATTTCCATTGGCTAGGCCTGGGGAGGTCCAATGAGGTGTGAGGATGAGCAAATAGCAAGAGGGGTCGACCAAGAGAGAGGGGGGGACTGATTTTTGCAAGGAATTATCACACACACACACACTCACACAATCTCATGTGTGAAGTAAGAAGAATCTCTCTCTCCTTCTCAAGCTTTAATGGAAAGCTTACCACCTACTCCAAGCTTGTGAGAAGGGAGGCCTACACCAACAACTCTTGGATTTGTGATGCAAATCCAACCAAGAGCCAATCTTCAATGCATGCTTATCTCCTCTACCATGCTAATTACTAAGCTAAGCTATGCTAATATGAGTGATTATGTGAGGAGATGTACATCTTTCTCGTAAGAAAACTCCTTCTTCATCTCAATCTAGTCTCATACCCCGCTAGCTCTCACCATCTTCGAAGGTGTGTGAGGTCTTGGGTCTGAGACCGTGAGGAAATTGATGTTGTGTTTGATAAGTGTTTTGCTTAGTGCATGAATTTTCCATCTTCATTGCACTAGCTAGTATTGAAGGAACACAAAGAATTGTATTGTAAAATGTCTCTCTTAATGGGAGAAAGCATAATACAAAGCCTTTTGGAGGGGGGACTGGCTCCATGCAAATCCGGTCCTCAACTATTGTCAATTGCTTAATTTCTCTCTCTTTTGAAGTATTGTTCATGCTATCTAACTAGGTGTTATACTTTTTGTTTCTCTCTCCACCCAAGCACTCTTGTTATTCTCATTAGGAATCTATTCTAATGAAATGCTCACTATGTTCATTCTATTTTCCACTACACACAAGTTAGTAGACCATTAAATGTTACATTTGTATCAGAGCACAAGGTTTCTCTTTTCTTGCTCAAGAAGGGAGGTCCTCAAGCTAGCTATAAATGGTTAATACTATTAATTGTATGTGAGTAAGTAGAATAGGGAATTTTCAACCTTGTAGTGCACCTGCCTTTGTGAAGTTAATGGGGCATCATCGTCGAGAGCTATGGTCTTAATAGTGGAGTTCTACGGGGCTTGCCTACAGCTTAACCACTATTGAGCTATTAGAATCTTGACAAGATCCGGTGCTATTTTGGTGTTGAATGGCCCTCTCTTCTATTCCTTGCAATTAATGGTATTTGATCCACGGGTACAGTAGCTTGAGTGATTTTTCTAATGGGGTAAAGAGGAGTAGCAACTAGGGCTGGAAGCACCAAAGTACACCTAAAAATTTTACACCTAAAAGTTGTTAGAATGGCTGACAATAGTAAAGAGAGTGAAATTAATGACTGACAATAGGAAAGAGAATGGCTGACAATAGTAAAGAGAGTGAAATTAATGTTGATAACTTTGATTTTTCTAATGAGCAAGCTACTTGTTGTGGGTTAGGTCAACACATGAACATCATACACAACAATAATAACCATCTACTCCACCATACTACATTAACAACACTTCAGACACAGTAAACCTAACTACTCTAAATATCAGAGTAAGCAGAAAATACACTGAATAGTTGTTGCACTGTATCATCATCATCATCGCATTCACATCAAAGAACAGATACCTCGTGCGCAGATCATTCCCCACTTTTATAGATAAATCCGACTTAACTACCCAGTCACAAGACATTCAGCAGACTGCAACTGAAAGACAGTTACATCCGACTTAGCAAAATACAGCTCAGTAAATATCCGATAAGTCAATATCCGACTTAGCTATTCAGAGTCAGTTTCTAACATGTGCCTCTCAACACATGGCACGCCCTGGTGGTGGATTTCGCAGAAATCTGACCCGGATCCACATATCCCTTGATCAGGAATCCACCCTCTGCTGCACAGCTTCTTCCTTACTCTAATCCTCAGCATTCACTTTATGATCCACCAGCTCTGCTTCCTTTACTGCATCTGATTCTGCTGCATCATCTTTTCCCATTTCCACCTCTTGTGCTCTATCTGCAATCTCAGTATCAATCTGCTCTTCTGCCACTTTCTCCTCAGCTACATCCTGCATCAAAAAACTATTAGTAAAATTCTCCTCTTTCTTTTCTGACTCTGCAAGCTGCTGTCTCTTATTCTCTTCCATCTGCTGAATCTGCTGCTTCAAACAGTCTCTCTCCTTTTGCAATTCCTCCACTTCCTTCAACAATTGTGCTTCTACCTCATGCACTAACCCTGCTTTTAACACCTCATATGGATACTTAATGACAAATCTCATTCTTTCCTTGGTCTTTTGCCACATCTCCTGTGCAACCAAAGCTAACTGCTGCTTGAGAATAGACACTTCTCCTTCTTTCATTAATACCGCACTCAAGCTAATTTCCTCTTGTGCCAACATCTGTTGCTCTAATATCTGCAAAGGTTCCAATCTCAACCTCTGCATCTCCACAGTGACCTGTAACTCTGCATTCCTCTTTGCCATGTCTTCCAATTCCAAAGCAACCACTGCCTCCACTTTCTCAGTCCATTGCTTAAACTCCCCCAATGATCTCTTCACTTTTGCTAACTCCATCTTCTGTTTCCCCACTGTTTCCTCCATATCCTGCTCATACTTTACTTTCATCATAGCTATCTGCTCTTCAAACTCTTTCACCTGTGACACCTGTCCTTTAAACTCCATCAATTTTTCTGCATTCCTTTCAACTTGCATACTCCGAACCTTCAGCATATTATTCTGCTGCCTCACAAATTCCTGCACCTGCTGCAGCATCTGAACTACTTTATCACTGTCCAATTTCCCAGTATCTACTGATACTCCAGAGACTTCCTCAGTACTGAAATCTAATCTAGAAAACACTCTGCTGACTGGTTCAGACTTCTTCCTCTTGTTGGATAATGTGAAAGCCTTACTAAGCCTTATTGGTGTTTCCTCTGCTTTTACCTGCATTGGTGAATCAACATCCATGGTACCAAATTCTGCAAACTGCATTTTTGCTGTGATTTCTTCAAAGGCCTCTCCTGGAGTATATTTGGCTTTCACCAAATCCTCATAAGCCTCCATATGCTTAGCATTAAACTTCACAAATCCTGTCTTTTCAGAATGCACCATGATGGGATGCTCAATCTGAACTGGCTGCTGCTTCTCCTGCACCAGTTTTTCTGCTTTCACAGGCCACCTTGCTTCACCATTCTGTACTCTCTGTGCAAAAAAAAACAATGCTGACAAGTAACCACATAACCTACTATTTGCCTGTGTCTTCCTCTTATCTGAAGAATGAATCTCTGCTGCCAGCTTTTCATACACCCAGTGAGCCCAGCTCACTTCTCCTCCCTGCTCTGCATAACTTAATGGTGCAAAATTTTCTTTTGACATATAATCAAACTTCACAATAAAGCATAGCCTCTCCAAGTATCACTTAAGCTGCTCTCTCCTAGCATATGCCACATTCTTTAACATGTAATACTGCCTGCCTCCTTCTCTTGGACCAAACTCCTTTTTCAGTGCTTCCTCTGAACACTTTGGAATAGGTGTATTAGGATGCAAAGGCAGCTTGAACACCTCAGACACCAACTCCACATTGAGTACCACATGCGGTGACACTCTCCCCTTAGTCTTCCTAAGTATTTCCAACTGAGACTTTGCATATACATTGTTTTTACATTCTTCCCAAGGCAGAATGGCAAACTCATACAATCCTACCTGCTGCAACCATATGGCGTTGTGCTCTGCCTGACAATCTATGTCAACTTTGAAATCCATAAAAGGGTCCATTAATGTTTGCATCACCTTACCTTCTGACACAGGAGTCGGCATTGGCGTTTCCTCTTCTGCAGAGTCACTATTTTCGTCTGCACTGCTAACGTCAAGCCGCATAGGCAAAGCTTTGCTTCTCAAAAGTCACCCCGAACCTTCGGTCTGCTCCTCATCAGGCTATGGTTGCATGGCCATCAATTGCTTTGCTTTCGGCATGGCAGGACTGAATAAAGCTTCTTCAAGCGAAAACCCGAATGCTCCGCGCTGCTGCATGTGTACTAAACTTTTGTTGCATGTATGATTATACTCGCTGCACCATGCACACATATCTCCACCCAGTATCCTTGAAGTGCTACGAAACTTCTTTTCAGCACACTCCCCGAAGTTATTAGTCCGGCCTAATAATTTCTTATTAAAAATTCCGACTTGGTCAGTTCCGACACAGGTACTCTTCCAACATCCGCAATGTTGAATCGGATGTGTACTTTGGAACTGCCTACTTCCTCCAACCCGTGACTTATATGGGATACTATGAAAAGACCTCCTCAAATCCATGCAAACCAGCATTTTTCCTTTTCCTTTTGCTGATTCTGAATCTCCTGACTGTAGGGGTATTACAGTTATGCAGGCTACACTTGGCCAGTCCAAATGAGGTGGCTTTCCCTGAAATTTCTTCAGCCTGAAACCATTAACTGCCTTTTCCACTCTTGTACCAAACACATCAGCTATGATGAATGTCCCTTGTCCTTTATCCTGCACAATCTGATAGGGTCCCTGATATCTTAATGACAATTTACCAGGATGTGGTCCCAGCTTAGAGTTGTACAACATTACCCAATCTCCAACCTGAAAGATCTTGAACTTCACATTCTTGGTCACCCATGCTTGTCTTCTTCTTTGTATGACTTCAGTAATGTAAGAGCTTACCAACCTATCCTCCTCCAGCTGCATCAGATATTTGTTCCTGTGTAGTACTGACAACTTTGGAGACTGCTTCTCTGCTGAGACTCTTAAACTTGGTACCACAAACTCCATAGGAACCACAGCTTCCAGCCCATACACCAGCTTGAATGGTGTCATACCAGTAGTGACTTTGAAAGCTGTTCTAAAGGACCATAAGGCAGAATCCAACTTATCATCCCAATCCTTCTGATTCTCTGTCACAATCTTTTTCAAAATCCTTACCAGTGTTTTGTTAGAGCTCTCAGCCTGACCATTAGCCTGTGGATGATATGCTGTAGACTTCTTGTGCATAATCATATGTGTCCTTGTTAGCTCTGAAATTACTTCATTCAGAAAATGAGTTCCTCTGTCACTTAACAGCTCCACTGGACACCCAAACCTGGTCATAATGTTATGATAAAGAAATCTGGCCACACTTGAAGCTTTATTATCCTTCAATGCTACTGCTTCTACCCACTTAGTGCAATAATCTGTAGCCACTAAAATGTATCTGCATCCCCTCTTGGAAGTTGGTTTGACAGGTCCTACAAAGTCCAAACCCCACTTTTGAAAAGGTTCCAAAGGCAAAATAGGATGATCCCCCATCCTATCCCTGTTTGAATCAGGTTGACCTGTTTTCTGACAAATTACACATCTTTTGGCATAATCATGTGCATCCTTTAAAACTGTAGGCCACCATAATCCAGCCTGCAAAATCTTCTTCCCTGTAGTATCTCCAGAGAAATGCCCTCCTGCTGTGCCTGAATGTGCTTCCTGCAAGACTGCACTTTGCTCAAATTATGGTACACATCTTCTTATCACTTGATCAATGCCTTTCTTATATAGTGCCCCTGCAATAACTAAATAGGGTCTGGTTTTCAGTGCAAATTTTCTTCTCTGATCAGCATTGAACTCCCTTGGTATAGTTCCATCAGTCAAAAACATCAGCAATTGATCATACCAAGACTCAGTCACAGCAATCTGCACATCAAACAGCTGAGCATCAGGAAGTGCATCATCTACCCCAGTAGGTGCTTCACCTGTTTCAATCCTGCTTAGATAATCTGCAATTACATGCTCCTTCCCCGGAGTATGCTCAATCTGAAAGTCAAACTCCTGCAATAACAACATCCATCTTGCAAGCCTTCCAGTAAGAAGTGGCTTCTTGATCAAATACAACAAGGCCTGATGATCAACATGAAAAACTATCTTGTTCCCCAACAAGTAATGCCTGAACTTATTCAATGCATATACCATCCCTAAAGCTTCTCTTTCTGTCACAGGATAGTTTCTTTCTGCACCTGTGAGAACCCTGCTTGCATAGTACACAGGTCTGAACCATCCCTTCTCCTTCTCCTGTATCAGTACAGCTCCTATTGCTATATCCGAGGCATCAACAAACACATGAAAAGGCAATGACCAATCAGGTGGCTACAAAATTGGTGCTACTGATATCATTTTCTTCAACATCTGAAATGATTTCTGCTGAGGTTCATCCCATACAAATGCCACATCCTTCTTTGTTAATTGAGTTAATGGCAAGCATACATTAGACAAATACCTCAAATATCTGGAGTGCCACTTTGTCTGTCCAACAAACCTCATTAACTCTTTAACATTGGTAGGAACTGGTGCTACTTGAATGGCTTCTATTTTCTTGACATCTATAGCCATTCCTGCTTCTGACACCACATGTCCTAAAAGTATTCCACTCCTCACAGCAATTACACTTTTATAAGGATTCAGAGCCATCCTGAATTGTCTGCATCTTTCAAAACAGAGATTCAGATGTAGCAGATGTTTATCCTTCTTTCCAAACACTGAGAAATCATCCACAAAGACTCTCATAAAGTCCTGTAAGTAAGGTTCAAACACCTTATGAGCAACAAAATTAAATGAAGGTGGTCCATTGGTTAACCCAAAACTCATCACTGTGTAGGCAAAGGCTCCCCATTCAGTTATAAAAGCTGTTTTATGCTGATCCGACTCAGCAACACTAATCTGATTATAACCAGAAAATCCATCCAAAAAGCTGTACATTTCATGACCAGCTACTGCATCCAACACAGCATCACAAAATGGCATAGGAAAGGGATCAGTAATGGTTGCTGCATTCAATTTTCTATAATCCACACATACTCTTAGAGCTCCATTTTTCTTTGGCACAACCAGTATAGGAGACAACCATGATACTTCATGTACAGGTTTAATGAACCCTACTGCCAGGAGCTTATCAAGCTCCTCCTTCACCTGTTTGGCAAAGTTAGGATTCATTCTATATCTTTGCTGCACAATTGGTTTTGCACCCTCTTTCAAATTAATCCTATGCTGATGTAGTGCTGGGTCAATGCCTCTCACCTGAGAATAATCCCAAGCAAACACATCCTTATAATCAACCAATAATTGCAACAGCTGAGTCAGAAATTCCCCTTGAATGTGTGCACTCACTCTGACCATTCTTGGTTCTGCCTCTGTTCCGAAATTTAGCTCCTGAAGCTCCTCCTTTTCTACCCTGCTTGATGCCCCAAACTTCTTTTCATAGATTTTCTCAGCCATATCCCTGGCCTCCTTTTCTTCCTGCTGAATCTGTTCCTTATCAGACATAGCATATTTCTGGTCCACCAGCTGCAACAGTTCCTTACCCTGCACTATCTGTCCTGGTGCTAAACCTGTATCTGGCTCATCCTGTTTCTTACCCTGCTGTAACATGCTTTCCACATCTACTTCAAACACAGGTACAACAGTTGGATTGGCCTTCAAGAACTCTTCCTCTTGGTCATCTGTGACCTCATCAGCAAAATTAATAGTCTGAGCAAACAGTGGTTTCTCACTTAATGGAACCATCTTCCTTCCCCTCATAGGTATGGTTACTTTCTTTTTCCCTTTTTTCAATATAACAACATTTTCTCCCCAGTCCTGTCTTACTTTAGCCAATCTGAACCAAGGCCTTCCTAATAGCATTTCATATGCAGCTGCTGAGTCTGACATTCTGAGTACCACAAAATTAACAAAAAAGGATAATCCTGACACCTGAATTTCCTGGGCTTTGAGAATTCCCAAAGGTTGTACCCTAGATTGGTCTGCCATTTTCACCTGAAAAGGTGCTGGAGCCATAGCTCCCAACTCCATTCTTTTGTACACTGCCTCTGGTAAAATATTCACCCCAGAGCCTCCATCCAATAACACATCATCAAAATTTTCTCCAAGAAAGTGTACTTTAATAACTGGTACCACAAAGTCCACATCTGCTGGATCAATTCTATTTGCTGCTGCTGAATAAAACTGCCTGTCCATTGTGCCAAGTCCATTCAGGTTCTGCAGCTTTCTGAACAATCTGTCTTTGAAAGCTGGAACCAATTGCAACAACTGATCCAAAGATAATTGAAGAGGTGAGCTAATAAGTATTTCAAACCAATCCTTATCCTGTTTATTTTCCATCTCCTTACTCCCTTTATTCTGCTCTTCCTTTTCTTTTGGGTCATCCTCAATATCCACCTGCTTTGCCTGGTGTTTGGCAATCCTTTTTGTAACCTGGTCTCTTACCCCTTTTTGCTCCTTCCAATCCAAAGGTGCTTTATCCTTAGACCTAGTCACTGCTAGAACTTCAACATGATCCTCCTGCACACATTGGTTACAGTCACAAGCCCATTGATGTTCCTCTTCATTCCCTTGCTGCTCCTGTTCTTGGTCAGTATCTTGCATCTGCTTATCCTTAGAAAACACATCAAACAAGATTACATTTGCCTGAGCTGCTGGCTGATTTTGCTGCTGCTGCTGTTGCTGCTGTTGCTGATTTTCAGGTTGATTGGGCTGATTATATCTCACAATGGGCATTCCCCTTTCTTCCCTATGCTTCACCCATAAAGCACAATTGGGACCTACCCAGTGATCTGGTGCACCACAGTACACACAGGGTCTCCTATTATTATTGTTCTCCTGCTCTCTCCAAGGAGGTCTAGGAGGTCTTGCCCTCTGAAATGGTGGTCTTCCCCTAAATGGTACTGCTTGATTTGCTCCAATTTCTGGTCTTCCTCTTCCTATGTTAGGTGCTGTCTGCCCTCTATTCTTTGGATTATACCAACAGCTAGCAGTACTATGTCCATCCCTTTCACAAATGTGACAATACACTTTTTCTTTAGGTGCTACAACAGAATAACCAAACTTTTTAAGTTTGCCTACCAAATCTTGCTCAATACTCTGCTTTTGCTTAACTTTCTTCTTCTTACTGCTCTTTTTCTTCTTTCTTTTTTCTGTTTCCTCATCACTGTCTGATGGTGAGTCTAAATCTGAGTTCCCACTTGAATCTGTGTCTTCAGATGCTTCTTCTGAATCTGAGTCACTGTCTTCTTTTCCTTTTGCTTTGGTCATGCCAAGTCTCTTCTCCACCCTTGCAGCAGCAGTAACAAGGTCATCTAGACCTCCAGCAATATCAATGCTAGCTACTGCTCCCTTTAAGCTGCTTCTCAATCCTTTCAAAAAATAACCTGCTAACATTTCATTAGTGGGTCTTTCATTCCCCTGCAATCTTTCTACTAAAATTCTGAACTTCTGTGCATAGTCTTCAACCAGCATCTTATTTTGCTTAATGTCTCTGAGTTTTCTCAGGACATCAGTCGGAGTCTTCTCCTTTCTAAATCTCTGCAGAAATGCCTGCTTCAAAGCATTATAAGTAGCAAAATGTGCAATGCCATATTGGCTGAACCAACTCATGGCCTTTCCTTCCAATGTGGCAGCAAACTGTTCCATCTTTACTCCATCAGCATACATCACCTGATAGCCACTTGCCTGCCACTTAGTTTCAAACTGTGCCACATGACAGTCAGCATCTTCCTTACTCCCTACTCTAAACTTGGCTGCCTTGACCTTTGGGTTGGGTGGTGGTTGAGCCATTGGAATGGGTTGTGGTGGTCTCCTAGGTCTTTGCCTGGTAGCCCCCTGAAGTGGGTCAAACTGGATCCTTCTCCTGGTGGTTCTTCTTGCCAGGAATAAAGCTCCAATAAATTGCCTCACTCTCTCTTCTCCTGCTGCTCCTGATCCTACCCCTCCTTGGTCTACAGGTTGCTGCCCGTGAGCATCGGGTGATTGCTGATTGTCTTGATCATAGTTAAATGGATCAATGTTTCCAGCCTGTGCTTGAGCCCTTGTGTAGTACACTCTTCCTACTCTCCTGTCTCCCTCTGACATGCATCATTACTTGAAAATAAACGTTAACCCAGCGGATCGCCAAATGTGTTGTGGGTTAGGTCAACACATGAACATCATACACAACAATAATAACCATCTACTCCACCATACTACATTAACAACACTTCAGACACAGTAAACCTAACTACTCTAAATATCAGAGTAAGCAGAAAATACACTGAATAGTTGCTGCACTGTATCATCATCATCATCGCATTCACATCAAAGAACAGATACCTCGTGCGCAGATACATTCCCCACTTTTATAGATAAATCCGACTTAACTACCCAGTCACAAGACATTCAGCAGACTGCAACTGAAAGACAGTTACATCCGACTTAGCAAAATACAGCTCAGTAAATATCCGATAAGTCAATATCCGACTTAGCTATTCAGAGTCAGTTTCTAACATGTGCCTCTCAACACTACTAATGCTGCCCCGATGCTTGTTAACTATCTTGTTTCTAGGCTTCAACAATCCATGGGCAATCCATCCCTCCAAATTGAAGTGCAACGGCAGCTTCGTGCTCATGGGATTCTCCAAGCTCCCCACCATGACGAGAGAGCACCTAGGAAGCCTCCTGGCGATACTTTCAAAAGAGGCCTCTCTTCGATTCGCAAAGAAGAAGAGGATCCATATGACGGGCTCAAAAATTTGCTCCTTGATGACACATCTCCTTCGCAAAGGAGAATTCAAGAGCCTCCACAGAAGGAACGAGAAAGAAGTGAGTCTCCCGCCACCTCGACGGAGATGGATCCACAAAGACGGAGGACTAAACGCTCTCCATCACCCCCAAAAGGGAGAAGACCATCGCATACTTCTCCACACCATACTTCAAAGAGGGTTGACAAAAAGCAAGAGAATAAAAAGGCGAGAAAGAGGACACCCTCTTCTCCATCTTCTTCAGCCTCTTCCTCTTATGAAAGTGATGGTGAAGACAATGAAGATCAACGCAAGAAAAAGGCAAGAAAGAGGTCACCCTCTTCTCCATCTTCCTCAAATTCTTTATCTTCTGAAGAAAGTGATGGTGCAACCTTTGAACCATCAAAAAGAAGAGGCCATAGGAAATCCTATGCGGCATGGAAGAGGTCTTCCAAGCTCAAGAAGTTCAAAGAGGGAGGGAAGAGCATCTCTTTCCTTACCTACGATGGCACCTTTGGTGCTACAGACAAAGTCTTGGCCTTTATCCAAATGTTAACTGAGTCAACGTCATTTAACAAAATCTGCTAAAGATCGAAGACGTCGGATGCACATCAAGGATGAATACAAAGAAGCAGTGAAGATTGGAGTTACACACTTTTCACATTTTTCCAAAATGGCCATGTATTGTAATTTTCCAAAGTATTTACCCATTGTGATAATTGTAACATGTTACGGGCTCAATACGAGTTCCAAGGTGTAAAGCATAGGTCAATTAGTGTACCTAGGTTGCAGATACAATAAGTGTGGAGCCTTAAAGGTCTTGGGCACCGGACATTACACATTTCAGACCTTGGCTAAAGTATAAAAGCCAACTTTGTAAAGATTTTATTATGTTTTTGGATAAGAAATACACGGCGTGAGCTAACGGTGTTCACTTCTCTCCTTTCTCGCACTTCCTACTCCCTCCCCGGTTGTCACATTACGATTGTGTTTGTTGCATTGCAACCACAGGTAAGAGCACTACGCATTGACGTAAGCAGTTCACATTATTTTGTAGCTTTTGGCGTCGCCGATCTGCGGCCTAATTTCTTCATAACTAAGAATTTACATGTTCAAATAAAAAATTAAGCATAGGCGGGATATTGGGACATCATTGCTAAGCATTTAGGTGCATTCTGGGTCAAAAACGACTAGCTCAAAAATCCACTGTTGTTAATAATCGTGATTTTGGAACTTGACCTAAAGTGGGGTTTGAGACCATAAGCATGTGTGCTTAGGTCTTATAAACTTGTCCTAAAAGTTTCGCTACGTTTGCATGTCATTTAATGCTGTAACAGATGTGATTTGCTTGCCGATGAGCGATTGGGTTTTGGTGATTTCAGTCACTTGAGTGTAGCTTAAGTTAGATGTGAGTTGTTAGTTGCGTTCCGAGAGATTGACAACCTCTTGTAGCCTCTATGCACTAGTCGAGTCAGCTTCGTCCTATGGTTTGACAAATTAATCGTGGTTCTCGCTAATACTGCAATAAGATAGGATGGTGAGGTTAGACATGCGTCCCACATTTGGCGCCGCTGTCGGGGACGAATAAACCTAAACTAGGGAAAACACAAGCGTCTTGTGTAGTTGTCCATTAACTTCATCTCGGTTCACCTAGAGTAAAACTTTCTTTTTAGAAACCGCATAGCTTAAGATTGTCATCTTTTACTGTGTAGAGGTATCTTGGAGGTAAGTTGTACTTGCTGAGTGCCTTTATGATTGTAGGATTGTAGATTTAGATTAGGATTGGGAGAATGATTGAAAGGCAAGACAAGTATTAAGATCAATGCTCAAGAAACCATAAAAAACAAGAAAAAAAGTGTTTGTGGACACTTTCCACAACTCCATTGTATGAGAAACTAGGAGTAGGGTAAGTAGGATCCGAGGTGGATTTCAGAACATTGCTCACTCCAAACGAATCATCTGTGAGTTGTTTATGTGAAGTTGCAGAGTTTTAGGTCTATGACTAGAAATAGCAAGAAAAGACTCCAAACCAGTCAATCCAATTGGATAGTAAGCCTAAAAGTCGTATGAACCAGTGGGTAAGCTCAAGGACACTTTGAGGTAAAATTTTCAAGAGTTGGCCAAAACTCAGATTATTTACTTTTCCTTGACATTTTAGGTCAAATTAAGTTTTGACTTGATTCATAGGCTCAAAATAGATCATGAAAAGACTGTCCAGTGGAAAAGTTCAAAAAAGTGTCAGTTTGGGCCTAAAGTTAATAATCGCGATTATTAACTTTCAGCTAAGATTTGACCAAGGTTCATACCATTGACTCATTACATGTGTACAAACAACTTTTGTAAAGGCACAAAAGATTTGGATCACCAAACTGGCAAAAAATTGGGTAAAAACTAAAGTTTGTAGTGACTTTTTGAAACTTGAGTCTAAATTGGAAAAAAAATTGTCCAAACTTGATGAAATTTGATTTATACGCTTAAATTGATGTGATAAACATGTGTACATGATCACTTGATTAAAAAGATGAAAAAAATTTCAATTGTAAATAATCGTGATTATTTACATCTGTCCCTTTTTCCAACTTTTTTATCAAGTCAGCATACCACTAGTTTTACCATGTTGTAATAAGCCCACAACCCAAATTTGGTAAGATTTGCATCATTGGATTAAAAATTGTGACCAATTTTGCAAAGTCAGTCTTGCACAGAGAAAATTGATGACCATTTGACCAAAACTTGTCCAAACTTGATGATACTTGGCTATAGACCTTAACTTGAGATGCTTAACAGATGTGTGTCAAGATTGAAACAAAAACTTGCAAGAATTTAGCAGAAGTTAATAATCGGGATTATTTACATCTGCTCCAAAAATTGACAATCTTGCATATTTGGGCATACCACAAGGTCAAGCACATCAAGTAGACTTCACAAACCTATTGGTAAAATTTGGATCATAAAAGTGAGAGTTAAGCCAGATTCTTGAAATCAAAGTCTGCGAACGCGAAACAGTTTGATAAAATTAATGAATCTTGTTCAAATTAAGTTTTAACTTGATTCATAGGCTCAAAATAGATCATAAAAAGACTGTTTAGGGAAAAAGTTGAAAAAATTGTTCATTTTAGGTTAAAAGTTAACAATCGTGATTGTTAACTTTTGGCTCAAAATTGATCAAGGTTGATACCAGAGACTCTATGCATGATTGCAACCATTTTTTGTGAAGGCTCATAGAGTTTGGATCACAAAACAGACCAAAAACTTGACAAAAACTGAAATCCGTACTGATTGTCGAAAAAATGAGTCTGACTTCATGAATCTTGTTCAAATTAAGTTTTAACTTGATTCATAGGCTCAAAATAGATCATAAAAATACTGTCTAGGAAAAAAGTTGAAAAATTGCACTAGGAAAAATATGAACCCTCTAGGGGCCCTTTGGGATTAAGGTTAATTAGAGGCCAGCCAATAGGAAGAGGGTGGTGGACACACTCTATACCCTCAAAAAAGTAGGGGGACAAGGAAGCCTTACACTTGGCCTCTTACCTAGTGAGAAGGTAAGGGAGGTGGCTAGGGGAAAGGGATGGGGCGGGGGGGGGACCACTTTGACTTTTTTTCCCCCACTTTTTGGTCCGGATTTAAAAATACACTAAAAAATTCAAATTTTCAAAAAATTTGAAATTTCAAGTTTTCCCTCCTTAAAAGGTCCCCAAACTTATTTCATGGTCCTCCTTAAAAGGTCCCCAAACTTATTTCATGGTCAAAAAAGTATTTTTGACCTCCAAAAGTCAAAAACATGCACTAAAAAATACAAAAAAATTGAATTTTTCAAAAAAGTTCAAAACATCATTTTTCACCCTCCAAAGTCTTTCCAAACCTATTCTATAGCTAATAGGTGATTTTCTCTCTCTACAAACTCTTTTCTAAGCTCTCCATTGTTGTAACAACCACATGCACCCCGTATAGTGTAACACTATCTCTCTGCTAGCTTTCTCCCACCTCCATTGTAGCACCAAGCAAGCTCCTCCCCCATCTCTTCCCCTTGCCCACCACATAGTTTCACACCAAGCTAGCTCCTCTTCCTTCTGTCACCTCCATTACACCATGAAACAAGATTCTACTCCTTCTAATTTTATTCACTCACACTACATGGAAACCTCTACTCCCGAAGATGGCAAAAATATGAGCTCACATGAATTGACTACCACAACAATGGGAGGTGTGAATAGTGTGTGGGCATTGCAAGGGTTCATCTCCAACATAAAGATAAAATGGTAAGAAAACTACCCTTGTAGCTTACATTGAGAGCTGAACATCATCTCCATATTTAAGTTTATCATGCTGGAGAGCATAAACCTCTTTATGGATTTCAATGTTTAGGCGTCATACCTCATAACACTAGGTGGTGCTATTTTGTTGATGGCTTTGGCGCGCCGTCTATAGTTGTGTAGCATGTGATTGAGTCTCACAATGCAAGTAAGTTATGTTATCTATGGAGAGTCATCAAAGATTTTTCTTATAATTTATTCTTTGTATAGTTGTCATTAGATTATCATTTTCTACTTTATAACTTTGTGCTCACATAATCTGTTGTTTACTTACAGAGTCAACTTATTTTAAGAGGACATGAGCAAGCAACCATGTGCAGAGATGGAAATCACTCTATTTTTGTTCCATGAGAAACCTTTCACTATGATGTTAAAGGATTTTGATAAGAATAGTAGAATTTTTGTAGAATCTTGAACCAATAGGTACTCTCTAGGAGCTCTTAGAAAAGCCATCCATATAGTACTACTATCTTCCCTAGTGTCATAGACACACAAATACTCAAGTGTATATGAATCTCTAGATGAGGAAGATAAATACTTGTAAGAGAAGCCTAATAACAACAACATTGTCTCCGTTTGTAATTATTTTCATGAGGCTGGATTCCTCTATAAATGCAATATAAATGTGTTTTTTTGTTAAATTGTGTCGCATTGAGTGAGAGTATTTAATTTAGATTACTGGAGTTTCATACAGATTTGAGAATTATTGTTGAACTTTATGGATATTTTTATTTGCCTGTAAGATGTTTCAAGTCTCAAGGTTTAATCAGAAGTTCAAGCAATATTTTGATTTCAGTTCAATCATTAATGGTTATTCTTATTAAAGTGAATCATAACCTTTGTCAAGATGTCCTCATCTGGGGATGTTGAATATATATCATTAGCAACGTTTCACAAGTTGAGAAAGCTAAATTCTTGCTTTCCAACATGTTATTGTTTCCATACTATGCCTATGCCAAGCTTGACTTAGAGAAATGACAACTTGAGATGAAGGTGTCGATGTATAAGGGTGACTTATTATTGATTCATGTTTCATCATACATATATTGTAAAGCCTTTGAGTTTCCACCTTTTTGAGTAGTGTTGACAAGTTTTTGGTATCAAATCTTCTTAAATATCCCTATTCATGAGCTATTGGTAGATGTTTCTTTGTATTGCTAAAGATGATACCAATAGCTATTACCTTGTGAGCTTACTTAACTATTAAATTGCAAATTTGATTTTTACTATGTAGATCATTTGGATAGAGAAAGTGTAACATAAATTATAGATACATGCATTGTTAACATAGAAGATATGTACCAATTGAGCCTATGTAAACTGCTAATCAAGAAACCTTTGGTTGGATACTATAATAATAGGGGTCACATGTGGTTTCAAATACCAAAGAAATGGCTTAACCAAAACATTCCCAAGAACACGAAGTAGACACGAGGAAGTAAAAATTGGCTCCTTGTTTGGTCAATTTCTAGTGCTGAATGTTTAGTGCACAGGATTTGTGAGGCCTTTCACCTGGGGAGTTCACTAAAGTATATATAACATAGCACACTTGTTCAACATAAGGGATTTTATATTCTTGTAAAGTTACAAAAACATGTGTAGATAAGGCCTATAAGGGGTACTTTTAGTCCATTCTAGTGAACGCACATGATATAGGAAAATTTTACATAGTGAATGTTGGAGACCTTTGAACACAGAGAAAAAGGGACCCGGGGGGGTGCTCTGATTACATCAAATGCTACACCTCTATCTCATGGCCATGCATTAAAAAAGCTCGTATTTGTCATTATAAGGCCCCAAGGGGGGAGCTCTTGCTCTCTGTACATCTAGCTTACATACTTATCTCATACTTATACACAATATTTTTACAAAATTTTGCCATGTAAAGGGCCCCAGGGCCCTCAACAAGAGTGGCCACAAGGGCGCGCAAAATGGCCATCCAAAAGTTCCGGATGGCCATTTTGCGCATCCTTGCGGTCACTTTTTTTTTTTGAACTTTTAGACCGTGATGCAAAAAAAATCATATCTTGCTCGGATTCTCCAAAAATCAACAAGCAAGTTGGCAATTTCTTTAAAAATGATATAAAACAGATATTTCTTACTTTTTCCTTAATCTATGGGCTCCAACGAGCATTAAAACCATGGAATCTGAAAATACTCAAAGAACTAATGTTTTTTATTGTGTTAAGAACTATATTTACTACATACAAAATTTTCTCAAAATCTTTCCCTAACACCTTCAAAGGCCCCAGGGGGTGAGCTCTTGCTCTCTGTACATCTAACTTACAGCCTTATCTCATACTTATACACAATAATTTTGTATATTTTTGCCATGTAAAGGCTTCCAGAGCCCTCAACAAGAGTGGCCACAAGGGCGCGCAAAATGGCCATCCAAAAGTCCCGGATGGCCATTTCGTGCGCCCTTGCGGCCACTTTTTTTTTTTTTTAGTGTTTAACTTTTAGACTGTGATGCAAAAAAAATCATATCTTGCTCGGATTCTCCAAAAAACAACGTGCAAGTTGGCAATTTCTTAAAAAATAATGTAAAACAGACATTTCTTACTTTTTCCTTAATCTGCAGGCTCCAACGAGCATTAAAACCATGAAATTTGAAAATACTCAAAGAACCAATTTTTTTTATTGTGTTAAGGAGTGTATTTCCTACGTACAAAACTTTCCCAAAATCTCACCCTAACACCTTCAAAAGTGGCTTCCAAGGAGAGCCCTCGGTCAAAATTTGAAACTGAAGGAAAATAATCGGAATGAACTCCTAAACTGTGTACAAACTTTAAAATAACCAAAATTTCTTTCAAAAAAATTTATTGCTAAAATTTGAAAATAGACTTCCCTTGGACTTCCCACGACGATAGAAATCAAAGTGTTTAAGGGGAGGTGTGGCATCGAGTTTATTCCATCAAGATCTCTTGTACTTTATCATGTCTTCTCATGTACAATCTTACCAAACAAAAACAAATTTACACTTTAAATGACGACAAATCTTATTTAACCTATCAAAAACAATCTAAAATATGGTAGACCTAGAGTGCTCTTACACATCAACAAACGAAAAAGTCCAAATTTCTTCTCATTAACTTTGATAAACATACATTTGTGAACAACTTCCAAGGAGTAGTACGGTCATAGTTCTTACATCCATTCCATGATATGGCATGGTATGGGGTGACCTATCACATAAAAATATCTTTGGTAGGAGTGCCCTCATGTTAGGAAAGGGTGTGTTGCTGCTAATGAAAAGATGTTGCACTGTCCTACTAGGGATCTCTCCATGTTAGCATAATGATTTTTGGTGTAGTGGGAGCCACATTTCCACTGAGGAGAGCTTTGTGCCACCGTAAAAGCTTCATATTATGCCAGCTCCTTGAGCCATTCTTGCAAACAACGCCACTCAACTAGCATAGTAAGAGGTCACCTTGTAACAAAAACATGTATGAATTCAACATTTGCAAGCTGTATAATAAAGACACTTGTTAAGTATAAGTTGTACAAATTTGCAAGTATTTCCATCCAACTGTGAATAAACAATCCTAAAATATACATTATGATGAGATTACCCACCTCTAATAAGCATGGATTTAAAGCACCTACCTGTAAGATGTAACAAAGAAGACTGTTTTAGAGGAAAAGTGGTGACACTTGGCCTCTCTAACCTGCAGCCTTTCACTATTTGTGCACAAAAACAACCTTTGTGCCAAGCACTACAAACCAAGCACTACAAGAGGTTGTGTGCTCTTGTGACGCTGTTAGCGACGGAAATACACTGGGTTTTTATAACCCCCGGCGTCGCTAAAACCATCTCTAATAGTGTCGCTACGAGAGCGTCACTATAGGCGTCACTATATGCGTCGCTATAAGCGTCGCTGTATAGAGACGCTCATAGCGACGCTCATATAGAAGTCTATAGCGACGCTACAGAGCCATAAATAGCGACGGTTATAGCGACGCCCGAGAGAAATTTTTTTTGGTGACAGGGCATTGAATGCCCTGCCACCCATCAACCATATTGTACTTGATTCACTTTTTAAAAAAAGTGCAAGGGTAGATAATAGACCCAAAATAGTCACCCACAAGACGCATTGTTTGCAAAATTGACAAGTGTAAAATTGACAACTGTACACATCTGGTGGTGACGCTGCCTCATCTCCATCCACATCTGACGACAGCAATTGGCCCTTTAGACCGTTCTTTCTCTTGTTACTAACTTTGAAGTTGCTGTTGAATGACTAGAGGTTGTCTAGATGGTCATTGTGTCGGGGATGTAGTGACTCTTGCCGCCCTGAAGATCCACCTTCTTCCCTATCTTCTGAAGACATTTCACCAGTACTTTTGGATCGACGAAGCCCACCATGAGTGAAGGCAGCAATACCCTATATTCCATTGAGGGCTTTCTTCACCCGCTTCATGCAGGCACCGCAGTCTATGGAGACATAAATCTAATCTAATATAACGTAAATCTAAATCTAGCGTAAATAAACGTAAATCTAACTAAAAATAAACCTAAATCTAATCTAATTTAACTTAAATAAACCTAAATCTAATTTAACGTAAGTCTACATCTAACCTAATCTTTAACATCTTTTAGGATAGTTTCCTACGACGTTATAACTCTCTTCTTCTTGTGTGTGTGTGCGCGTGTGTGGATGTGTGTGCCAATAAAGAGAGATAAATGGTATAACCTTTCTATCACCCATGCCCAGTATGATAGATTGGTTATGCCATTTCCCTCTTGAATAATAGGTCTTGAGTTCAACTCCTCGTTGGATAGATCTTTAGGTCTTTTAATTTTAATTAGTTTCCTACGACGTTAAATTAGTTTCTCTCTCTTTCTCTCTTAATGTGTGTGCGTTTTTTTGTTTATGCATGTTTTCTCTCTCTTTTCCTCTCTCAATGTGTGCGTTTTTTGTTTATACATGTTCTCTCTCTCTTTTCCTCTCTCAATGTGTGCGTTTTTTGTTTATGCATGCTCTCTCTCTCTTTTCCTCTCTCAATGTGTGTGTGCATTCTTTGTTTATGTATGTGTGTGTGCGTTTTTGTTTATGTTTGTACTCTCTCTCTCTCTCTCTCTCTCTCTCTCTCTCTCAAAAACACTATGTGTGTGTGTGTGTGTGTGTGTGAGAGAGAGAGAGAGAGAGAGGGAGAGAGAAAGAGGGGAAGGGAACATGAGAGTGAGGAGAGGGAAGGAGCATACGTGGCTCTCCTTCCTCTCCTTGTGTGTGTGTGTGTGTGTGGAGAAGAAAGAGAGAGAGAGAGAGAGAGAGAGAGAGAGAGGGAGAGCGTTACCTGCTCCTTGCTTGAGGGCGCCGAAAAACTCAGATCTGAGATCTGAGTTTTTGGGCGCTCTCTGTTATTTTTTTAGCCCAGCCGGCGTCGCTATAAGCGTCGCAAATTTACAAGTAAATTTGCGACGCTCATAGCGACGCCGGGATTTTTTTTTTTAGCGTCGCTGTGTGAGCGTCGCTAATATGAATAGCCTCTTGTAGTGAAGTAGAGGCAACACCTTATACTTCAAAGTCTATGAGAAGAAGAACACAACCAAAAGTAAGAAGTATATTGTTACGTTGCACAAAGAGGTGTTTTATGATGGTATTGCCAAGCTATTGAAGAACCATCAACATTCATCTCACCAACGGTACGACGTTCTTGAGATGACCTCTGCTCACCCTCACGTGTAGCCTTCGGTGAAAACGCCACGGACAAGAAAATATGTATGCATACGATTTGTGATGTCCGTGAGCACCATGGTAGCTGTTGCGTGAGGAAGCAAAAGATGAAAAGAGAGAGGGGGAGGGAGAGGGAGGAACATGGGAGGAGAGAAGGCGGCAGTGGGGGAGAGGGAGAGAGAGAGGAGAGGAGGAGGAGAGAAGGGGAGAGGGAGGGAGAGGGAGGAACATGGGAGGAGAGAAGAGGACAGTTGGGGAGAGGGGGAGAGAGAGGAGAGGAGAAGGAGAGAAGGGAGCAGGGAGGGAGAGGAGAGGGAGAAAGGAGGAAGGAGGAAAAAAGAACAAAGGTTTTTTTTTTGGGGGGGAGGGAGGGGGCTCTTTTTTTTTTGAAATTTTGTACTTTTAGTGCTTGTAGGTTTTAAAAAAGGTCAAAAAATGATTTTTTGATATGTATATATGTTGGGAGGACGTTTTAAGTTAAAAAGAAGTAAAAATAACTTTTTTGAAAAAAAATCAAATTTTGACTCTTAGTGACCCACGTTTTTGCTGATGTGGCCACACCTCTTTACTCCCTTCACTTTCAAAAAGCTAGAGAGAGAATGTGACCTCTTAGGTCCACATCTTACATGTGTCTAAAAAAAAGGCTAGAAATGCCTACTCAAAACTAGCTTCTTGAATGCCCTTGTCCTCTTAACCCTATACAGCATTAGCTTTAACCCCTAAAAATTAGGATTCCTTACAAGGCCCATGCAAGGTCCATATTTCTCCTAACGGTTCATTTTAGGTCAAAAATTAATAATCACGATTATTAACTTTTGGCCCAAAACTGATCAAGGTTGATACCAAAGACTCTATACATGATTACAAATATCTTTTGTGAAGGGTGAAAGCATGTTAACCTGTCATGCTTTTTCATGTCCCGGACAATGCTAACTAGCACAATTTTGACATATGCTAACTAGTACAATAACTTGAGCTACATCTCCAAGATCTATGACATATGATATATCAATAGAAAGCACTTGAAACAAGGAATCCAAATGTACAACCTCCGACAAATTTTGATATTATTTGTAAAAAAATTGCCGGACGTCCAAATTTTTGAAGATGTGCTAACTTGAAACTACTAACTAGCATAAAAAGCCTGACAGGTTAACATGCTTTCACCCTGAAAGCTCATAGAGTTTGGATCACAAAACAGGCCAAAAAAACTTGCTAAAAACTGAAATCTGTACTAATTATCGAGAAACTGAGTCTGATTTGATGAATCTTGTTCAAATTAAGTTTTAACTTGATTCATAGACTCAAAATAGATCATGAAAAGACTCTTCTCTGAAAAAGTTGAAAAAAGTTCTCATTTTAGGTCAAAAGTTAATAATCGTGATTATTAACTTTTGGCTCAAAACTGACCAAGGTTGCTACCATAGACTCTAATCATGATTGCAAACATCTTTTGTGAAGGCTCGTGAAGTTTGGATCACAAAACGGACCAAAACCTTAATAAAATTTGAAATTTGTACTGATGTCAAGAACTTGAGTGTGACTTGATAAATCTTGTTCAAATTCAGTGAAACTTGACTTGTATACTTATATTGATGTGTTAAACAAGTGTACATGCTCAGTTGACCAAAATTTGCCAAAAATAAATAATCGGGGTTATTTAATTTTGAAAAAAAACTAGAGTAAATATCGCGATTATTTACATTTGCTCGAGAATTGAGAAATTTTGCACAACTAAATATACCACAGGGTCAAGCACATCAAGCAGACTCCACAAATCAAATTTGGTGAAATTTGGATCACAAAATTGAGACTTAAGCCAGATTCTTGGAATCAGAGTCTACGGATACTAAACATTTGATAACTTGGACAAATCTTGATTAAACTCAACCAAACTTGTCCAGAGACCACAACAAGGTAATTACTTGGCAAAACAAGCCTAAAAAGTGTAGAAACTAAGAAAAGTAAATAATTAGGATTATTTACTTTTGAGCCCCAGAAACAAGATTTTGGACTTTTGAACTTGTACAATGCTAGAACAACATAATACAAGGCCACTGGTCAATTTTGGGTTCCATCGGATCCAAATTGGTACCTGACAACTCAGTTTCAAGTTGCAGATTAGTCCTTTAGCTCCTTGCAAGGATAGAATTTGGAAATCTCATGTGCTGACTTACTTAGCTCAGATTGAAGAACCAGGTTGCAGGCAAAGAATTGGGAGCTTGACAAGAGCGGAATTCAAGTCAAGTGGAAAAAATAGATAACAATCGAATCTGCAGGTTAGGTTATTCAAGGCTTAGATTTTTATCATTTCAAAGGCTGCAATCAATTCTGACACTTTCAAGCTACAGTTAATCAACTCTTGTGAGTCTAAGAGAAATCAAATGCCAGAAGTACTTTGGCAAAAGCACTCTTATCAAACCCGAGCAATTTTGTTTTTTTTGCTAATCAATACCAAAATCTGCTATGAGACAGTTTTAAGAGAACCAAACGACATGGACTCATCTTGAGCTGAGAGTTCAAGTACAACAGAGCAAGCCAGTAGCAGTGGTAGCACAGGTACAAGTGCAATAGAGCAAATTTTACAGCTTTATGGCTACAATGGAGATAAAGTCTTGTATACAAATTCAAAAGGCCATAGATACTTGATGAACAGCAAAAGAAGCATAGGAGCCAAAGATCTTATTGATCAGAGTAAAACCAGATTCAGAGAACTCCCAGATGTTCACAAACTTCGGTGAAGCCAAGTATTGCAAGCTCAAAGATAAAGTGCAGATAGAGGTGCAAAAAATCAACCCAAGTGTTTATCCAAAACTCTGCACAAGTTTGCAAAACATACAGTTAGTGCATATGCAATCACGATCATTGTACATAACCTACAATGGTCAGATCTATAGTCGAGAGCCACAATTGCAAGATGCAACAGATCAACCAATAGAAGCCAGTCTAATTGGAGAACCAAGCCAAAGACAGTACAAAGGTCAAGACAAAGCATTCTATAGCTTGATGCTCAGTGGTTTAAAAGAAGATGTCGACAACTTGGCAAGCATAGAAGCTAAAACTTCTCAGCTAGAGCTTGACATGATAGAACCAAATGAAATACCACCAGTCATGGCGTTTTGCTCAGATTGTGGACGGAAAGGTGGACATTTTTTTGGAAATTGTCCAAGAAATCCAGACAATAGGGACATATCAACTGCCAAGCAAGGCACATAGCAAATTGGAAATGCGAATCTCGATGTAAGTGCATTTAACTTGTGACTTTTAATGCAATCAGATGATTCTGCATTACCATTAGAAACACAATCCAAAACATTGCAAGCTCAAAATGAGCATAAAGAAAAGCTTAAAATTGATTCTTTGAACAACAAATTCTTGCATGAGTTTAGTCAAGGTGTCGAGGTATCATCGAATGTTGAAAAGATTGTTAGGTTTGCAAATGATTTTGCATCCACTGCCACAAGTGTGCAATCATTCACGAGTCTAAGAGACACATCAGAGAGAATGATGTAAGCATTGTATGGTACACATACTTCCTATGCACTTCATGTAGACCAAAAAGGACAACTGTACAAAAAGGATCAACCAGTGTTTGAACGGCCCACATACGAGCTTATAGAAGTGCGTCCACTAATAGATCGGAAAGGATGGTTCATTTCAGAGGAAAGAATCTATTATAGCCCATCCTCTCTAGAGCTGAAGGATATTACCCAAGTGAACCCAAAAATTTGTTCAGAGCCAAACTCTTCTCCATTGGAAATTAAGCTTCGATGTTGTGACCAAATGAACATATACTTTGACCAAAACAGTCGTAGATATAGACAAGAGTCTAGTATCTATGATGCCTTGGGTCATAAAACCACAGAAGCTCATATCATAGGAGACCCATGGGATAGACAATATCAGGGCAAAGATAATGCTATCTACAACTTAACTTGGGAAATAATTTGTCATGCTCACGGAGATACATAGGAAACTATGTAGAAGGTTTACATATGCCAAATGTCAACAATGCTACCCAAAGTGTACCTTCACAGTCCCAAACGGTGAGACTAAACCAGAGACAAAAAATTTTGAAGTCTTACAATAAAGAAAGCTATAGTGATCACCCTAGGAAGGGGGAAGCTACAAATTCATCAAGCTCGGGTCTTGTACCAGGAAACGCAATGTCAGTTAGAAGCCCTAGAGCTTCTAGCCAGCAGACCCCTTCAAAGCAGAAACCATTGAAAGATCATATGGTTGTTGGAAGTTTCCATTGACCCAGAAACCATCAAAATCTACACAAAAATTCTTCTAAGAAGATCATCAAGGACAAAAGTTTCAGTTGATCTCCACATGTCAAAGCGAAAAGCCGACAAATCCCACAGTGCTCAAGCAATTGCATGAGACCAAACTTGCATATGCATATCAAGATGCAAATGGAAATGATTCCCAATAGGTTCATGACCTTGTACAAGCCCCTACGGATGGCTCGACTGAAGTCAAAGACTATATGAAGATGATGCAAAGCCTCAAGATGCCAGAACAGGTGATAGAAAATTCAAAGTCAATGGGAGCTAAAATCCAGAAAGCTATACAAAAGTCACCACCAAAATCTCCTCCAAAGAGACAGGTTCTGCCAGAAAGTAAGTGCATCTACTAAGATCAAAATTTACTCAAATGCAAGCACACAATGCTCAACAGTTGCAAGAAAAAGGTGCAGTATTACAACAAAACAAGCCAACATCAACGGAAACAGGTGGTCAAAGAAAAGAAAATGTAGATGAAGTTCAACCAAGTTCGATCAAGTACAACATTGTTGGTGAAAACGAAGAAAAACTCTCAAGCAAAGTAAAGCTAGATTTCCAGCTAGACAAAAACCTCATGTCTTTTCACACTTGGAAAAGATGTGGCCAATCACAGCTGGAAGATGCTCCTGAATTTGTGAGCATATCTGGAGATAAACAAGCAGAATGTTGGGGAATCATCTCCACCACCATTGAAGTAAGTTCATAGATCATCATAGCTCAATTCTATGTGATCACAGCAAAAGATATTCCAGAAAACATCATAATGGGAGTGCCAATGGCCGAGAAGATGTTAGAGATACAAAATTCAAACATCACGGAGTCATCACAGACAACAAAGAATGAAGACCAAGATTGGTCACCCACGGACGACAGCACAAAGTCCTCAAGCACAATTCAAATAGAAGATCTTATTGAAGATGATTCATCTCCATTGAACAAAACTTTAGAAGAGCTTAAAGCAAATCAGGCAATAGCAAGTGCATATCAAATAGAGCAAAGAGCAACCATGGAAGCTATTGAGTAGAGAATGTCACCAAAGCCAAAAGCTAAGAAGAACGAGGTTGCAGTCAACCAGGAAGCAATAGGAAGTCCAAAGATCAATCACTCATTGCTAGTTGAATCAGCTGATGAAAGTCAGATTGGAAAACAAGGTCTCAAGCCACCCTCCATAGAGACACAGTTAGATCAAGATGAGACCATGGCAAAAGCTGAACAAAGATCTTCAATAGAACCAAAAATGCTATATTTAGAGTTGCACAAGTCACAAGAGTCAAAGAAAAATCTTGCAGACAAAGGTAAAGCTAAAGTGACCCTCCACCGACTAGGAAAGAAGTTGTGACAACATATGCCTCTACATCAAAGAACCCTCATGGATCAGCTTCTTCAAGCAAGTCAGGCTTTCAAAACTTAAAGTCAAGTGCTGACCCAACTAAAACCTCTAAGGAGACACCCAGAAAACAAAGATATATCAACCAAAGTACTCAAGAAAGCAAAGGAAATTCAAGCAAGTGTTTGTTCAGAGCAATTTAGTCAAAGTCAATGATCCAGTTTGGATTAAGGATGGGAAATCAACACAAAAAGACAAACACATGGGATGGATAGCATCACAATGGAGCTTAAAGGAACAAGAGTACTACGGAGGTAACAGACAGATATGGGTGCCAAAACTGCAGGTTAGAGCATATGAAGTGACTTCAAGTCACTCCCAAGAAAGAAAGCCCACAAGGTATCAACCTCAACAATATTCTAGGGTACCTAAGAAGTAGGTATACAAAAGAATAACATCAAAAGATGTTGAAGTCTACCACAACTTTCAAGAGGATATAGAGCAGAGATGGATCTCAAAGAATCTTCCTCTTCGACAAGGATTCTACACAGGTTATACAAAGATTTGGCTACCAATCAACCGCAAGCCAACTGCAACTACACCAGGCCTGCATGAAGATCTAAAAAACTCCACAAGACCTAGAGCAAGGCAAAGTCAACAAAGGAGTTACAGATGTCATCAAGAGATTTGGATTCCTAAGTCTTCCAATGCTCCTAGTCAAAATCCAAATGCTGACAGTGAACAAAGACCTACAACAACATCAAAGACTCCTATCAACCGGCCTATTTGGAAAATCAAACAGATAATGGAGTCTTCATAGTCAAAGAAGGATGACCCAACCAAAATGAATGCAGATTCAAAGATGATAAAACAGGTATGGCAAAAGAAACCTTCAATGCCAGCTTGGTCCTTCACTAATCTTTTTTTTGAGGATTCAATCTTACTTTTACTGGAAGAAGTGTTTGTAGTAAGCACAAGAATGTAAAAAGTCAAGTTGCCGAGGTGCAAAAAACACTCTTTGGCATAGTCAGAGTTGGGTTGCTGAGCCATAAAATGAGCAAAGCATTAGTCCCAAATCTTCAAGTCATAATAAACTATGTGGTAAGAGTCGTAGTTATTAGGCTTATGAGCTCAAGCTGGAAGAGTTGAGCATATCTAAGTCCTATCACTCATGCTGAATGAGATGAGCATAAGAGGCAAAGTCTATTAACTTACAATTGGTGGTGTTTCATAGAGTCCAACACTCACACACAGTGCACACTAACATGAGAGCACATATCCTTGTCAACAAAAACCATTCTTAAAGAGGTTCCAACTTGCAAATCCATGACATATTCTTTTATAGCTACACCATCTTTCTGAAGAACCCCTCAAAATCTTTCTTGCACAGCATATTGTGTATGCATAAATAGGATGTCCCACCATTGGACATATGCATTAGACACTCTTTTTTGCTTCCACCTATGCCCCTTGAGTGGACTACAACAGGCAACAAATGTTCCATCATGCTACCCATTCATATTTGCTGTCTCTTTATTTCCATATTTATCAGCAAATAATCCTTTGAGTACTTAATTAATATTTCCCATGCTAATAAGTACTCCAATAATGTGCGTATCCCAAAGGCACTTTTTTCCCATTGGGTTTTTTCCCTTTGGTCATCCAGGTATTAGACTCTAATTTAGAACCTCATCATTCTACTTCCCTTGTATATATTTTTCATAAAAATAAACATCAGCCTCATCATTATGCTATTACAACAGACAAATGCAACATCAACTCTTACAAACTAGACATATTCGGACCAATGAAGATGCTGCAACAAATTGAACCTCATCAAAAAATTCAACAACGGGGCTATTGCTATTGCACAGTCTAAGAGCCAAAAAGTTAAAAAGAAGATTGAGCAAGGTGCGTTGGGGTATGAAGCAATCGTTCCCAATCCGACCTCATATCCGAGAGATAAAGTTCAAATGAAGAATCAACCTAATCAAGGGGTAGCAACTATTCCTCAACAATGAGTACGTACAGTTCAAGGTTTATATGAGCAAATACAAGAGTTTTGTTTAAGTGTTATGGATAGAGGTAAGGCAAGGACAGGATGAGGCAGGGCTAGGCAATTACCTAGTAGATGTTACAATTGCAGAGAAGAGGGCCACTATGCTCCAGATTGCCCTCACCCTCCGAGGGAAAGGGACGGTGTGTATCCTCTGTTTGGTTGAGGGAGGGGTCAGGCATAGTTTAATGGTCAAAGTGAGCAGCAAGTAGTCAAAAACCAAGCACAGGTGGCTCCGTCAAGTAATGATGAAGTACAAAGGGTTAATATTATTGGTATTGACAGGCAGGAGGTTGATATTATGGCTAACAAAAGAGCAAGAGGCAAAAGAGAGACCAATACGGAACATGAAACTAGAGCAAAGAAGGGTAAACAGAAGGTGAACAAAGGCAGAGAGCAGCCAGGGGCAAGCAAAAGAAGGCAAAGATGAAGAATTACACATAAGGATTTTCATTTGGGGCGTGGTAATCTGAGTATGATCTGGTAAGAGATGTCTAAAATCAAAAGGCTAACATCACTTTTGGGAAATTGCTTGCATTAAACCCTAAATTTACAGTGGTCAACCAGTGTCAGTACGAGGCCTCCCTGAGTAGGAGGAGATGTGCATGCCGTACAGAATCTAGCCTTAAGGGTGGGGAGTCAGACTGACATGCTTCTAGTGGTGCATGTTTTGCTTGAAAAAAAGAAGCATGTTCAAGCCTACATTGATGGTGGTGCCCAGGTCTATGTGATCACGGAGTTTTCTATGAGGGATATTGGTATTAAAGTTGTTGCCACATCCAATGTGCGAATGAGGATGGCCAACCATGCCAAATCTCAGTGTTTAGGAGGGGCACAGGATGTGAAGGTAAAGGTTATGGGAGTTGAATGCTTAATTGATTTTTTTGTCATGAAAGCAAGAGAAAATGCTTATCCAATTATATTGGGGAGGCCATGGTTGTTGGCAATTGGGGCCAAGCAAGATTGGGAGAAGGGGGTGTTTACTTTGCCGGATCAAGAAAATGGAGGACAAATTGTGGTGGATCTGAAGACCACGGAGAGCCACTTTCATCCATCAGCCAGGGGTGATAATCAAGATTCTGACACTAGTTACGAGTATGAAACTAAGTCGACTTATGATGAAGGGTCCACCATGTTGAAGAGGAGGAGAGTGACAAAGATTTATTGAAGCTGGATATAGATATATTCGGAGTCATCGTAGACTCTACCAATGCAAGTAAAGGTATGCAAGCTCTGTCTATAGTCTTTGGGCTAAAGAGGTGGAAGATATGCTAGGTACAGATTTAACCAAGCAGGAGAAGGAAGGCTTTATGGACCTATGTGTGTCCTATCCTAACCTATTTGCGACAAAGTATAAAGATTTGAGAGGAGCTAAAGAAGTGGAGCATCAGATCCTACTTAAAGATGGATACAGGCCAAAAGCACAGAAGCTAAGGAGGCAAGGAGATATTCAAAAGGAGGCTCTATGGTAGGAGATCAACAAGTTGCTTGAGACAGGTATTATATATCCAGTGAAAGAGTCTGGGTGGGTTTCTCATGTTCTCATTACTCCAAAGAAGAATGGAAAATGGCCGGTATGTGTAGACTATAAGCCTTTGAATGCTGCGACCAAGTGGAATCACTACCCTCTGCCATTTCAGGATGAGATTTTAAACCAGGTTTCCGGACATGAATGTTATTCTATTATGGATGGTTTTTTAGGGTATTTTCAGATTGGTATTGCTTTGGAGGATTAGCTGAAGACTACCTTCATTTCTCCATGGGGATGCTTTGCCTACTGCATGATGCCTTTTGGACTACTGAATGCATATGCTACATTTCAAGACTGGATGAACAAGGCATTTGGGCCATACTTGGGTAAGTTCATCAGAGTTTTTATGGATGATATTGGCTATTATAGCTCTAGGGTGGAACATTTGTCCAAGTTGAGGCTGTGTTTTCAAAGGCTAGATGAAGAAGGAGGTCAATTGAATCCAAAGAAGTGCAAGTTGGCACAACCAATGGCTCAACTGTTGAGTCATGTGGTATCACAGAATGGAATAGAAGCAGATCCAGAGAAGGTGAAGGCATTGGTTCTAATTTATCTCGTTTCTTTTGGATGTTGTATCAATATGTTTACCCTCTTCAGAAAAGGGCTCAACGAGTGCATGGATTTCAATGGGATGAGGAAGCTCAAGAGGTATTTGACAAATTGAAAGGTATTCTATGTCTGCTACCTACAATGTGCCCTCCTAACCAATAGGATGACTTCTATATTTCTATGACAGTGTGTATGGTGGCTATTGGAGCACTGTTGCTATAGAAGGTGGGGAGAAGTTATAAGCCTATTTACTTCAAAAACAGGGTCATTAGTCCAGGGGAAACTAGTTATACGAAAGCGGAACAGTGGGTGATGGCTTTAGTCTTCACTTGCAGGAAGTTCAAAGTGTACTTGATTTTTCATAAGTTTTATGTGTTGACGGCTAACAATCTTTTGCGTGAAGTGGTGCTACACTTGAAGCCAGGGAAGTGAATCATGGAATGGGTGATAGAGCTTCAAGAGTTTGAGTTTGAGTTCAAAACAGATCACACCAGTTGGTCTCCTTTGGTAGATATCCTAGTCAACAAGGAGGTCAAATTACCAATCTATCCAAGGGTAGTGCGAGAGGAGGACAAAGAGGAACCAGACTTGGAAGGGGCCTTCACTATGGGGTTTGATGACTCTTACAGAAGGGTAACACAAAAAGAAGGTGGAGGTGTAGTCATTCAAGATCCCGACGCTTATAGAAGGGTAACACAAAAAGCAGGTGGAGGTGTAGTTATTCTAATGGAGGGGGTTGGGCAACCAACCTAAGCAATGTTCTCATATGCTAGGAATAACACTATGTACATACAGTCAAGTTTTTTGGGTTTTCTCATAATGTGCTCAGTGTTTGCAGTTTGTAGGGTAATCAAGCTCTTATATGGTTGAGCATAAATGCTCCACTAGGGGGTGGGAAATGATGGTACATGGCGACCCTAGAAGGTGGCATGGGTAGATATGTGCAGGCTAGCAGAAGCATGGCAAAAGGCTGGAGCAGCTAGGAGGATCATGGGCTGATAGGTAGCAGCAGAGATGTATGACTAATGCGGTTTATAGGCCAAGGAAGGCTCCATAAGGGGCTAATTTGGGGAGCAGGTGAAGGGGATGCGAGGTGCAGTCTTTGGGTCCAAGAATGTAGAGCTTGAAGTGCTGAAGGAGCAAGTCTAGATGGCTCATCAAACCGAGCTACGGAGCCCAAGTTATTGAAGGTTGAAGGTTTAGTGTGATGCAAGTTCTTGCCGGACAGGGCATTTAGGGACAAGTGGCCCAAGTGGAAGTCAAGGTACAGGTGTGTAGTGCTCAATTTATGGAGCCCACCTGTCTTTTTGGATTGCAGATAGGAGCCACGGATTGCATTTTATGGCCAGTTGAAATTTTTATGGAGACTAGGTTGGTGCCCACCTGACCACATAGGAAGGTGTGCCATCGGGCATCTTTTGAGCCTCGACAAAGTTCTAGAGAAGGGTATGCATCATATTGAGCTAGCACAAATTGACTGCATGTCAAACGGAGCCTCGAGGGAAAAGATACAAAAGTCGGAAGATTGGGTGCACATGTTCGGGATTGGTTGCAGGTGAAGATTGGCACTTTTACGGCCTCGGTTTGAGGGGATCGGGGAATTTCAAAGTGCAGCAAAGTCGGTGGTAGTCGGAATCAGCACAATGGGTTTTCAACACAGCTTTACAGCTCGGGAAATGAATTCTTCAAACAGCTCATCTAGAGTCTCAAAATCACCTCTTTCTATTGAGTCAGAACTATGTACCCGCGTCATCTTCCAGAGTCAGTCCAAATCCCGCAAACTATGTTGCAAAATCCAAAACTTGCTTTGCTCTAATTACTCTTTTGAAAGCCGCTACATGATCTCTCGGATCTTTATCTCCGGAGTATTTCCTGTTTACAACCCATTTTTGGATCTGGGATGGTCTAACTTGCCGATGCCTACAACTCTAACCATAGACTCTCCCAATCCTTCTCTCGCTTCAGGTCTTCTATTATGCCTAGGTTCTTCTTCAAAGGGATTAGTTGTTCTATAGGGGATTGGGCATGTCTTTCATCTCTGTGATCATCTCTCATTATGGGTCTAGAAGGATACAACAAGAATATGTAATCACGATAAATTTTGGATGTCAAAGTTGCTCAAAATCAACTTTGCTCATCTAGACCTTCTTATATCTACAACGGTCTCCTTAAAATGCAAATTAGGTGACCAAATGAGTTGAAATTTTCAAGCAAGTTTAACACATCATTTCCCAACCCCTTGTGTGGTCAAAAGTGCAATTGGACTATTAGATATGGCCTTGAGACATCATACGCGTATGATGTCTATGTGCTCAAAATCAGTCCAAACTTGGTCTGTAAGCTTGTTTTGTTGTGCTTAACACCTTGGTAAGCTCAGATTTTAATTTTTCTCCCTAAAAGTGTCCTTTAGACATCATACACTGATAGTCATCTTTTGTCTCTCCGTAATTACAATAGCAAGCTACCTCACCCTATCAAAATCACTCAAACATTGTGGTTATCCTTATCCTTTCACTGTACATAGGCGTGTGTGAGTTAGGGGACTTTCCCCATATCTCCTCAAAACCCTCATCTAGCTAGTAATTGGGCTAGTTGAAACAAAAAATAAAATAAATATAAAAAATAAAAATATATTTTGGCCTTTTTGTGTATAATAATTTCATTGTATATAGGGCTTAAGTATATGGAATTTTTTATTATGATTATTTTTTGTACCTATTTAAATATGTATGCCTAGGTGTGTGTTATTTACTTAAGTATGCTATGTACATTTATTCACCATTACCATGATATTTCTTACCATGTATAAAAAATTATTTCATGCAAGCTTCTCTTATTTTTGGTGTGAATCCACTTCAAGAAAAAAACCTCAAAAATACCTTTCACCATCAGTCATTGCCTTTCACTAAACTCCTATATCCTACAGGTATTATTTCTTACCTCTTGTAAATAAATATACATCAATAAAGACAAATGAGAGCCCTCCTCATTTGATTCCCTATATTTTCATATATTTATTTTTTATATATGTAGCTCACACTATTTTAGATTCCATGAGTTGTTTATATATACTAGCCTATTTTTTTTCCATTGTATCCATATATTATATTTATGCATAATCGACAACCATGCATATTTTTAAACTCCTAAGAATCTATTGGGTCATGCTCTCATGCAAGGAGGGGCTTACCTTTGGAGCTTTATGCAAATTCAACAAAAGGGCAGCCACTGAAGACTTTTTTGTGAAGAAAAATATGCATTTTTGTGGGATTTTTGATATCCATCTCCACTCTAAATTTGAAGTGGTGGTTAAAAGACAAAATATGGACCAAAAGATGAGTAATCACCTCAAAAATCTTGATAATTTTTGGAGATACCACCAATGAGAAAGGATTTTTTTGGTGATCCCTAGTCTGCCCACTTTTCTCACAAGTAGCCTATAGTCTTCTCTCACCTACTTTCTACCTTTTCCACACATACTCACACCCTCATCCTCTTCCTCCATCACCAAAACTTGCACCTTTCATGCCTTCTTTCATGCTTCACCATTTTCATCTCTCCCTTACTCCATAACTCAAAAATTATCATATCTATACACATATAGCTCAATTTCCCTCTCTAGAATCAAACTCATATTACCATAACCTCTTCATCCTTTCACAAAAAGAGAAAAATTTTGCAAATAACCAAGCTCAAGCTCTACAAAAGGAGGAGTTTGATAATGGAAAATTCAACTTTTCCATGGTCACAAGAACTACACCGACAGAGTTCTACAACCGCTTCATTCATAGGAGGGAATAGGTGGAAAATTCCGTTCTCATCTTGTGGTTTTCATCAAATTGTGTCCTTCTCTTACTTTTTATCATTGTATAAACCATGTACTGCAACTTGAGTGCATATGCCATGTAATTTTACCCCATCCTACTAACTAAAAATTAATAACGCTAATGACTAACCCTTCTTGTAAATTGCACCCTCTACTATCTACTAGAGTAGGCACCTCCAAGTTACTCACTTCTCTCTCCTTTTACTCTCAATAATTCTTCTCCTTGAGTCTACATCCATGTGACTCAAGGGATAAGTAAGACCCACTCCTATTTTGAAAATTTAAAAAAATTCTTAATCTTTTGTATTGATAATAGAATTGATTACGTCTAATCCTAATCAAGGCTCCCAAAAACCTATAAATAGAGCCCATTCCTCTTTGTAAAAACATGATATCTACACTATTGCTCACTAATTTGAGTGTACCATTCTCCATATTAGTTGTAGGGAGAGAGAGTGAGCTCCCTATACACCATTACTTGTAGTGTATAGGAAAGCTTATTTGAGCTAGTTGTAACATTGCAAGGGAGTGAGTGATTCTTAACTTCCAATCAAAGTTGTACCTACTCTTGCACATCAATTAAATCAATAAGTTGGGTGCAATTGTGGTTTAAATCTGTCTTGAGTCTCTCCAATTCATGCTTGGAAACCTCATCTTGTTTGGTTTAAGGTGACGTGTTTTTATTTTGAGATTCTTTTATAGTAATTGCTTGTATGTAAAGAGATTTTGTGTTTGTTTTGTTGCTTGGAAAAACATTATAAGAGGGTTGTATGGTGAGATGGTTCCCATAACCCTGAGATAATGTGTAGATCGCAACATCATCAAACTTAGTTGTGTCTCTTGACTCTCCTCCAAGCTGTTTATACAACCGCATCAACCATTTAAATTGAAGCTTAATTTTTAAAAATATATGTCTCTCTCTCTCTCTATCTCTCTCTCTATGTTTGGTGTCTATATTTGTAGCATTGATATTAGTGATAGTGTAGCCTTCCTTCTTGCTTGTATTGCCCAAGGATTCTGCTCTTTTGCATCCTACTTCGCTCTATAACTAGGTGGCTCCCCTTCCACTTGTTTGGTTGTGGGTTTGGTGTTATTGTTTCTTGCTTAAGGTTTCCCCAACCCCAATTGAGTAGCATGGGAGCCTTGAGGGGTGTTTAGAGGTCGCCTCTTTTGTTGCCCGCCCTAGACCGCCTCAATTTTGGTGCCCCCACGGAGCAGTCCTTGTGCATGTTTTCGTGTAGGTTCAAGCTTAGAATAGTCAAGTAGTTTTCATGAATTATAAGAGTTTGCATGATCCTTTCATTCCCATTGCAAGGCAATAGATACACATAATTGCTAGTACTAAGGTGCAACTTCAATGTGTAATTTGTAGGATTTAGGGTCCTCTTAGGTTGGCCAAGGTAAATGCTTTGGTAGATCCTTTTATTTTGCCTCCCATTAGGTATGATATTAGCTTATGCGTTTATATTTTTGTGCTATTTTAAGCATTAGGACATGCATAGGCTATGGATAATGACTCAAGAATAGAAGTGTTTTCCTTTCATTTCACTCCACACATTAGAATAAACATTGCAATTAGTAGGAAAATCCATTTTCAACAATATATGGTGTTCATGTTTGGTGCCCAAAGAGTAGGATAAATTCTCGCGTCATCAAACCGTGTCATCTTGCCTCTTGTTGATTATCATATTTTTATTTTTGTAGAATAGATTGCAATTCAGAAAACATTATTGTGTAAGTCTTTTGAAGAGAAGAACGAAAGCTTGTTGTCACTTTGAAATTATTTCAATGGAGGCCCAATGCCAAATGTCAGGATATCCTCTCTTTTTTGGAGAGCCTGGAGAGGATGCCGAGCTATTTCTAGCTAATTGCAAAATGGTGTGCTGCATAAAGAGAGTGATAGGAGATATTGAATGCTTAGAAATGTTTGAAGTAGTCCTTAGAAAAGATGCTAGCACTTGGTTTGACACTCTATCTCAAGATTTTAAGAAAAACTACGGGGGAGCTATTGATCATTTCAAGACTCAAAAGCTATGACAAGACATCGTTTCTCACAAACAAAAAGATAGATGACTACTACATGTATAAACAAGAGTTTCGACATCTTTGGACTGTATGGGTGAGAAATGTTGCTAACCCTGGTGATGGTCCAGAGGTTGCTAACCCTGGTGATGGTGCAGAGTTCCTAAAGAAGGAAAGGTTCATAGCTGGTCTCTTTCCCACACTCAAGATAAAATTTGAGGCGGGTACACCTACTACCTTTGATGTAGCTGAAACTACGGTTGTTAAGATGTATAGGAAACTCAAGTGTCTAACAGGAGAAGTTCCAATAGGGGGTCCTAGACCAAAGGGTAAATTGCAAGCATCAACATCCAGAGAAATTCCTGAGGTAACAACTAAGGTGATTGAGAAGCTAAATGAATCCTTAAGTAACTTGTCAATCTACCTTGCACAAGATGTAGGTCCCAAGGGCAAAACAAAGAAAGCCTAGGAGCGAGATCCATGACCTAGAAGACTTTTGCAATGTTGGAATTGCAGAGAGTCTTGACATGGGATGTATGGGGAGCCAAGGAGACCTAACTTGAATTACTCAATGATGAATGTAGGTGAAGTAACTAGTCAACAACCACGGCTTCTACAAAGGCCAAATGGAGCAAGACCACCTTTGCCAGATCCAAATGTGCATGTGGTATAGGTGACAATTTAAAATGAGGTGGACATGGAAGAAAATGATAGTAACTGTGGCCGTGGAAAAGGTAAGGAAAAATAAGGATTCACGTCACAAAGTGACCATGGATGAGAGAAGAAGGCAAAGGAGACCAAGGAAGCCAAGCAAACTCGACGTCATATCAACCTCCAAGACTTCCCCCTTGGACATGGTATTGCTCCATACAACTTGTTGGAAGACATGAGAGGTAAGGGTCCTGATATCTCATGGCCTCAATTTCTTGCATTATGTCCACAAGTTAGGAGGGGTTTAACAAAGGCAGTTAGCACTAGGAGAAAGGTATAAGAGAGTGTGTCTATTGTAAAAATTGCACAAGATGAAATGAATGAGGATATTACACATGTGCTAGATTGTTACATCAAAGGAAGATTGGTTATTAGGAAAGGTCTAGTAAATGGGAGTGCACAAATTTGCAACATGACAGAGGGACTCATGCAAAGACTAGGCATGCACATCCTTAAGACACCTGAAATCAAAGTCAAGATGGCAAACAATAGCAAGGCTAGGTGCGTAGACATTTGTAAAAAAAAATTTGTGCAAGCCTTTGGCATTAAGAAGGTAGTGGATTTTTATGTTATGTCAACCAAGGGAAGTGGTTACCCATTTATCCTTGAAAGACCATGGCTAATGAAAATGTGATCTTTGAAAGATTGGGAAAGTGGAAAGTTAATTTGCACGAATAACAGTCATAAGAAGGTTGTCTTTGACATGAAGGAGCAACACCAAGAGGAGCTCCATGAAGAATCGTCTCAAAGTGAGATGGAGGAAGACTGGAACGATAGCACTTCAGAAGAAGAAAGTAGCAGGGCAGCATTATTGAAGAGGGGTCTTCCATCGAAGTCATGGGGGTAAGGTTTAAGCCAACCAACAAAACCAAGAGACCTCTGCCCAAGTTTGGAAGAGGTAGGTCCTCAAGAGAACCAAGGTGTGCAAGATGAAGGAATGTTAGAAGGTATGTTGTCTACAACACTTACAAAGGACAAAAGAGAGCAGGTCAAATGTGTGCTTAGAAAGTTTCCTAAGCGTTTTGCTAAAGACTACATTGATGTGTGTGGAGTAGATGATGTTCACCACAAGATCAAGCTAAAGCTAGAGGCCACACCTAAGGCTCAAAAGCTATGAAGGCTAGGAGTCATCAAGGAGCACGCTTTACTCAAAGAAGTAAGAAATATTCTAGTAGTAGGTTTCATTTATCCAATGGAGATTTCAGAGTGGGTATCTCCCGTTTTTGTCACTCCCAAGAAGAATGGAAAGTGTTATAGCTGGGTGGATGCATGAATAGGTGGACCAAAAACCTTGTCCCGGACAGAGGTTTTATAACCGGTACATAAAACCATCTATATTAGTTCAATTCGATATATTCTTTTGAACAGGTTTTTAATTAAATATAGAATTTCCACAGCTTTTTGTTAAATATAGAAGACAGCTTTGTACCTCTTAACTATGCACGTCTGCCAGCTCTTTACACCAATACTATTTCCACACCTCTCTTTCAAATATAGAAGATGGCTCCATAGCTCTTAACTATGCACGTCAGCCAGCTCTTTGTCTTCCTGCTCTCTCGTTTTCCTGTCTCTCTCTAACTCTTTGTGTAGGAGCACAGATTGTTGTTTTACTTTGTAGGCCTATCACACATCTATTGCTGTCATATACTGCTCTTGCTCTCTGTAGGCCTATCACCTCGCTCAATCTCTCCCTCTCTAGCATGGAGAAAGAATCTCACACTGTATGTGACTTCTCTCAGCCTCACTGTGAACTTGTTGGACGGATACACTGCGATGGACGTCAGCATAGTGAGAACTCACCTAACAAGATTTGTCAGCTAAGGACGAAGCTCGACCCGCAGGCACGTGGAAGCAAGAATAGGGTGTCAATCTACACTTGACCGACTCCTAACTAATTCCTACAGAGGTCTCTACCAAATGTTTAAGCTACAGCCTTCAGAAGTGCATAAGAGGAAACTTCCTACAACGCTTTCTAGAGCCGAATATCCATCAAACAATCTCGAAACGCCACAGAACTTGAAGGAGACCCTACGAACGTCAATAGGTCGCTCTCCCTAAGGTCTATGAACCAAAACCCCAATCTAAAACACCTAGTGCAAAATCACGTAGGATGTCTGGCCGAAATTTGCAGGTCGCCGTTTTCAAAAACTAAAGTGCCTAATGTGTAGCTCTACTCAATGCAAACGCGTGGATATGCTGCAATGCAAAAACGGACAACGTATGCTCACCGAATCACTAGATGAAGCTCGTAGATGGAGCTCGCAAAACTGGATTGTACGCGCACAATGTAGGTATTGGCGCGTAGCTCTCGTCGGGGGCAACACACTGCACTTCTCCGCACTCGATTCCGACCACCGGTGTGCATGTAGCGTCAAGATGAAGCTCTCACTCTCTCTCGTACACAGTACGCTCACTCACAGAATTCAAAACTTTTTAAAATGACAAAAGGTTTTTCATTAAGGTCAAAAAGTGGTATAAATACCTTACAATCTCAAACCATAATGTTCCAATTTAACCATCTACTCAATCTAAATGTCAAAACTGGGATACAATCTGGAAACTTCTGTAAGCCCCAATATTTACAAAGGTGAAATGTCAGGTTTTCTCAATAAATGAATAGTTACAAAAATTAATAATCCGTCGAGCAGTCATTTTCCGTAGGGTGTGTCCAGCTTCTAACACTCCCCCCCTCCTTGTTCATGTCGTCCCCGACATGGCTGTTGAGTTACTTCTTCATCGTAGCCTTTCTCTCATCTTGAGCAGTGACTCATATCTTGCATGTTGAGCCAGTAGCGTCGGGCCGAATATATATGTGCTGATTGTGAAGAAGCCGGTGTAGAAAGCTTCCTAAAAGGCCTAGAGGTGATAGGATGGAAAAAACATGATCCTTTGATACAATGCATGTATCACCTTGTGGGAAGGCTGACCAGACAGATCGTATGCACATCTGTATGTATCTTGAAAGAAGAAGATACTGTCTGTCGCCAGGTCTGGTTTGAATGTCTCGAAGACTACCAAAAGTGATAATGCAAGATAGGTCAAGCGAGCCAGTGAACAATTTGATGGCACCCATTAGGGTTTTCACCATGTATTGAACACTTATTCTCTCGCCTGCCTTCAAGCCTGGCAGCTTCGGGTAATTTAGCCAAGTAGGTTGGCTTCTTTGCAGTAGCTCATGGGCCTTCCACGTCCGCATCCTTGGTAGAGGGCAGAAACTTAGGTTATCTCTTATGAATTTAGGTGCCTCTACCAGATGGATTAGATACTGTGGATACTTTTTCAGCCATTCCTTTCTCCACCTGGGCTGAGAGTCGACTATCAACTTTACCCCTTCAGGCTTGGAGCTGGCTGCTTTGTACATTGGCACTGTTGGCTCCTCTCTTATCCGCTTGTTGATTGTGGCAGCTTCATATTTCAGTAGAGGATATGGGAGAGAGGGCTGTAGCCATTCACGCCGTAGGTTGCTGGCATCTATCTTCTGAATAGTCATTGATTTAAAGACCCTCTGCTCCCATTCCAAGGCTTCTTTTGCTGTGTCTTTGACTGCTGCTTCTATTGCCTTTTACAGCTTCTCTTCTTCTTCTTGGGCCAGATCTTGTGGCTCTTGAGAGGGTCCTACAAGGATTTTCTCTTGCATGGTGGTGTCCACAGGATCTGCCACATTCTCTAAGTCTATTCCCTCCATGGTTGCTGGCCAGGTGCTAAACTGCTCTTCTATTTGCTGCAGGCCTCTCAGCTCTTCTATTTTCTTTTGAAACATCTTCTTTTCTTCTTCAACTAGTGTTCTCCCATATTCACAAGGAGGTCGTTTAGATCTGCGTTTATCTTTTCCGCATCCTCGAGCTTTCTCTTGATGGTTTCTAGCTCATGCTTCATTTCTTTGTGCTCTTCCTCCATGCGGGTTTGCATAACCACTGATCCCTCAGCCATCATCAGTCTTTTCCGCTTCTCCAAGGTTAACTCCTTTTGGAGCTCCTTCATTTGCTCTTCATATAAATCCGTCTCAGAAGTAGTGTGAGTCGAGCTAGTAGCTCTGACTCTGGCAGGAGATGCCCATAGCGGTTGGATGGTTTGATCTTTGACTTTCATCTGGTCTTTAAGCTCTATTACCTCATCCTGGATCGCCTCATTCTCTAGCTCTGCCTTTTCCTTGGAATTTCTGAGTGTTTCCACTTCCTTGGATTCTTCAGCAAGTTGTAGGGTTAGGTTATCCCTTTCCCTCTCTGCATCTGTCAATGCCTTGCTGAGTTTTCTATATTCGTCTTCATCTCCTTGCAGTCTTTGAGCTGCTGCCTGATTCTCTCATTCCATCTCCTGGCATCTTTGTCATGCCGTGGCCAGACTGGCTTGCAGATCTGCTTCTTTCTCTATATGCCCTTGGTTCTGTCTTTGTAGTGTGTTTACTTCGGTTTTGATAAAAACTTCATTGGATTTGAGATTAGCCATCTCACTTTCCATGGCCATTGATTGTGCCTTGAGCCCGGTTATCTTGTTCATCACCACATCCCAATCATTGGTGGGTGGTTGCAGGTCCACTATATCAGTGGCCATCTCTTTTAATTCCACTAACCGCAAGCTCTGCATCTGTTCTTTGGGCCCTGTGCTTGCCAAGTCAAATGCTACTGTAGCTGCCTCTTCTTTTGAATATCTAGCAGCTAGTAGATCAAGAAACATGCTAAACCTTGCTTCATCTGGCTCTGGCTGCTCATCTTTGGGCTTAGCTTCTTCTTTTTGCTCTTGCTCTTGGATTTATTCTTGCCTTTAATCTTCTTGATCTTCAGATTTGTCTAGCTCCTCCTTTTGTTGAGTTTGTGGAGGGCTACGAGGAGGTGGTGATGGCGGTGGGCTGGACTCCGGGCTTGACGGTGGAGTTGGTGGCTTCTTCTTGAAGTCCCGGTCCGCCTTGGTTTTGCGCTCTCTTTCCTGGCCTTCTTGCTCTTCTAACAGTTGCCTTCGTACTTCATCCACGATTTCAAAATTTTTGATATAATCTTCAAACCTGTCTCTGTGCACCCTTCGGGATGATCCCGACATGGCTTCCAGGGACGGCTTCCATAACTCACTGAAATCTCCCTTGAGTGCTCTTTCCACTCTGAAGCTTTCCATTAATCTTTCCAGCCGTGCCGCTTTATGTGATTTTGTCTCTTTGATCGGCACTTGTACAGTTTCTTTCTTTCCCTTCTTCAACTTTGGTTGCTCCTCTTGCACGGTCTCTAACCGGCGCTTCAATCTTGTGGCAACTCTGGGTGCTTTGGGCTGTTCATCCTCTTTATCTTCCTTGAGCCTTAGCCAGTCATTCTGTGATGGAGGGTCAGGCCATCTTCCCTTGGCGTGCAATACCCCATAAACCACTTTCGTTATCAGCTCACTCAGCACAATGTAGGTGGGGTTCTTGTTGCCCATTTTCACAAGATTATCATGGATATAGGCGGCATGGTTGATCACCTTTGGATTTCTCTTCTGCATTGCCCATGTGAAGGTGGTGGCAATGGCTCCAGGAAGCATTCTGTACTTTTGTGGCCGCTTTGTACACATATGGAAGTACTGGCTCATGACCGCCACTTTAGGGTTTGCAATATCTTCGAAGGTGTAGATGTTTTTCTTTTCAGATTACACCTTGACTTCATCTCTTCTTTTGGTTACACTATCCCCTTTGTTGGAGAGGTCTAGTGCTGCTGCTACCACTCTCTCTATGATTACAATTATAGTGTCCGGCTTGCCCTGCAGATCACTGACTCTGGCCACTCCATCTTCTTTGATTGTAGTCACAAACTCCCATACTCTTTTTATGTCAATTCTAGCTGGCACAGCTTCAAAATAGTTATGGAGATCTATCTTCTCTAGGTACTCTGCATCTTGCTTCTGACAAACTCATTGAGCTCCCGAGGTAGCATGGGTAGCTCTATTGCATTTCCTTCCGTATCTTTGAACATGCCTTGGTAGATCTTCAGATCATTAGACTCTAGCAAGTCCTCTTGAATCCACGTGCTGGTTGGATTTAGAGTTCCTTTTGGTATGACAAACGGCTCCACTTCTTCCAAGTAATATTTTATCGTCATTCTCTTCTTCTTTGGCGGTGATTTTGCAGCTGCCATAGATCCCGTTGCACTCAGTAGTCCAAAGTTAGCGTTTTTTCCATATTAGCTGAGAAACTGAGTGCTAACTATCCAAATGACTTGAAAATGGAAAATAAAACTTAAAAGAAACTTGGGAAACCCTGCATGTGCTCACAGTCTCATTCTGGCTAAAATTTATCATTTAGACATCCTACGCTTAGGATGTCTTTTTCATCAGTTTTTGGTGAAACTTGATAGGCTGCCTGTGCAACATGGCTATGTGATTGGAATTGGGTTTGGGCATCAAAAAGTGCATTTTCCGGCAGATTCAGTCTTTAAGCTCACAATTTGGTAGGATGTCCACATCAGGTGGCAAATGATATTCAAATGGGTTGAAATTTAACATATGAGCTCCTTGCACCATGGTAATGGCTCTCATGATGTCAGTTTTTGCACAGAAGGCCAAAGTTGAACCGGAGACATCCTACGCGTAGGATGTCTTTTTCATCAAAATTGCTTGAGATTTTTTCCGTAGATAGCTTTTGGCATGTGGAACATGGCCCTGCTCTTGGATTTTGATTTGGACAAGAATTAGTGTTGGTAAGACCATGTGTAGCATTTTTGGGCTCAAAAAGTGTATCTTGGAGGTGTTGGGGGCCAAAAGTAATGGAAATGGCTTGAAACTTGATATATGAGCTCTTGAAGGTGATATGAAGAGATCTGGAATTGAAAAACACCATCTGTGGGCCAAAAATGTCATTTAGACATCCTACGCGTAGGATGTCTATTTCATCATTTTTTGCATGTGACCACACAAATATCTTGGCAATGTGCTCATGAATGTATTGTGCAAGTTTCATGTGATTTGGACAAGTTTTGGTAGGTCTATGGCCCATTATTGTCTCTATGCCCTGACTTTGCGTTTTTTGGTACACATGAGGTCAATTTTTGCCCAAATGTGATGAAACTTGGTGGCTAGCATGTAAAGGCTATTCAGAAACTTTGTGCAATGTGAAATGTTGGGGTTGGTCCCCAGAAATGGCCTTGAGACATCCTACGTGTAGGATGTCTCCTGATGAAATTTTTATTGAAGGTGCTACTGGTGCTAGCCCTGAGCCCCCTTGAGTCCCTTTTAAGCCCTATTTCAACAAAAAGTTCAAATAGATAGAAAGTAACTCCCTGTGTGGATTTCACAGCCTCCGAGCCGATTTTTGACTTTTGGAGTGCTTTTCGGCGATGAAATTTCTTGATGTTGATCTCCATAGCTTCCCGATCCCTTGGGGATCCTTGCCATATGGTTTTTGTGGACTTTGGCTTCACCGGAGCTCCATTTGGCAATTTGTCGCTCTAGAAGTACCCGTGGTTACGTTTACATGACTTTGATGACTTGTGGTGGTCTACCACCATAGGACTTGGTTATTTATGGTCTAGGAAAGCCGCTTGTGAAGTTTGGTGGCAAACGGGTAGCAAACGGACATGCGGTTTGGCCACGAGAGCTATTTGACGCTTTGTGTGTCTGATGCCGTTTTTGAAGTTTAGTGCCGCTTCGGGTCACCTTTTGTCCATGTGGGCTACATAGACTTTTCGAGCATGTCGAGATGCTCCTACCCATGAGTTTTGGTAGCATTTGGGCGCCTCTCCGTCGATTTCCCATTTGGTGGCCTCTTGCGGGGCTCTAGGAATTAAGGTTTCTCCTTATGGTTTTCTATTGTCTTTGGCCATCCAAGACTGGTCTCCTATGCTAGGGTAAGCTGCCGATGAAGTCTCATTGCTTTTGGGTTAGCCGTTAGGTGGCCACTTCTACTTGTAGGTCTCTACTGCTCGCTTTCTGTGTGAACCCTACGCTAGTTTCGCGACAAAACGACAAACATGCACGAAAAGCTCAAGGTGGTGAGCCTACCTCTCATGTCTGGAGCCCGTCTGGTAGTCGTGCGCGTCGTAGAAGCTGCTGGAAGTCCCGTTCACTCTAGGTGGCAGAACCTCTCTCTCAAAAGTCAATAGTGGAAATGAGCTTAAAATGAAGTGAAAATTTTTTATAATGGGGGTCCCCAAACCACTTTCCATGAAATTTAACATGTGCTCCCAACTTCTTGCGAGATGCGGTTTAGGCTCAAAAATTTCTTGATTTGGACTCCGTTTGCCCAGTTTTCGAGAAATTTGACGTTTCGATCAAAATCTGGCCTAAACACCCTTTCCGCTCCAGTTTCATAATTGCACCTTTCCGCTCCAGTCTCATAATTGCACCCCCATTGTACCATAGGTTGTCCTATAGTCACTGATCATTCCATTTATATTTTTTTCATTACGATCGTTTTTCACCTTCTTTTTGTATTTTTGAAGTTTTTCTGCCGAAAATTAGTAAAATAAAAAGAAAAATACCAAATTAAATCTAAAAAATCCCTGAAAATCATAATAAATCAAAAACATCACCGCAAAACACTATATATACTCACATACAATTTTTATGGCCGGATTTCTCCATTTTACCGATATTTTGTCCGAAAAATGGCTATTTTTACTTATATACACACACCTAGGGGCTTGATTTGGCGTTTGGCCCCATATATTTGTCTATTCATGCTGTATAAGGGCATATATACTTGGGTTAGTCCAAAAAATTTCGCAATTAAAAGACAACCCTTAAAATAGTCGAAAAACATGCCCTTTTTTGCTCTTTTTGCCATTGGGTCCGCATTTGAGAATGCCTCCCCCCCTCCTAGTCGGAGTCCTCCCAGAAGACAAGGTATCACCTCCGTTTATGTGCCGTGCATGGGTTAAAAAATTGTACTAATGCTCGGCCGTGTAATGTATAAGGACTGTAGTTTTTGTACAAAGTTTCATTCAAATACAACTTGAGTTTTGGCCATTTTTTAATAGACATTGTAAGAAAAATTCATCAAGAAAAAAGAGATGAAACTACCTTGAGTTTTTGCTGAGTTGCAATTGATGTAATATTTGCTGAGTTTGCAAATATTAGATTTTTTTTTTTATTGTTTGTTTTAAGAGAGCTGAAATAAGAGAAAGAGGGATTAAAAGCATCAATTAGGGTCATGTAGAAAAAAAAGGATGGTCTGGATCAGGATTGACACAAGATCAGTGTGAATGAGAGCATCTAATACGTAATATTCCACCCCCATGACCCAAAAATTGTATTAATTTATTGGGTTCTTTAGAACAGGGAGTACTTCACAAGAAAAAATGGGTGAGTTTTGAAATTGGAGAGAGAGGGATTGAGAGCTTTGATCTTTGAAATTAAAGAAAAAGGGAGCAGATCAATTATGGTTATAACTGTGTGTTTGTGTGTGTGTGTGTGTGTGTGTGTGTGTGTGTGTGTGTGTGTGTGTGTGTGTGAGAGAGAGAGAGAGAGAGAGAGAGAGAGAGAGAGAGAGAGAGAGAGATGGCCCAAATTAGGTTGACACAACTTAAGAGTGAAAGAGCTAATACATGATATGCCACCCCCATGACCCAACAACTTGTATTAATTTATTTGAGTTGTAGTGAACACTCAATGAGGGAAAATGGATGATTGCCATAACAACCATAGTGCTCAGTGCCCACACCATGTCTATCTAGGACTTAAAGTTTTTTCTCTCTGTAGGACAAACATTCTCTCTCTCTCTCTCTCTCTCTCTCTCTCTCTCTCTCTCTCTCTCTCTCTCTCTCTCTCTCTCTCTCTCTCTCTCTCTCTCTCTCTCTCTCTCTCTTCCCCACACACACACAGGCGTGCGCGCGTGTACAGAAGAAATCATATTTTTAGAAATGGGATTTATTCAGTCCCATTTTACTAAGGATCACTTGTAATATTATGTTTTCTAGCCTTTTCATCTTTAGATTGGACACATGTAGAGCTTATCCGATGTAGGCATGAGGCACCATCACGTGACTTGGATGCATGAACTTACATTTTCTCGTCACTATTTAACATACAAGGAGGGGGATCGACGTGAAGATTACAATAGAGGAGCTAATGGGTAGCCTTGCTTGATTGATCTTTCTACCTCAAAAGCCCCCACAATCCGCTCATTATCACTAATCACAAAGGGTCCCATCCCTCGCTTTTTAAGTTTCTTAGCATGTTGTTTCAAGGTATAAACAAGTACATAAGCACCTGTTTTGAACTCTTTCGTGCGCACATGCTTGTCAAACAACTCTTTTTGTCTTCTCTTTTTAGCATAGATCGAAGCTACAGCTCGTAAGCGAAGTTCATCTAGCTTTTCAAGATCATCTATTCTTGAAAAGAGCTCATGCCCTGTCCATTCTAAGTGTTTTGCTACTCGTAGAGTTGGAATTAAAAACTCTATGGGTAATATAGCATTTAGGCCAAACACCATGTTGTACGGTGTCGTTCCTATTGATGTTTTCTAAGCTATCATGTATGCCCATAGTGTTGAGTGTAGTTGCTGCTCCCACTCTGTTCTCGACTCTGATATAATTTTAGTGAGAACCGTGCATAGTGTTTTATTTGTGGCCTCAGCTTGTCCATTTTCCTGTGGATGATATGGAGCAGATTTTCTATGTATGACCATGAATTCCTCTAGCAGATATTCAATGACTTCATTAAGCAAATGTGTTCCTCGGTCACTGATAATTTCTATTGGTAACCCGTATCGTACGAAGACATTCTCATATAGAAATTGTGCAGTGGTTCTTGCATCTGCTTTTTGTGTTGCCTTGGCTTCTGCCCATTTTGTGAGATAGTCCGTAGCCACAAGGATATATTGGGTATGGGTACGATATGCAGGGGGTGAAATAGGCCCCACAAAATCAATGCCCCATTTTGCAAATTCCCTTTCTCCCGTCATTGGTCATAATGGCATCTCATCTCTCTTTATCGGCACCTTGGTGCGCTAACATGTGTCACAACGCTTTACAAACTCTTCAGCATCCATATACAATGTAGGCCACCATATTCCTGTGGTTAGGACAATTTTTGTCGTCTTATCGCCTAAAAAATGGCCTCCACTTATGCCTCCATGTGTGTGTTCTTGAATTAACAAGTATTCACTTTCACTTGCATAGATTCTAAGTTGATTGTCCTTTCCTCGCTTATAGAGTTGGTTCCCAATTAAATTATAGTTGCGAGCCTTCGGCTCTATAGCCCTTTTCTGTGCTTTTGTTATGTTTTTAGGAAACATCCTTGTGGTTAAGAAATCAATGATATATTGACTCCATGCAGGTGTAATGTTTACCTGAAACAATGTCACGTGATCCACTGGTCGTTTGGCACTACATATAGTACAATTGTCAACATAAGCATGTGTGTCAGCATACATAATTGGCCAATATACCCCCAATTGTTTCAGTCTCTGGTGTGTTTTCATTGTTGAACAATGAAATGCACAATCCTGGACATGTGCTTCTTCAAGATAACACTCGAACTCCTCCGTATTTATACATAATCGTAGAATCTGGTCTGCTCCTAGATGATACAGTCGTCCTACAATCAACTGGAATTTTTTTGTTTGTCGAATTGTTTGTTGTTTGGATCTGTCTTTCTTGTCATCAAATCTACCTCCAAAGGAAAGAATGTTAACAATTTCTTGAGACCATTTGGGTATCATTTCAATATTGAAAAGATACACATCATGTATGTCATCATCTACTCCTTCAGGAGCTTCCCCATTGTGCAGCCTTGAAAGATGATCCGCCCGTAGATGTGTTTTACCCTTTTTGACCACCACGGTGAAATCAAACTCTAGCAATATAATAAACCATCGTACAATTCTCCCAGTATTGCATGGTTTATTTACCAGATACAAAAGAGCTTGATGATCTGTGAAGAACACAAATTTGTTTGCGAGCAAATAATGCCAAAATTTCTTTACAGCATAAATCATTCCTAACCCCTCTCTTTCGGTGGTTGTGCAATTCTTTTCAGCACTATTTAACTGTCGGCTTGCATAACAAACTGGAAAATCCATTGTCCCTTCTCCAGGTTGAGACAGAATACTCTCGATTGAATATACAGATGCATCAATGTGAACGTGGAATATCTTTTCCCAATCCGGTGCTTTAAGTACAGGTGCTGATACAAGGTTTCCCTTCAGCTTTTGGAATGAAGTTTCACACTCCTCAGTCCAATCGAAACTGACTAACAAACGATATAGAGGTTGTGCGATAACTGCATACATATATATGAATCTTTGATAATATCCGCAGTTTCCTATGAAGGATTGCACTTGTTTCGCACTAGTAGGCCTGGGCACGTCTACTATGACTTTGATTTTATCTAGGTCGGTGGTTATGCCATTTCTGGAGACAATATGTCCTAAGATGCGGCCTTGCCTAACCATAAAAATGCACTTTTCCGGGTTAAGACAAATTCGATATGTTCTGTACTTCTCAAATACCTTTTGTAAATGGTCTATATGTTCTTCTAGTAGAAGAAAGTGTACACAAAGATCATCCATGTATATTTCTAAGAATATTCTCAGGTCTTCTTTGAACGCATGTGTCATTAACCTTTGAAAGGTACCTGGTGCATTGGTTAAGCCAAATGGCATAACTCTATACGCGTATATTTCCCATTCTGTGGAAAACGCTATTTTGTGTTGATCCTCTATTGCAATTGCCAGTTGGTTATACCCTGAAAATCCGTCTAGAAAGGAATAAGCCCGTTTCCCGGCCACCCTCTCAAGTACATGTTCTGTGATCGGCAAGGGATAATTGTCCCTTATGGTGGCTGCATTTGCCTTTTTGAGGTTCACGCACACTCGCAACTTTCCGTTCTTTTTGGGGACAACCACAATGGATGACACCCAATCTGTATGTTCGATTTCATATGTGAATTCAGCATCCATCAGCTTATCAATCTCCTCTTTGATTCATTTAGCAAATGTGTCATTATATGTATAAGGACGCTGTTTGCTAGGTTTGGCATCTGATTTCAAAGGAATTGTATGTTGGCATATCGTTGGATCAACTCCTTTGAGGTCTTTGTAGGACCATGCAAACACATCTATATACTTCTTGAGAAGTTGTGTTAGCCGTTTTTCTTCTTCAGGCTCTAAATCAGTTGCTATATAGACCCCGAATGGGGCTTTTCACCTGGTTCAGCGAGGTCTATCCATTTTGCATTTTCCGGCCCATCGTAAGATTCCTGGTTTGTTCTTTCCCTGACTGGTGGTGTCATTATGATTTTTCTGTCCTGGATTGTGAATTTCCGATAGTGTGATGGTACATTCATGTTTCCTTTTTTTGACTCCTCCTTACCATCACTATCTCCCTCAGTAGTCCATACCTCTCGTAAAGACCGTTTGAGTTCTTGGTATTTTTTTTACGCTCCAGTTTGGTCCACTCTGGGTCTTTTGTTGTTTCTTGTTTTGATTTTTGAGATTTTTGTGATTTTGTTTCTATTTTACCTTTACGTACTTGTTTTATTTCCTCCTGCGTTTGTTCCCTTCGCACTCTTGAGAATCTTCCTGATATTTAGTCTTTTACACAATCCTCTGCTTTGACAAGCATTAGATAGTGATTTTGATCTTTTATTCTGGGCATCAGGTTCTCTCTCGCTTTTTTTTCCGCTCGTTTCTCCTATAGCGTTCCTGGCGTCTAGGGTGGTGATTGGCAAAATCATAAAACTTGATATTCTCTGTTTTCTCCCCACGCTCGCTTGAGCTAGCTGAACACTCATTATCAGCATCGTTATTTACCTCTAGATGCTTAGAGGAGCTAAAAGACTCTTCTTGTTCTGGTGGTTCTACCATCTCATCTCCTTCTGGTATAAGGATTACCATGTAATAGGGTATCACATCATAGCCATCCTTATCGCAAAATTTTGTCGTTGGGCTATCTATAATGGTACAGACATCCAATGTTGCTAGTATGTGTTCCCATTCTAGAGGTTCCAAGGCATCTTCAGAAAAAGGTTTCGGAATATAGTCCTTGTCCTCAATTGCTCTTTCTAAGACGCATTCCTCTCTTTTTAAGCTCCCACAATGTGAAGCTCCGCACATCCATAGCTCTTTTGTTGCCCTAACCATGCTGGGAGTTCTAACCCTGCCAATGTAGCTGAATCAAACTCTTCCACTGGTGTCTGGTTCACATCCTTGTAACTATGGTCTTTTAGGTGTATTTTGGTTGTAGTCTCGCCATGTCTGAGGTATATGTGGTCGTAACCCCAATCCTGGACCATCTTTAATTGTCTCATGAATGGTCTTCCCAAGATGATCTCGTAATTGTTCTTTTTGTCGAAATCGACTATTGCAAACGTATGCTCATACTTGATTCTGCACGAAGTGACAATTACTTTTGCTAAGAGTCCTAGAGGCTTTTCCATGAACCCGTCTGCCAATTGCAATTTCATTCTGGTAGCTCTCAACGCCGGTTTTCCCCCTTTTTCCAGATTTCCTTGGTGGCAATAGCGACTCTTGCTCCACTGCCAAGAATAGATTTGGAAACTACTCCTTGGAATTCTACTGGTAGCGTGGTGTTTCTATCTTCTCCCTCGCAATATTCTCCAACCTTGTTTAAAGGTACTGGCCTAGTGTTTAGTTGAGGCCTATCCAATTCTCTGATCCCTTCCTAAATCTTTGCGGTGGGGTCTTTCACTCCAAATTTTTCTAAGCATTTGCCAACTGTGGTCCACATGTTTAGTCGTAACCTCAGGAGTTCGGCTAATGTGATTGTGCATGCCACAGGGGTGGACAATAACTCAATCAACCCTTGTGAATCCATCACTTTGTTAGAAGACAATCTTTGAGATGGGATTGCTCTCACCTCAGACTTGACTTCATACTCTCCTAGGTAAGAGGGTAGAGTTTTTAGCGAGTCTGATTGGCTGTGCCCCGAACTAATTGATCCCTGACCTCTTTTCTTGTGCTATTCATGTGGTAACTCACCCTGTTAGCTTCGTTGGCCTCATGGATTTGCTTCCACAAGTCATCTAGACCGTTACAACCCTTGCCCATTTCTACCAATGTTTTAGGCTGGAACTCTTCACTTGTCTTATCCGTTGTATTTGGCACTATGATAGACTCTCCCCTAGACTCAGAGGCATTCGTGAGTCTCTCCTTCGTTTCTACTTGTTTCCCTAAAGTTGATTTGATAGGGGTTGGAGCTGGTACTTCATTCCAACTTGCAGGTTTACCAATCAGGTTTTCCATCAATGATTGAGATGTTTCAATCATCTTTCTACACATTTTCAACCTCTGTTTTTCTATTTCCGCATATGGATAAGTCATCCATCTTTGCTCTTGGGTCTGGTTCTTTTTTAGTCTAGCTTCGTAAGCTTTTAGAAGTGCATCTAACTGTTCATTTACCTTTTCTGCCAACACTGATCCTCCTGATCCTGCACTTTTGGGTTCTGCTATTTCCTTAGGTGCTACAATTGCCACAGTGTGTGAGCTTAGGCTAGCTAGATCCTCTAACCGCTCTAATCTATCTTTTGTGTGTTTTAACTCCTTGGATAGAACCGTTTGCTCTCGTTCTCTCCTGGCTTTCATACGCGCCTTTCTAGCTTTCCAAGTGCTTCTCTGATTTTTTGTTTCTGAACTTGGGGCATCGGTTTTTAGCTCTTCAATTATGGGTTCATTCGTCATTCTTTGAGCTTGGGCTCGTGTTACTGCTTGAATAGGTATGATTGTCTCATTTTTTGACCCTCCACTGGAAGGCACTGCTTTCAGCATGTTCAAGGTAGTTTTTGCTCCTTTGCTCGTGTTCTTAAGGCAATCCGGAATCAAATGAGTAACTCCACACTCGGTGCAATACGCGTTGACTCTAATGATTTCATCATGAGGACAATCTCTTCGCCAATGGTCTCCACCACACTTGTAGCAGGGTACTTTAGGCTGTTGAGGTGCTCCTTGAGCTCCTCTTTGTTGGTATGCATGTCTCTGCCCGCCCATGCCTCCGTTGGCTATGAACAACAATGTTCGTTCATCCAAGCTATATCTTCCTTCTCCTGTTGCCCGTGCAACTGTTGGTGGTGTGTATCTTATGACGACTGGTCGTAATCCTCGTAGGGGTGGTTGTTGCCTCAATATTGGTTGTGGTCTTTCTACACCTACAGGTCCTGGTACGTTGCCTGCTTGATACCTAGGCATCAATGGAAGTTGAGGAGATGCTACCGGAGCTTGGGGAGCATACGGTCTCTCTCTCACATATCCCTTGTTATAATAACATTCCTCCGTCCCATGGCTTGTCCATTTGTTTTCAATATCACACCACTTGGGCTGTTTAGCCTGGGTTTTGGCGTACAAGTTAATATTTTTTAGCAGTTCCTCTACAAGTTGCTCCTAGCTTACAGCTACTTCCCCTTTCGGTGTTGTCTTAGAAGACTTGATTCCACTTTGTTGTGAGGATGAATCATCGTCGAGATCCTTAAATTCACCCTCCTTGTAGACCGCACAATTGTCTACAAGGTAAAGAGACTCCTTAGTTAACTCATTTAACGTCGTGCTCCTCTTCATATGTAAGTCCTTCTGGAGATCTGCATTCCTTAGTCCTTGGATAAATATAAGCATAAGTCTGGATTGAGTTGGCAGTTCTTCCACAGGGCAGAACTTAACATATCTTTTTAGTGGTAGGGATGCCTTTCGCACAGATTGCCCTTCTTTCTGTTTGAATTTATGGATTTGTGAGACTATATTATGAGCTATCCCCCTTTGTGAGAATTCCTCGATAAACTCGTCAAACACCTCCTCCATAGACTCAAAGTCTCTACGCTCCACAGAGTCAAACCAAGTAGCAGCGTCATCCTCTAGGGTTAGTCCAAAACCTACAAATTGGGTAGGGAAGTCTAACACCTCTTCAACTCTAATTACACGCACAAAGGCTGCTACATGATCTCTAGGATCTCTGTTTCCCGTGTATTTCTTGTTTACCCATTTTTGCACCTGAGAAGGTCTAATTCTACGATGGTCTACAAATCTCATCATTGGATCTCCATGTCCTAATCGATGTACCTCCTCTGGCCTTCAGTGGTGCTCCTAAGCCATAATTTCTAACAGTTCTTGCAAGAGATGGTTCATCTCTTTGAACTCATTCTATGGGTGATCTTCCAGGCTCTGTTGACCCTTGAGTTTTTGGCTTACTCTCGCCTTGATACCTTGAATAGAGTGGTGGTTCTTGTAAATACCTTAGCCCTTGTGCGGCTTGATAACCATCTTGGTTTCAGTCTTGTTCTAATGTTGCACTTTGTCGAAGCCATGCCTGCAATGATGGCTGAGTTGCTGGTTGGTTTTGGTTGTTGAATGTCTGCGGTCGGGTAGAATGTGAGGTCGCGTCATACTCATCTGAAAAGGGATTTGTCGACTTGCTAGGGGTGTAGGTGGCTCTTGGCCCTTCATTGGGGGCATATGTTGATTGAAATTGTTGCCTTTTCTACTTCCTCTGGGAGAATACGTTGGTATTCTCACCCGTACCTATCAACAAAAACGATATCCTTCCCCATAGCAATTTCATAAGAGAATAAGTAAAGAACCTTGTCTTTGCTTAATTCGTTTGGGTAGGGTTCTTTGAAACGAAAGTAAGAGACTATTCCCTCGCTCTCATGCTTGTAAATCCCCACATTCTCATTATAGGTTGAGACCCTGGTTGTTTTCTTATCATACATAAAAAGCGCTCCAGGTCAATCAATGTTTGGAGGTGGTTCTTGGGTTTCTGAAACCATTTTTCCTTTTGCCACGTTATCTCCATATATATTGTAATCCTCAGGGTTACTAACTATCAGATAGTGGTTCCCCTTTTCGTCTCGAAATCTATCTCCATCATCATAGACGCAAATTATCTCCAGTCTCTGAGCCGGTCTTTCTTCAATACAAATACACTTGCATCCTCGATAGTCAAAATAAACTAGGGCTCACCTCGAGTTTGTTCCTTCTAAGAAGATTACAGTGAACTTGGAATCATTCAAAGGATTTAGGGAGGTGCCTCCTTTTGACATTGGTCCGTCATAGGTGAAACCTCCTGGCTGTTGACTACCCATCATGAAGAAGGATTTGTCTGATGAAGTGTCAGTATCACTACCCTCCTCAATAATCAGTGCTAGTGGATCTAGCCTTGCTTGAGTTACACTCTCCTCGATGGACACTAAGCTACCCTGATCACCTGCCACCTTTTGGTCTCTAAAAATGTATCTTTTTTATCTTAAATTCATCAAACTTAGCAATGCAACTTACACAAATCCAACCACTACAAAGGGTCAGTCTCCACACAACTTCTTGCTTTGCTGCTGAATATACCTGTACATAAGCGTTTAATTTCGGCAATCGAATGAAAGCATCTAACCGCTAGAGGTGATTTTAGTAATGATTGGTATAACTGGAGAGTTAACCTCAACCACTACTGTATTTTATACACATCTGATGTTCTGGATTAGGTCCGCTAATCTGGAGTTGTACTTCCCTTGGATGTCGGTGAATTTACCTGAAAAAGTCTTAATTCAGTCTTGGCTCCATCAAAAGGTCAAACAAGGTCCAAAGTCACTTCTGAAAGAAGTTCGAGAATCCTCAAGTCAAATGGAACATCACTATATAACCTGAGTCAAATTTTCTCCTTCCTAACCCCCAGTAGACATCGTACGCATAGGATGTCTCCTGCTCTATTTTGCTTGGATTTTTGCACTATGGATTACCCTTGTTTTGCTGAGTTCACAGATGTTTTTACTTTTTGATTTGGACACCTATAAGCTGGTCAATCAATCAGAAATTTGTTCCAACAGCCTGATGTTAGTCTGATGAGTCAAATCAACCCCAATTTGGACCAAAATTGACTAGGAGGCTTGCCTTAGGCTATACAACACCCTGCTATGCCCACAATCAGCTTCTGGCTTCAATATCATGTATTAGACATCCTACGCGTAGGATATCTTTTTGCTCAAAATGGCTTCAATTTCAAAGCATAGACAATTCTTAAGGTGCTGATCACTTTGATATGCTCAAATCTGGGTTTGGAGTGCAAAATCACACAGATGACATACTACGCGTAGGATGTATTTTTGGCCTGTTTGACCCCAGACTTGTTCCACAACTCCCCCTTGATGTCAGCAACTCAGTGGTATGCTTAAATTTTGGTTTGGATTTCAAAAGACCCCAATTTTAGCTGTTCTAGCCTTTTTCAGTCAAAAGTGCTAAAGTCTGCTTAGAACCCAATTTTCTCACCCAATTGAGATGAAAACTTTCTTAGTCACTCAATATCATGCAGATCATGCTCATGTAGCCATCCTATGGTTTTGGTCTTAAAATAATGCCTTGGCAAAATTTGGGTAGGATGTCTGGCAATTTTTTTCTATCTGGCCTTATCTTGTCAAGATATGGTCAAATTTCCACTTTCCAGGTGAAAATAGGGTAAAACCTACCTTCTAAACACACTGGTCAACTTAAAATTTCAAAATTCCCACCAGATTAGGCTGTAGACATCCTATGCGTAGGATGTCTCCTGGCTTAAAATTTATTTTTTTCCTAACAGAAATGCTCATGATGCTCTGCAGCTCTATCAGAAACACTCACAGCAACTTTTGGACTTCACTTTAGCTTTCAAACACACTTTTGCGTCTTTTACAACCTTGTGATGAATCTAACAAGCAAGTATACATGCATGAAGTGCTCTAGATTCTGAATCATGATGTCCTACTTACTCTACTTCTACTCGTCATGTAAAATGGTGATAATGGTGTTTTGGTTGCTTCTTGGCCTCTCCGGACTCTCAAGCTCTCCTCTCACCGCTTCTATCACTCCAACTCTCACTCTCTACTCCGCAACTCAACTAAAAACTACCTAAGTCGAAGGATCTAGGCCAGACACACGCTCCCTAGACTCCCTCTAAGACCTATAGAGTCCTCCACCCTTTAATCTTATCTAAATGTAAATTGAGACTCTTGGCAAGCCAAAGAATCCCTATCCTCAAGGACTAGTCTCGGTCACCTACCTAGGGTTTTCGTCCCCAGTAGCGGCGCCAATGTTGGACGGATACGCCGACGGACGTCAGCACAGCGAGAACTCACCTAACAAGATTTGTCAGCTTAGGACGAAGCTCAACCCGCAGGCGCGTGGAAGCAAGCATAGGGTGTCAATATACACTCGACCAACTCCTAACTAATTTCTACAGAGGTCTCTACCAAATGTCTAAGCTACAGCCTTCAGAAGTGCATAAGAGAAAACTTCCTACAACGCTTTCTAGAGCCGAATATCCATCAAACAATATCGAAACGCCACATAACTTGAAGGAGACCCTACTAACACCAATAGGTCGCTCTCCCTAAGGTCTATGAACCAAAACCCCAACCCAAAACACGTGGTGCAAAATCACGTAGGATGTCTGGCCAAAATTTGCAGGTCGTCGTTTTCAAAAACTAAAGTGCCTAATGTGTAGCTCTACTCAATCCGAACGCGTGGATATGCTGCAATGCAAAAATGGACAACGTATGCTCACCGAATCACCAGATGAAGCTCGTAGATGGAGCTTGCAAAACCGGATCGTACGCGCACAATGTAGGTATTGGCGCGTAGCTCTCGTCGGGGCCAACACGCTGCACTTCTCCTCACCCGATTTCGACCATCGGTGTGCGCGTAGCATCAAGATGAAGCTCTCACTCTCTCTCGTACATAGTACACTCACTCACAGACTTCAAAACTTCTTAAAATGACAAAAGGTTTTTCGTTAAGGTCAAAAATTGGTATAAATACCTTACAATCTCAAACCCTAATGTTCCAATTTAACCATCTACTCGATCTAAATGTCAAAACTAGGATACAGTCTGGAAAGTTCTGTAAGCCCCAATATTTACAAAGGTGAAATGTCGGGTTTTCTCAATAAATGAATAATTACAAAAAATAATAATCCACCGAGCAGTCATTTTCTGTAGGGTGTATCCAGCTTCTAACAGAATTGTGTGCTAGGTATGCTATTGATACGGTCAAGGAATATCATGCTAGGAGAAAGAGGGAGCAGTGTACTAAGAAAAAGCTTAAGCAGGTAGCATGTGAGGAAGATAATGATCAAAATTGTGCTGATGATGCAAAGCGTCAAAGACTTTGCAATGACCTTGTTATGCTCTTCAATCGGCGTACAAAGACCCTCGACGTTGCATCACGCTCAGATATTTTGTGCAAGTTTGTCAATCATCCTTCTCTTGGAGACCTTGAAATGCCCAGGGCACAAACAACCTTCGTTAAAGCCATACACAACACAATAGATGCAATCAAATTACCCAAGAGCGGACAGGAGCTCTTTCTTAAAAGGTTCATCACCACAATGCTTATGAATGTTGAGTGTACATCTACCTCAAAAGTGAATGTTTCACCTACATCTAAATTGCTAAATTTGCACAAGAGGAACTTCATAGCTGCAAAGAATCAGTTGAGGGCAGCGGGTGATGGCAATTTGCCAATCTCTTTGTGTGCTCGATAGCCCATGGATCGTGGTTTCATAACACCTGATGAGAAAGAGTTGATCTTCTCTTTTTGGATGTCTAAGACTCGTGTTTCACCCAATAAGAAGGATGTGTGAAGAAAGCGTATTGGAAGAAATTCATATGTCAAACATCCTGTGTATCTTCTTGAACAATCTCAGGTAACAACTTGCTTCACTATATGCATTTTTGTTTTCTAATATTTGCATTCATGACCTTTATTCACCATAATTGGGTTGATAAGAGTAGATATGAAATCGAATATGAAGGAAGCTATAAATGGAAATAAGGGGAATCTGTATATTTGGTCCTAGATTAAGAGTAGATAAATATTGGAGAATATAAATGAAAACATAGTTTTTATCATGCGTGTATGTTTGCTGAAACATACATTTGCAGACGCATACTTTCACACGCATATGATATGTATAAACAAACGGGACTAAAATTAAAAACCCCAAATTTCCTAGCGATTGTACTATGCGAGTGTGCTCTTGCGTGAATAGCATTCATAGTATGCCCTTCCTTGCTTCGCAGCCTTGCCTCATCTCTTCCACATGGTAGTTGCTCCCCCATATTGACAGCTCCAAGTCAGCACTAGTAGCGAATTCAGTTTGCAGGTTTGTGCTAGGTTCTCTGTACTCAACGGCTGAACAAATACAGTTTGCAGGTTTGCACTAGGTTCTCTATATGCAATGGGTCATGAACATCTGCAGTGTGGAAATCAATGCAACAGATCGGAAGGGCTGAGCAAATGCAGTTGCATTTACTAATACACAAGTGGCTGAGTTCAAGTATGAAAGTATGGTTGCAGTTTTACCATACTTAAACCATACTTTCATACTCGTATGCGTATGCAGTATGGTTGCCGCATGAAAAAACTATGAATGGAAATATTGAATATGTATTCAGTCCTAGTTCAAAGTAGATAAATATCGGATATGGGTTTCCATGACCAGTACAAGCATCTTAAACAACTCTTGATATGGTATGTGAAAGATGTACTGGTTAACAAACCAGTTATGTAATAACTAATGCCGATTTTAAATGAAAAAGCTGGTTTACATAGCCAATAGATTAATTTTAGCTGGTTAACACTTTTTTCCCACTAGTATAGAACTTGGTCAAGTGTATATATGTGGTATGTGAAAGATGTACTAGTTAACCCGACCAATTATGCACTTACTAATACCGATTTGAAATGAAAAGACCGGTTATATAACGAGTAAATTAATTTCAACTGGTTAACACATTTTCACAGTAGTTTACAGCTCGGTCAAGTGTATATGTGGTATGTAGTAGACATACTACTTAACATAACCAGTTATATAAAAACTAATAGCGGTTTGATATTACAATACCGGTTTACATAACCAGTAAATAGTTTTAAAACCGTTTACACATTTTATGCCAGTAAACATCTTGGTCGAGTGTTCACATGTACTGTTTGTCATACCAGTTAGGTAAAAAATTGATTTATATAACCAGTGAAAAACTTTTAACACTTATTTCTCACTGGTATACATCGTGGTTAAGTGTTCACATGTACTGGTTGAGTGTTCACATGTACTATTTGTCATGTCAGATAGGTAAAAAACATATCGGTTTGAAAGGAAAATATTGGTTTACATATCTAGTAAAAAAAATTTAACACTTATTTCTCACTGGTATACATCGTGGTTAAGTGCTCACATGTACTGGTTAGGTAAATAACATACCGGTTTTAAATGAAAAGACTGGTTTACATCAGCATTAAGAACATTTGAATTGGTAGACACTTATATACCAATGGTACGTACCAAGGACATGTGTTCATATGTACTGGTTTGAAATGAAAAGACTGGTTTACATCAGCAGTAAGAACATTTGAACTGGTTGACACTTATATACCACTGGTACGTACCAAGGACATGTGTTCATTTTTTTAACACTTATTTCTCACTGGTATACATCGTGGTTAAGTGCTCACATGTACTGGTTAGGTAAATAACATACCGGTTTTAAATGAAAAGACTGGTTTACATCAGCAGTAAGAACATTTGAACTGGTTGACACTTATATACCAGTGGTACGTACCAAGGACATGTGTTTATATGTACTGGTTTGCCTAACCAATTAAGTGAAAAAAGATACTGGTTTGAAATAAAAATACTGGTTTATAGTAATGTAACAGTTTTCTTCAAAGTTAATAAAAACCTACAGTTTTCTTCAATGTTCTTTAACCATATATGTTTTTCATTAGAGGTGGAGCTCTTTCTCAACTTCAAAGAACAATACCTTGAAATTGTAATAAGGCAGCGTGCATTTGAGTACATGAAGCCATATTTTATGCGGAAATTGAGAGACCGATATACTTGCTGCTGCATTTCACATGTTCAAATGTCCTTCCTAAAGGATGCCATAAATCACATGCGAAGTTCTGTATTCGGTCTGCATGGAAAAGCTTGCCAATGTCAATGAAACATATGCAAAGACAATGGTTGATGCAAGGCACCAAAAACCCTATCAAGAGTGTAACAGCCTTATTGGACTCTATACTGTGTCCAAAATCAGACACATCCACCTTCCATGCCCTTGCCTACTTGAGTGAGCAATGTAAAAGGTGTGGCCCGGCTAAGTTAGATTTTTGTGCTGCAGAGGTTGCATTTATTGCTAAAAACATTGTGGTGAAGATTTTTGAGGACCTAGAAGTAGGAACTGCACGTGACGGTAAGAAGAAGAAAAGGAAAGTCTTGTCGCATAAGGAAATATCATGCCAGAATCTCTCAGTCATGTTCAAAGACCATCTTAAGAAATACATAATGCATAATTTTGTGTATAGATGGCAAGCAGAACAATACAAGGAATGTATACAAAGCTTTCCAGAAGATGTTGTTGTGTCAATTGTTGACTTTGCTGAAAATTATAGCTTCAAAGAACAAAATGAGATTCAGTCCATGCACTGGTATTCAAGTCAAGTAACTATTTTTGTGCACATAACATATTTTCGAATTGCACGTAATGACATCACCCTAGATCAGTATTATTTCTTTTGTATTAAGCCTTCAATAATTTATAAGTTTTATATTATGTGGGTGACATCCACAAGACAATTCACTTCTTCATTTTAGATGACAAGCAACATGACACACATTTTGTTCAACAGTGTTTTTTGAAACATGTAGAATGGCTAAAGCAATTTGGTCTAAACATAAGGCGTCATTGGGTATGGTCTGATGGAGCAGCTTCACAATTCAAAGCAAGAAGACCATCTTGTTTCCTTGCCAGGTGTACCATGTTCTAATAAACATTATCTGAAGGTGGTTTTAATATAGAGACCTATAATATTGGCATTAAAGTTGTAATAAAATGCTTGTCTAACATCAGTAATATTATAATACGTGGTTTTTTTTGTAATTTTATCATGCCAAGAGTATATTAATCTTCTTCTATCCATTGAATAAAATGCAGATACAGTGTTTTTACGAGATGGAAAATGTCTTGGAACTTTTTTGGATCCGGCCATGGTAAGGGAGAACACGACGATGCGGGAGCAGTGATAAAAAGGTCTTTAACTCAATACCAATTGCAGCCAAACTGCCCAAAGATAGACTGTGTTGCAGATGTTGTGGCATTATTAAGACGGACCTTGTCAGATGGTGCTACAGCCACCTATGCATCCCACACCCGTTATGTAAGCAAGATTTTTTGGGTGATTGAATTGGGGGATGTCGAAAGGGGAAAAAATTGGGATATGAAGGCTATAAAAAATATCCACTCAATGCACTCTTTTTTTGCATATTCAGAGCATGATACAACTGCTTTGAGAACACGTTCACTGTCTTGTTTTTGTAGTGCATGTAAACAGGAAAAGTGGAGGAGATGTGTGAGCAAGTCACACGTTCCTTTCTGGACATACCTTATTTTGGAGCCTACAGAAGAAGGGGAAGACAATGACGACGAAATAAATGAGGATGCAGCGTATGAAGGACACTATGACACCCTCATTCAAGCTCTTATTTTTGGTGATAATTTTTCTGTTCCCGCACCAAATGACAATGAAGAAAAAGTGGATTTCTACATTGTGAAATGCACTACAGCTATTGAGGAGTTTCATTCAGACGCTGAAGATGACTGGGGCCATATCATTGGGCGAGGATCCTATGCTATCAAAGGGTTTTACTGTTGTATGATAAATGAGAAGACCTACAAGATTTTGGACAAAAAGCCAAAGGTGTTCGTATATTCACATCTTGTTCGGGCAATCAAAATCCCCATGATACCCCATCCAGCAACTCAAAACTATATACAATATCACTTGATGGCAGTGAGTCTATCTACAATAGTATGCCTTTTGAGCTATAGCAATCAGTTTGTTTAAATTTTTTGTCCAAACTTCCTTTTTAAAATAAAAAAATGTCTTTGTTTATCCCTTTGAATCACTACATGTCCTTACGTTTTAAATAAACTGGTTCTATAAAGGCGGCAATTTAATGGTTTTGTATTGGTATCATACAAGTTGGAGATTACAATATAAGTACAATAATAGTACAAACATGATCGCAGTATCCCTTTCTCTCAATCTGCCTTTAAATGTAAACTGAACTGTGTTTGAAACCAGTCACTTCTCAGTATCATACCGGTATCATACAAGTCCCTATTTGACTCTTCTCATTTTTTCACACGACCAGGTCACCCACCACCAAAAGGACTGGACAAAGCAAAATCAATGTGCTTCTGTGAGTCTACTCTAACCAGGAAAGATGCAACATTGACAACTTGCTTGCCAACCCTCCTGCTGCTTGCTTCTCCTCCTCCTTCACAGAAGATGCACTCTCTAAAAAACCCTAATCAGCCTCTCTCTCTCTCTCTCTCTCTCTCTCTCTCTCTCTCTCTTTGTCCCTCTCCCTCTCTCCTTTTATTTGCAAGATACTTCAAATATAGAATACAATGTATTTCCATGCAACTTGCTTGTAAATGTATTATACATGAATTCTGTTACATTGATTGACAAAAAGGCTGAGTAATTCTCCATTTACATCCATCAACAAAAAAATACATCGACAAAAGTCGCCCACTTCACAGACTTTATGAAGCTTTTGTTTTACAAAAAAATTTTGTTTCTTTGTTCTAGAAAAAGTCAATCTGCCATTTCCAATAAAAATGACACACATAGGTGTCGTCAGGTTGTCCGTCTTCACAAATTACAGTCCTCTTTGTATACTCAATTCTGTTCTTAGAGATCAACCAGTGTGCCAGCCAGTTTATGACAGTGGTTGACAGAAAACAGGCGTGCACTTCTTTAGACTGATTTTCTAGCTTGGGAAAAACAAGAAATGATCCCAATGAATTAAACATTAGCTTATATCCAGAATCATCAAAGATAAGTGTGTCAGGTGGTAGGTCAGGAAAATTTTTGAGATTCTTGTGGAACACCGGTTTATTTGTCGCGCCCATTTTAAAAGGGGCCCTTGTGCACTACGCCTGACTTACCACTCTATTGAATCTTTTGTGGTGGTCTGGGAACATTATCGCTAGCGTGCGTTTGAGCTTCTCAAACTCGTAGCAGCTCCATATCCACACTTCAAACCATCTGAAACAAAAATTCAGAAACACTTCTGCATCGGGCCTTACCCAAAACTGTGTATCCCCTTCAACAACATACCACATTTCTGGCCAGTAGGGCAATTCTTCACCATATTCTACATCAAATTTCTTGAGCAGTAAGCCATTAAGGTCCAAAATGAGAACCCTACGCTGGACGCTCAACGGAGGTGGTGGCCTTGGCCATATCAGTGGGATTCTTTTACAGAGTCTATACCAGAGAGGAAACACGAGCACTGGAGGAGACAACACCCAATTCCATATTGCACGAATGTCAGCCCTACCATTCTGCTTGTCAGCCTTGAACCTATCTGCAAGGCACCATTATTTAACTTAAAACATATCTGCAAATGCAAAATTACACAAGACTCAAATTTAAATATGCAATTAGGACATATCTACATATTGAAATCATACAATAAAAATACACAATTTTCAAAAATTAGGCACAAGATGAAAGAGACGTCGAATGGGAAAGAAAGTTATATTAATTTCAGAAATGGTTACATAAAAAGAAACATAGGGGGGGCAAACTATAATCTTTTGCAGGCTCTGGGTTTAGGGTCAGAACTTGTGTCGGTATTCTGCATCTCCTTAGTGTCTTCTATGTCCATCTCCTCTTCTGGTTGCCCCTGGGTCTCTTCCTCTTCCTTGCTTTTTTGCTCCATTTCAGGCTTCTCATTGTAGTCTTCTCGATTTTTATTTTTATTTTTCCTTTCTCATATGCTGAGCAAGGGTCTCCTCGGGACTTCCCTCCAGCTTGACATCTACACGACCATCAACTTTAGAAAGTTGTGCATCAAAAGATCACTTATTAGAGCCTTAATCAATGAAAAAACTTACTCTTGCCATGTTGGCCTTGTTTTCTCGGGGTCTTTGATCTTGTCACCCACACGCCAGTGTCTAGCAACACATCGTCTTCCTCATTCTGGGTTTTCCCTTCAGACGATGTGTCTAGCAGCACATCGTCTTCCTCATTCTGGTTTTTCCCTTCAGCACCAATCATACTCTGCTCCTTTACCTCAAAGTTTTGTTCTTCTTCTGTGGTTTCCGAAACAGGTTTCTCATCATTACCAAGGATACTTTCATCAAGAAAAACCTCCACAGGTGTCTTGTATGCAGGCATCACTGCATCGTTCCCTGTGTCTTTACCGACAGTAGTTCTGAAGCAGCTTGACTGTGAAAAAACATCAGAGAAGACAAAAATCCACCACCTGATTAAAACAATGGTGTGTTTCTTACCCGTTGAAACAATTTTCTCACCTGTTATTGGGCATGGTTCAAGTGGCTTCTTCTTTAGAAGGGATTGGTCTTCTGCAGAAATAACTCTAGGGCAATCCTTAAGTAGAAACTTTCCTTTCTCATCCAAGTGAGCATAGCAGAATGCATGGTATTCATGTGAACAATGAAATAGAACAACATGGCTTGAGCAATTGTGATCATGAATTTTTACACCACAAGCATTGCACACATCAATGAGAACAACACTATGTCCAGGAGCTGAAACTCGTGCAGGCAAGACTATGGTTTCAGGTAGCATTGGTTGACTAGTCATGTCTGTCACAAACGTGACACAGAGACCAAAGGTTTCCTCATGCTCCAAGAAAGGTATAAAATCGATATGAATGCTTGAAGATCGGTATAATAATGTTATCATACCGGTATGATTACATCCTTCCAGTATGATGTTATCCCACCGGTATGATGTTATTATACTGGATAGTATAACATCATACCGGTAGGATAACATCAGGTAACATCATACCGGTAGGATAACATTATACCGGAAGGATAACATCAAACTGGTTGGATTTTATCATACCGTTAGAGTGTAATCATACCGGTCGGATCTAACCATATCGGTCGGATGTAACCATACCGGTAGGATATAATCATACCTGTACGATATAACCATACCGGTAAGATGTAATCATACCGGTAGGATATAATCATACCGGTAGGATGTAATCATACCGGTAGGATATAATCCTACCGGTATGATAACATCATACCGGTATTGTCATCTACCCTTACCGAGTTGATGTTATTGTCATACTATTATGTTTTTTTATTATTCGGTTTTGTGGTACCACATTCTATCCATCCCGGTATGATAGAGCCATAATACCGGTATTGTAAAACTTATGATACCATTTTCACTATTAGAGTTTCAGTACAATATGGTTATTATAATCATACCGTTACTTTAGTGTTAAACTACTTTTTTAATGGCACCTCCACATCCTTGGGGTGAACAAAGCGGCCGTTTTGGGAGGAGGCTGTAACTTTTGTCTCTGAAAAGAATAAATCCATATTCATTACTCAATATATCCACACCTCAATACTCTACTACACATACAAGTCCGTTGTACACAACACAGAGAGAGACAGAGAGAGGTGACATACCTTCGTGGGAGAATGTCGGGTCTTTGTGGGGGAGACCTGTCGGGCTGCATTCCTTGGGCTCTTTCTTAGGTTGCTGTCCATAGCGAAGGATAAGATGCGTGCACAGGGGGCTGTAGAGTGAGCTGAGAAAGGTGCAGAAGGAGAAAGGCACAGAGATATGGAGAAGTACAGTCATGCATGGCATTCGACTGAACATTCGTCTGACCTGGTCTCCACATGGGTTTTTGAATCCTCCACACAATTATTAAGATTTTGTATCCTTCACATGATTATTTAATTCAAACAATTATTGCCCATAACACCAGTTTCATACCCCGTAAATTTTAAGCCTCCAAAAGCAACTTTCAACCAGTTAAAACTGGGCCACCTATTCATGCATCCACCCAGCTTGTGAATCAAACTTGTACATCATGAGTTATGTGCGTTCGAAGTAGGCGGTCTCAACTTAGAAAGTGGTTGCAGATGCATGCAACAAAGGCAACTGGACCAACTTGATAATTTAAATTAGAAATATTGAGATGTCAAATTTTTGGAAGTAGCCAAAATAATGGGCTCCAAGCCGTGCTTTACGGCATCGCATTTGGTGGCCGGAGCGGTGCACCATGCTGTGGGAAGTTGGTCCTGAAAGGAGGTTGAGCTGATAATTTCTTGTGGGGAGAGGAGGAAGTTGGAGAAATGTGGGAACAAGATGCCATGTGGAACTAAGAAATCCCACATGGGAAGGGATGAGGAGGAAATGGGGGGTATATATGTCAAATTGGGAGCCCATCTAGGTTGTATCACTTGGGAGGAGCTTGGCTATAGGGACTCATGGACTCTTGGGAGAGAAGGGGGAGCATTTTTGGATTCACACCAGCCTGGCTAGGCACTTGGTCTCTTTTTTGGTCCCCTGAACACAAGCCCCACTCCATTTCTTGGTCCAAAAGGCACCGACTTCCCATTTCCTACCAAAATGGAGCAAAAAATGGACCAATTAAATAAAGCCTTGAAAGGGAGCCCTATTGGCTGAGGAGAAAGAAAGGACCTCGTGGGATAAAAGATAAGAAAAGCCCCCATTTTTATAGCTCCATCACTTGCAAACTTTCCGGAGAGCTCATTTTTTAGCAAAAGAGAGTACACCCCTAACTTCAAATGGCTATATCTCTCTCATCACTTGTCTGTTTTTAGCATATGGATGCTCTATCAACATCTACTCAAGACACGCTACATCTTTATGTCATTAATTTCTCCTAATTCCAAGTGTACTTCATGCTAAAGGGTTCTTCATAAATATTTATAGGTGCTTATCAACATAGGTGGTTTCGGCAATGCAATAGTTCTTCTTTTCGATGATGTGACTCGTCGGAAAGATGTGACTCTACGATAGTTCTTCTTTTCGATGATGTGACTCGTGCAAGGCTATAGAATCACTTGTTTTCCTTGTTGTTTGCATGCTAGAAACACATGCCTTGTGGAAGCTCGAGAGCAACCTCCTCCTCCACAAGCCACCAAAAACCTCAAGGAACTTAGCACAAAAATTTGGTTTTTCCCCCAAACTTGAATGGCCTGCAACTTCCTACTCACATGTTCAACACCCAAGACGTAAAATGCCACTAGAAGCTGGCAATCTTGACTCCAAGCTTGCCAATCCTTTCTGCATTTTGGTTTTTCTGGGCTCTCCAACCAAGGCTGTAAAAAACAAAACAAAAATCTTCCCACCGAGAAAGATACCGAGATAATTGAAAAAGCGTTAGATATCTTAGTATTTTGCTTGAAGATGAAAATATGCTCATTAATGTTAATTTGGATATTTCTAACATTATTTTCTTATATGGATTGAAGTATGTATTGTGATTGCTTATTATTCTCTTATGTGGATTGAAGTATGTACTGTGATAGCTTTGTGGTGTTTCTTTTTGCTAGCTTTATAGTATATTTTTCTCAAGATTTTGGTGAGGCCTCCTTGATGATATTTCCAAGCAATTGTTTGTGCTTAATTCACTAATAGCACAATGTCTGTTCAAGTAGGAAAACTTCAAAGTTGTTTTAATGTTACATTGTAACATAATCTTATATCCCTATGTTGAAAGGTAGGACTTCCACCCTAAAGATGTGTATTTGTTTGAGCAAAATGCTAATATCTAATGGTTCATTCAATGGGAATTGGAGTCTTGTTATCTTCAGCTTGCTGGATAGATATGCAATGCTTATGAACACATTACCAAGCATTCCTGAACTATAAAAAATGTAAGTAGCCTTTTTTATTCTTTATATTCACATGTTTAAAACCTCTTGGATCCTAAGATCCCTTGATTCTTGTTGCAGTGCCACCAAACTCACTGTTTCCTTCTAAAGTAAGGAATATAGTGATTTTGAGGTATAAGATGATCAACATCCTATAACTTGATTCTTAAATAAAAAATATAGTGATTTTTAAGCTATAGGATAATCAACATCCTAACATTCCTTGTTTCTTATTACAGTGCTATTAAACTCATTGGTTCCTTCTTAAGTAAGGAATATAGTGATTTTAAGGTATAGAATGATCAACATCCATTTAAATATTTCAACCAAAGTGTATTTTTGAAACCTCACTCAATTTATATGGCTAAAGGGTGATTTCCAATGCTTGGAGATTTACAAATCCAACTTTATAAGGTTTACACTCGCTATATGTTTGCAATGGAGATAACTATTTATTAATGTTTCTCATCATATGTCGTGCTTTATCTATTTTATAGTCTTGTGAATATCTAGAGTGCTGGGAGATGATAGTGAGGCTTAGCCATGGTGTTGGAGGAGCATGCAGAGCAAGAACAATGAGAGAGAAAAGTAGAGCAAGAAACATTGGAAAAAGAAACTTTGCATGTTATATTATTGATTAAAAAATCCTCTTACATATATAGGAAAACTTGAGTTACTATAGCCACCCTTCTTACATTTCAGAAGTCTACTATAAAGAGTGGTGTGCATTAGTTCTTGAGAATAGGTTTTTCTCACATGGGCTAGATAATAAAGAGGGTGTGGTGTGCATCATCTCAATAGTGGGGTGTTCTCACATGGCTAGACAGAATGACCAAGGCTTGAAACCGAACAATCCCCCCTTAAGCCCAAACCACTCACAATGGGTTAAGAACAGACCATGAAAGTGTTCAACATACCACCTAAAACAATGAGGATGAGCCCCCTCTTGACAACAACATTGGGGCGTGTGTACTTTTCACGAGCAACAATCAGAGTGAAAACACCAAGAACTCAAACCAAAAACTGACAATTTGGGAGGTCTTACCACTTTTTACGTGGTGGTGTCTATAACCCATACAATTTTATTTGGACAAATAACTAACAACTGACAAACATGACAAACCTTTGACATAGACAACAACATTTTTTTTTGTGGGAAATTTGTGTTGATGTACTGAGTGCTCAAAGTGAACCGTCAAAAGAGTCATCATTGGATTTCTTTTCAAATGAGCTTTGATTTTGGAGTCACCCTTTCCTCTCCTTTAGTGTCACTATCCAAACTCAAGATGTTGATCAGCTGATCAAATTTAGCCAACATCCTCACCATGAAACAAGAAGCTTTGCAAAGAGTTTTCCTTGCAAGGCTTTGATATTTTTTGTTATGCAAGGCCTTCATCAAGATCACCCAAGAAACAAAGGGGATAGCATAATGAGATGCTATAAAAATTGCCAGGCATGGTCTATGAAGTATAGAATTTTGAAATTCTCAGTATGCCAACCACCATAGAGATTGGTTTCTATTGTGTCGTTGCCTTCACCCAAAAAAGAAATTTGATAAGTCAAAACCTACCCACACATTTTAAAATTCCTATATATTGTCTTATGTTGCAGGTCCTCAACCACCTCAACGAGTGTAGGCAACATTTTAAAATGCCTAGCCAAATGATTGTTGTTGCCTTAGGTTCCACCTGCCACAATAAATGCCACCTTTTGAGATGCTCCCACAATGGCTTTCTTGGTTGCTTCACCTATGCCTACTTCTTTGACTGCATCTTGATAGGCCCAAATGACCATCTAGGCTCTGATGCCAGGTGCTAGGTGACAATGGTTATGGGGGACAATAGTGGGGCTTATCTATGGTGTTGGAGGAGCGTGCAAGAACACAAGAAAGAAAATCAAAGAAATCAACTTCAGCAAAAGAAACTTTTCACTCTATATTATTGATAAAACAAACCTCTTACATATATAAGAAAACTTGACTTCCTATAGCCATCCTTTTTACCATGCATAACTCTACTATAAAGAGTGGTGTGAATCTATTCAACAATAGGGTTTTCTCACGTGAGTTAGACACGGTGAACATGGGTTGAAACCCAACGCAGAGTATTGGGTATGGTAGGTTAGAAAATAAGCTATTCATTGGTATTTGGAGAAAGTTATTTGACCCAATGATCTTGATTATCCTTTTCTATCTTCAAAGAATCCATAAGGCAAGCAACTAATTAAGAGTCTTGAGGGAAACAATACTGGAAGAAAGGGAATCACAAGCAAGGAGAAAGGTAAAAATAAATAGGAACTCCCATCAAAGGCCAAGTTATGGGTTTGCCATATCTTTCACCCATAAAGTTTAAATTACAAAAGAATTATTCTCTACAAAGAAGGAGAGGGAGGTTTTATCATCTCTCAAGTCTCCATTCAAGTCACAAAAGAAGGCAATCAAGCCACCCAAGAAAAGAGAGATCATCAAAGCAGTCAACCAAGCCACAAAACTCACCTAAGAACTCTCCCAAGGATTACCTAGAAAGTCTCTTAGGAAATCACATAAGGAGGAGTCAATCCCTCAATCATAATAAGAGGAAAAACATAATTTTCCATAGTCATCACTACCTCATGACATTCTTGCCAATCACCAGCGGCTACCAAAATTTCCACCTCAAGTGTGCCAGATTTCTCACCAAAGGAGTCAAAGAGGCAATGAGTGAATTCAAAAAAGGATGGGAAATCTTTTCATCATGTCTAGAAAACAAGTACATTGACCTTGATGAAGTTTTTATTATTGTAATGAAGCCCAAATTTTTGTGTGGCTCTCTGTATGCCAAGCCTTGCTCTAATTATAGTGATAGTGAGAACCACAAACATAAATGTTATACCATAGGACGGAGATGACTCGACTAGTGCATGGAGGATACAAGGGGTTGTCAAGATCTCAAAAACCACACACAATCCATATCTTACTCAAATCTACACTCAACTGCATGTCTAGGAGCAGATGCTAACTACAACAGTGTAAGAAAATATCAATAGTTCATCAAGCTAACAAAATCCAAACAAGAAAAAGCTTATACGAAAGGTAGAAAACACCTAAAGACGGATGATTATTCCCTCAAATCCCCCCTTTTGACCGAGTTTTGACCACTTTCCAAAATCACGCTTATTATCTACAAGGGAGATTTGACCTAACCGTTTTCAGAACTGAATATGCCCTAGAGCTTAGCAATGATGTCCCTTCACACCTCCAATGCATAAAATGTTGTCTCATTAAGTAAATCTTGAGCTATGAGCAAATTAAGGAGTAGGTGAGCAACAATAAAAACATAGTTTTACCACAACAAAAGCACAATGTTGCAAAAAGGTTTCACCTATGAATGTAATGAAGCAGATGACACTTCAAACGGAGAGAGTCGTGAGAGAGTTATGAGCTTGAGAAGAAAGCTAGAGAGTACATAGTGCTTTGAAAAATAGTCGTACAGCTTATTATCCAAAAGACTCTCTAGGTTTTACAAAAAAATAGCTTTATACCTTAGCCAAAGGTTTTGGGTTAAAAAGTGAGAAGTTATTCTAACTCTTTGCAGCCTAGGATTCCGTTGATACAATTTGGAAGCATTTTGCCCCACTTTGTCTAGCTCATAATCACATAACTGTTTACAATTTGACATTGAAAATGAAATAATTACAAAATCTTAGGTTGGATATATATAGGCTTCTCTGATGCTAGTGGTGTGCTAACATTCCCCCCCCCCCCCCCCCCCCCCCCCCCTTCTAGTTTGGATCGTTTGCGACACATATTTAGGGGATCAAGTAATGTTCCACCTTCTGGGCTTTCCTTTTCCAGCACCATAGTATTTGATTCCTAATTTCTTGTTAGCTTTGGCCAGAAACTACAAGTCAATAGGAGTGTTGAGCTCCATTGCTATGTAGCCAACAAACCCGGCATGAAGGTTCTCCACCACGGGCCCAAGATTTTGGATCTGAAGGTAAAAAACCCCATGTCGAAGCCTTTCTTGAATTTTGCATATAGTAAGAGGGCAAAAACATCACTCTAGCTTAGAATCCATAAAGGATTTCATCGAGTGGTTGATTTGATAGGTTCTAGCACAACCCCTGGTTTCCCTCAAAGAAAATCCATCCATGGCGCATCGGTCTCCTCTTCCTCGAAGAAAGTATGGATGCACACTAAGTAGCATCTTTGCAATTTTTAAGAACATGATGCAAGTGAGATCAAGTATCCTCTTGAAAATCTCCATTGCTTTTGAGAGTGTTTGTACCATAGAATCCTTTGAAGCTTTTCCTTTATGTGGGCTCAGTCTTAGGTAGTTGTGCCACATAGTATGTTTCTTTAGAATCAATTCATGGCTACCCTAACTCCAAAATCTTGGCACTAGATAGAATGTTGGGTCCTTTCTGATGTCTAGTGGGGCTTGTGTGTAGATAATGAGATATTTAGGGTTTTTTTTTAGCCAATACATCCTCCAAGCAGTGTGTTGATCGTTATTGTTTGTAGCTTGATCTTGGATAAATCGTTCTTTTACCTTGAGGATTTCATACTTGATGAGTGGGTAGGGAAGATATTGTTGTGGCTAGGTTTCAGTAATCTGCTTCAAAGTGAGTTGAAACACATTGACGGAGTGGAGGATCCTTTGCTCCCATACCATGGCCTATTTCCCTTTGTCTTTTGTCTCGAACTCTATGATGAACTTGAGATCTTTTCCTGCCTCGGTGGTGAATTTATCTATGGGCCCTTGCTCTACTTTGAGCTCAATTGTTGACGATTCCAGTGGTACTAAAGTGGGATCAACATCCTCTTCTAATTGTAGGAACTCTAGTGCCCCAGTCTCTATCAGTACAGTGTCTGGATACTCTTCTTCTAACACTTTCTTCTTTCCTTTCAACTTCTCTTGAGCCACTACTAGGGCCGCTTCTAGATCTGCTATCTACGTTTGGTAGGTCTCCTCTTTCTTCACATAAAAAAGAGCAAGAGCTCTCTCTAGTACATCTGTTCTAGTTTTAGCTCTATCTCAAAAACTTTGTTCCTTGTTTTTAGTGCTTGATATGCTAAGTTGGAACCATGCAGTTTGAGCATTTGTAGATTGGCTTTAAGTTTGTCTAGTAGTTCATTCTAATCTTTGAGTCTTGTTTAGCTTGGGATTCTTGGAGGTTGGTTACCTCTAGTTGAGTCTATATCCATTGGGCATGTGCGTTTGTGTCCAAAAATGTGGCATTGACCTCTTGGAGCTTCTTCTTGATTTTCACTGGACGTCATTAGTTGCTCCACTAATGTAGTCATATGTTGCAATTCACTTATTTCCTTCAAACTGGAAATCTCTACTTGGGATTGCTTATGTGGATTGCTATACTCCTCTACAAATGCATCTACCACATTGATTCTTGTTGCGAGATATGCATTGGCCTAGCCTCGATCTACTTGACTCTTTCTTCTTTGGCATAGATTGCTGATTTCATTTTCTCTACTATATGGTGAGAAACTGAGCATATTCTTCAATCTCTTGTAAGATAGTCGATTGAGATGTGCTAGGTTGAGAAGTGCATGCTAGCTCTTGTTGCTCATTCTCTTTTGTATCTTGCTCAATACTTCTTCTTTAGCAAGTGTCTCATCTTTGGCAATGTCCTTTTTTATCTCTTTTGAAATGTCTACTTGTTGTGCTCGCTCTAGTGCATCTTCATCTAACTTTATATCTACTTGCATCTCAATCTATTCCTCTTCTTTTTGTGTCTCAATCGTGCCTAATGTTATTGGCACTTGATCCACTTTTTTTTGTTGTTCGGGTTCTTTTTTAGCTATCTCTTTGGGCTTACTCTCTATTGTAGGAGGTGGAGAGGGTACCTCTGTGGTGATAGAAGCATGTTGTTCATCAGGTGTAGTGTATGGAAAACCAGATGTTCCGACTTCTTCCTTTTCCCATGCCTGCTCCTCTTTTTGGTAGATTTTTTCTAAATTTTCAAGGGAAATTTTTTCATAAAATGGGTTCTTTGTTCTGAGTTTTATTTAAGGATTTGATTCTTAGAACTCCTTGAAATCCCCTTGCAAACCTCTTTCTCACTCAAATGCCTCTTTTCCTCTCTTGAGTCTCGCCGTCATTTGAGATGGTTCTTCAATGATGATTGGGGTGGGCCTTTGATCTTGCTTTGGTGATCTGTCTTCAACTTTTTCTTTTCCCTTTTGCATCCTTTTCTTTTCTTCTTCTATCTCTGGATCAAATTTACTTTATTCATATACCTTGTCCTCTAGTTCCTCCATTGGATTTTTGTCAATCTCTTCTCACTTTCAGCTAGAGACGACTGGGGTAGCTTCCTCTTTGACCTTCTAAGAAATGGTGGTGTCTCATCTTCCTCTTCTTTCTCATCTTCCCACATTTCAATTTTCAATCTAGATTCTAGCCAGAGATTCTGATCTAGTGCCAATGGTAGGTTTTATGCCATCCCGACTACATGGTAGGCAATGCAAGTGAGAACTTTGGGTTCCCCTAGATATTTAATCCCCTTAAGTTTCTTTGTGCTTTTTGGAATGTTTAGAACATAGGATGCATGATTATTGGGCATTGGTAGCTTGTTGTTCAAAGTGAATGTGAAAGTTGAAGCCATTGTGTGGTTAGCATATGTGTATCTCAATGGCCACTTTGTTGAGAAATGGAAGTGTTGCTCAAAAAGTCTTGTGTGACAACTCCTCCATCAGCTTGTGAATCATATCTTGGGAGGTAGGCGCAACGGTGTTTGTGGTGAAGATTCCAATTCTTTTCTTTTCTTTTCTTTTCTTTTCTTTTCTTTTCTTTTCTTTTCTTTGGACCGCATGGACTCTCCTTCGTTTGGTAATTCGAATGCCTCTACCACTATCTCCTTAGGGATATTCACCTCTGTAGCATCTGTTAACTGAGCCGACGTCAGTTAACAGGAGATGCTAAAGATCAAAGCCTTATGAATGCAAATCAAAGATGAATATGAAGAAGTAGTGAAGACTGGTTTTTCACATTTTTCCAAAATGGCCATTTATTGTAATTTCTTGATTTATTTATCCATTGTGATAATTGTAACGTGTTATGGGCTCAATCAAAGTTTCAAGATAAAGAATAGGTCAACGAGTGTACCTATGTTGCAGATACAGTAACTTGTGGAGACTCAAAGGTCTTGGGTGTTGAGACATTACTCATTTTAAACCTTGGCTAAGGTATAAAAGCAACTCTGTAAAGTTTTTATTAAGTTTTTGGATAAGAAATACACAATGTGAGCTAATGGCAGTCACTTCTCTTCTCCTTATGCTTCCTACTCCCTTGTCGGTTGTCACATTGCAATGCCATCTGTTGCGTTGCAACTGGAGGTAAGAGCTCTATGCATTGACGTAAACATATCATGGTAAATTGTAGTTTTTGGTGTCGCCAACCCACGGACTAATTTCATCATAAGTAAGAATTTAAGCTAGGAATCACAAAGTAAGTATAAGCGGGGTATTGGGGCACCATTGCTAATCATTTAGATCCATTTGGGGTCAGAAACGACTAAGTCAAAAACTCACTGCTGTTAATAATTACATTTTTCCACTTCATCACAAAGTGATATTTGAGACCATAAACATGTGTGTTTAGGTCTTATATACTTGTCCTAGAAGTTTCATAACATTCGAATGTCAATTAATGATGTAACGGTCATGTTTTGCTTGCCGATCAGTGCTTTTGATGACTTAGGTCATTTGAGTGTAGCTTGTGCTAGATGTGAGTTGTTTGTTGTTTCCAAGGGATTGACACCCTCTTGTAGCCTCTATGCACTAGTCGAGTCATCTTCATTCCATGGATTGATGATTATGTTCGTGGTTCTCGGTATGTCTACAATAAGATAGGAGTGAGGTTAGGAAACCCATCCCACATTTGGTGTTGTTGCCGGGGACGAATAGACCTTAACTAGGGAAAACAAGAGCGTCTTGTGTAGTTTTCCTTTAACTTCCTCTAGGTTCACCTAGAGTTCAACTTTCTCTTTAGAATCCCATAGCTTAAGAGTGTAGTCTTTTGCTATGTAAAGGTAGCCTGGGAGTAGATTGTACTTGCTAAGTACCTTGTAGGATTGTAAGATTAGGTTGGGATTTTGAGAATGATTGATGGTGGACAAGACAAGTCTTAAGATCAAGAATCAAGAAACCATTAAAAACAAGAAAACAAGTGTTTGTGGACACCTTCCATAACCCAATTACAAGAGAACATAGGAGTAGGATAAGTAGAATCCGAGGTGGGATCTCAAATCATTGCTCACTCCAAAAGAATCATCTGTGATTTGGTTATGTAAAGTTGCAGAATTTCAAGTGTATGACTTGAAACAACACCAAAATACTATTATCCATTGAAAACGGTTGGAGATTATTCTCATGAAAGTTGTATGAAGCAGTGGGTAAGCATAAGGATGCATTTGAGACAAGAGTTTGCAAAAACTCAGATTATTTACATTTTCTTGAGAATTTAGGCCATATTAATTTTTTACTTGACTCAGAGGCTTAAAACATGTCAGAAAAAGACTGACCATTAAAAAATTGCAAAAAATGTTCATTTTAGGTCAAAAGTAAATAGTCCTGATTATTTATTTTTAGATCAAAATGGATCAAGGTTGATACCAGAGACTCTATGCAAGATTACAAACATCTTTCGTGAAGGCTCATAGAGTTTGGATCACAAAATAGTCCAAAAACTTGATAAAAATTGAAATATGTACTGATTATTGAGAAATTGAGTTTGACTTGATAAATCTTATCCAAACTTGGTGAAACTTGGCTAGGGAGCTTAAGTTGAGTTTCTCTACCTATTTGTATCAACAATTTGGCAAAAACTTGCTAAAAAAATGGAGAAGTAAATAATCGGATTATTTACATTTGCTCTAGAATTGAGATCTTTTGCACAACTGAGTATGTCACAAGGTCAAGCATATCAAGTTTGGTGAAATTTGGATCACAAAAGTGAGATTCAAGCCAGACTCTTGAAAATTGAGTCTGCGAATACTAATAGTTGATAACTTGGACAAATCTTGTTCAAACTCAGTGAAACTTCTCTGGAGACTAGCTACAACAAGATATGGCCAAACAATTCTAAAATGTGAGAAAAACTTAGAAAAGTAAATAATTGGATTATTTATATTTGCTCTAGAATTGAGATTTTTTTGCACAATTGAGTATGCCACAAGGTCAAGCATATCAAGTAGACTCCACATATCAAGTTTGGTGAAATTTGGATCACAAAAGTGAGACTTAAGTCAGATTCTCAAAAACTCAGTCTGCGGACACTAAACATTTGATAACTTGGACAAAACTCAGTGAAACTTGTCCAGAGACTACAACAAGGTGTCTATATGGCAAAAAAAATCTGAAAAATGAGAAAACCAAGAAAAAGTATATAATCAAATTATTTACTTTTGAGCCCTAGGTACAAAATTTGGACTTTTGAGCTTGTACAATGTTAGAGCAACATAATACAAGGTCACCGGTCAAGTTTGGGTTCCATCAAATCAAAATTAATACATGATAACTCAGCTTTTAGGTTGCAGATTAGTCATTTAGCTCTTTGCAACAAGGATAGAGTTTGGAAAACTCATTTGCTGACTCACTTAGCTCAGATTGAAGTGATATACACAGACTAATCACAATAGTTAGCAAAAAATTGAGCAATTTGAGCGAACGATCAAAACTTGTCAAAATGGGATCGAGCATATAAAAGTGCAGTTCAAAACGGAATTTTAGTAAATTCAAGCCATTAAGACAGTTTCACGCAGGGAGCTTGCGAATCGGGACACAAATCACATTGATTGCAGGTTAGCGTATTCAAGGCCTAGATTTCCATCATTTTCAAAGGCTACAATTAATTCTGATACTTTTGAGCTAGAGTTAATCAACTCTTGTAAGTCTAAGAGAAATCAACTGCCAAAAGTACTTTGGCAAAAGCAATCTTATCAAACTCCAGCAAGAGTAATTCTGCTAATCAACACCAGGATCTGCAAGAGATAGTTCTTAGAGACCAACACGACATGGAGTCAAGTCAAGCCGAGAGTTCAAATGCATGAGAACCAAAGCTAACCAATAGCAGTATAGGACAAATGCATAACTGCAACAGAGATAATTTTACAGCTATATGGCTACACTGGAGATAAGGTTTTGTATATAGATCTGGAAGGCCATAGGTATCTTATGAGTAGAAAAAGAAAGACAGGAGCCACGATCTTATTGATCAGAGTAAAGCCATATTTAGAGAACTCCTAGATGTTCACAAAATTTAGTAGAGCTAGGTATTGCAAGCTCAAAGATGAGATGGAGATGTAAGTGCAAAAGATGGATCCAAGTGGTTATTCAAAAACTTGCACAAGCCCACAAAGCATCCATTTAGTGCATATGCACTCAAGATCGTTGTACATGAATTACATTGGTCAAATCTAGAGTCGAGAGCCAGTAATGGAAGATCCAATAGATCAGCCGCCGATAGAAAAAAGTTTAATTTGAGAACCAAGTCAAAGACAATATAAAGGTCAAGATGGAGCAATCTACAACTTGATGCTCAGTGTTTTAAAAGAAGATGTCAACAACTTGGCAAATACAGAAGCTAAAACTTCTCAGCTAGAGCTTGACATGATAGAACTAAATGAAATACCATTATTCATGGCGTTGTGAGCGGGATGAAAACACACACAGCGCCTCTATAACGACCCGACACACACTCTTGGGAAGATACACACACACACACTATGGGGCACCACTCGGCTTACACAACACACCTGGCCGAGACAGGACACACACCTATGGAGTGAGAGAAGAGAGACGATCCGTTTACCCACTCCACACAGAGAGATACACACACACACACACCCAAAACACTCAGCTCCAAAGGGGAGAATTTCTGATGTTTAGATACAATTGAGCTTGGGCCAACACCAATGGGGCAAATAGCTCACACAGTATGGGTAAAATAAGCCAGATATAATCACAAACTGGAGCAGAAACTTCGCTCATAGGAGAAACTTACACAGAAAAATAGCAGAAAAAGAGTGAGGAATTTGGCAAAATGGACAGCGCCATCGCGTGCGGAACGGCCCAAAACCCCAGTCTACAATGTCAAAGTGCTCAAATCCGACCTCGGATGAGCAGTTTACGGCCAAAACAGGCTCCAAAAACCCAAAAAACACACTTGCGGCTGTTCCTCCTCTCTTCTCCACGTTTTTTCTGGTCTTCTCTCTCTTTTATCAGTTCCCACACTTAGCTTTATTACTTGGGCACCCTTGGCCTTTTAGATGACCTCAAACGGACCTCGAACAGGCCAAAAACTGACCTCGCAGTGCATAGTTGTCACCTTTTTGCATCATCCGCACACCTGGCACTCAGCTTTTTTCCAATAATGCATCTCGCCACCACGTGAAGTGGCCCCAAAAAGTGGTCCTAATGATGACCTTTCTGCGTAACTCTCACAAGAAAACACCCACGTTGTGTCCGTCCTCATCTGCGTGCAAATATTGACCTTGTTCGCCCTCCTGACGCCACTAGATGCCATTTGACGCACCTGCTGACCTCACGTCGTCGGCCCGCGGATAGCTTCCTCGAGAAGTTTTACATGCTATAAACTCCTCATTATTGTATAAAAACACAGTGGTATTGGTAATAGTGAAAATCGATGCACTATGTACACCCTGTCCTACTTGTACACATGTGGGCCCCACATAACCACCTGGCTAAGGAAAATGGGCAATCCTTTATTTGATGCACCATGCATGTGTATGTACATATGCGCAATCCCTTGCTCCAAAAAACTCCTGACAGCGTATTGCCCATCCCCTAGCCTGCTAGATCATTCATGATCAGCAGCAGCAAAGAGAGATATGAGACTCGCCGCATCACAGGTCTCCTCATCCCTCACCAACACTGCTTGATCCACAGACAGCTCATCTTGCTCCACCATCATCAATCTAGCATGATACAATTTAAGACGCAACCCATTTACCCTTGACTTATGTAGAACACCATCCAGGTTAGCCAGCTGATATGTGCCATTTGGAAAACACTCCACTACCTTGAAAGGGCCTTCCCACTTAATTTGAAACTTCTTTTGGAAGGTGTTGTCCAGCTTACTATTGTAGCGCAAAACCAAGTCATGTTTCTTGATACCCTTACTTTTAACCTTTTCATTTATCTTTGCCAAAGCCTTATCTTGCATCTGCCCATAATGCTCCAATGCGCTCATCCTATCCAACTGGACCTCTTGTAACTGCAAGAGCCTCTCTTTGAATGCATCACTAGGCGACCCAAGAAACTTCTCTAACATCTTGACCGCAGGCAACTCTACCTCCACAGGCAATAGTGCTTCCTTTCCATACACCAAATGAAATGGAGTAAACCCTGTACCTGTCTTCACTGAAGTACGGTAAGCCCATAATGCACTAGGCAATTCCAAATCCCAATTCTTTCCTTGGTGCTCCGTCACTTTAGAAAGAATTTGTACGAACTCACCATTGAATCTTTCATTTAAGCCATTACACTGCGGGTAATAAGGAGTGGTATGCTGGTGCCTAATCTTCATCTTTGTGCATAAGAAGTCTAGCAGTTTAGCTCTAAATCCTGGCCCCTTATCTGAAAGTAGCTCTAATGGCACCCCAAACTTGCAACATATTTCATCATACACAAATTTTGCCACATCCTTTGCAGTGATCTGTTTTACTGCTATAGCCTCTCCCCATCTAGAGAGATAGTCCACTGCCGTCAAGATATAGCTTTTGCCCCTGCTTGTGATAGGTAACGGGCCTATTGCATCAATCCCCCACTTTTCAAACACATCAAACGCCATAATGGTTTTTCGTAGCTCTGGCTCCAACACTCTCTTCCCAAATGCTTGACATCTATTGCAAGACCTACACCAATGGTGAACATCCTTGTGCAAACTAGGCCATACATACCCCTCTTGCAAAATCTTATGCAAGGTGATCTTTAGAGCCAAATGGCCACCACATGCGCCTTCATGATTCTCTTCCAACACTCTGTAAAGCTCCTCCCGCCAAGGTACACGTCTCAACACGAGATCAGCCCCTTTCATGTATAAGACATCACCAATCAATTTGTACCTGTATGCTCTACGCACAAAGCCATACTTCTTAGACTTCTGAATCTCCTTTGGAATGATTCCTGTTAGCAAAAACTCCTCTTCTTGAGCCAAACTTTCCCGGACATGATAAAGAGGTAAATTGGTCCTCAACACGAATAGCTCCCAAATCATGCCTTGAGCTGCTTCATGTGCCTCTCCATTTAGAGCACGTTCAATGTGTCTGATGCTCCATGCTTCGAACTTTTTTAACAGGCCTTTAATTCTGAAGCACATTTCCTTCAATGAGGTGTTCTTGCTCTTCCACACACCCAGCACTTGCTTCACCACTAACAAGGCATCACCTTTTATGCTCAACCTTCGAACCCCATGCTTCAAACAAATGTGTAATCCGGATTCCAATGTAGCATATTCAACCTCATTGTTACTATGCGCATCCAATTTGAACCCTCTCTTGCATACTAGCTTCCCCTCTGGATCATAAAGTGCTATACCCCCTGAAGCTGCATCATGGCTCTTTCTGTATGAACCATCAAAGAACAACACATGTGCATTGCTGATCTGTGGCACTTCTTCAACTACCTTTCTCACCACCTCTTCCTTAACAATAAGGGGATTCTCCTTGTAGGTCAACAAATCAGCTAGGGTAGCCCTTGTACTATCTTCCACTAGAAAAGAGAACTAAACTCTTGCAGCTCAATTACCCATTTCTTCACCACATTTGACATGTTAGTACCATTAATTAATTGTGGCAAAAAGGCATAACTCGTCAAGAAAACAAAAGGCCGTGGTAGCAAGTAATGACAAAATCGTCGACAAGCAAATATTACACTGACCATCACTAGCTCTACTTCCGATAACTTTCTCTCCGCTACCAACTTCACTCGGCTTGCACAATACACTGGCCTCATATAATGGTTGCCCTTCCCCTTTTGCAATAGCATGGCTCCAATGGCATCATCCCCTACTAATGGATTTACATAAAAAACTTTCTCCCAATCAAGAGCCTGCATGGCTGACAACCCCCCCAACACCTCTTTCACCTCTTGAAACACTTCTTCACACTTGTCATCCCATTGCAATGGATCATGCCTTGCCACTTGCTGTAATGGATAAAGAAGCTGCGAAGACAATGGAATAAACCGTGCCATGTACTTCACTTTGTGTATAAAGGTTGCCAATTGCTTCGTACTCATAGGTGATGGAAGAAGAATAACAGACTTCACCTTATCTGGATCAGCCTCAATGCCATTTTCTGACACCATATGGCCCAATAACTTCACCCTTGGCTGTGCTAGATGACATTTCTTTGGATTTAGTTGTCCTCCACATTCATCATATCGAGCCAATACCATCTGCAGCTTCTCATGGTGTTCAGCCCTACTGCTATAGACACAGAAGTCATCCATAAAAGCTTTAACACAACTACCAATGAATGGTTCCAACACCCAATTTGCTCTCTCTTGATAGAAGGAAGGTCCATTTGACAACCCAAATGGCAATACTGTGTAGCAATAGCAGCCCCATGGCGTAATAAAAGTGGTCTTTGTGCGGTCTTTAAGAGAAATCTTCAATTGAAAATAGCCTGAAAAACCATCACACACACTGTACCTCTCATAACCTGCCACTGAATCCAAGATCTGATCGATGAATGGAAGAGGATATGAGTTCTTCTTAGTGGCTGCGTTTAAGGGTTTAAAATCCACACAAATTCTCCACTTCCCATCCTTCTTTGGACTGACTACAACTGGACTCACCCATTCTGTGGTCTCCACTGGAACTATGAACCCTGCCTTCAATAACTTGTCCACCTCTACCCGCAAGGCTTCCATTTGCTCTTGACCCATCCTTCTTAGCCTTTTCCGCAGTGGCTTAGCACCTTCTTTCAGCTCTATATGCATCTCTTTGCCCTTGAACCCTCTGATCTCTTCATATGAAGTAATGAACAAATCAGGAAAACTAGCCAGCATGTGCAAATATATATCCTTCTCCATAGCTGAGAGGTCTCCACTGATCATTTGTGTCATCAATTCCTGCTTCTTTGACAACTCAACCTTGGTTTGCATCAGCCCTTCAATCACTTCATAAGGCCCTTCACTTTCATCTTCAACCTCATTCGCAAATGCAACTAAACCAATCTCCTAGATTTCTTTGTCCATCAAAAGAAATGCAACATCAGCATCCTCATCACTGCTGGTAGTGCTATCACTGTCCTCATCTGTCACCATGGAAGAGTCTTCATCACTAGACTCATCCTCATCTTCATAAAGCTCCTCTAATCGTTTCCTTGTGTCCATATTATAAAGCTTCTTGGTACCTGTCTTTCCATAGAGGCTAATCGTACCATGTCGCCAATCTTGAATAGCTCCCACTGCACGTAACCATGGTCTTCCCAGTATAATAGGATATGCTCCCAACCCTGCTGGCATCACATGAAAATCAACCACTGCCTTTGCATCATATGCCTCCACTTCTAAGCTCTTTACAACACCTAAGAATTTTACTTTTTGATGGTTTGCCAATCTGATCCGAAAACCTGACACCCCAGCCACTGTGAGACCCATCTTCTCAACGCTTGAGTGTGTTATGACGCATATTTGGGCTCCGCCATCCACATAACCTTGTCCCAAATTTTTCCTTTTATGCCACACATCTACTATTGGACAAATGTCTGGTAGCTCGTCCATTGCCAACACCTTCACTGAACCTCTCTCTAGCTCTTTCTCCATTGGGTTAACCATCCTCTTCCACTGTCGCTTTAGCTTAGGCACCATCTCTATAAGCTGCCCAAAAGTAACATCTGCCTTCCTGCTTGTCAGATCCTCCTTCAAGTCATAGCTTAATTGCCCATCCCCTAGTGGAAAATCTGAAACATGAAACTTTCGACGAGCTCTCCTTTTCCTCTTGGCCTTGACATCCTCGCCTTCATGGCTCTTTCCTTTCTTCTTACTAGGACCTGAGGCACTTCTTCCTTCCTTATCCTCTGTGGTCCTCTTCCCAATAGGCATCACTAATGTATCCTCTAGCTTTGATGCCTTCTCCAAGGTGACTACACTTAGCACTTTTGTCTTTCCCTTTTCCTCCTGGATCAGTCCACTGGTTCCTTCGTCTCCCTTAATTTCGATGCCATAATCATTTGACCTAGTTAGCACCTGTCTTGGCAATGGATACATGTCTCCCCCCATCCTTGGTGGCTTATCACATTGCGGGCTGATGTGACCCAACTCTCCACAATTATAACATGTGGGCGTCTGCCTCCAAAACCTACCATTGCTTTGTCCAACACCATTCCTAGGCCTTTCTTCACCTCCTTGCTGATTTGCAAACCTCCCTCGACCTCGATTATTTCCCACTTGACCTAGCATGTTTAGGCTGAGATTCTTCATCAAATCTACCATTTGCCTCATGTCTTGCCTTAGCCCATCATCTTGCACTGCTGTAGTGACCACTGCTGGCATAACCTGAGTAGTAACAGGAACTACTGGTTCATGATGAACCCCTGACATGCGCCCTTGTAAAGGCTCTATAGGCTGAAATTCAGACCTCATTGGCAAAGACTCCACCCGTAACTGGCTCATTTTCCTCAGCTTCCACTCTTTGTTCCTTGCTACCTCTAGTGCATCCTCATATGTCCTAGGCTTCTTTAGCTCCACTCTCCAACGTATATTCTCCCAAAGACCAACCAAGAACCTGTCCTTCTTCATCATGTCAGGCGGGGGTACCTGTGGTGCTAAAGCCTTGCACATTCGCTCCCATGCCAATGAAAACTTACGTATGTACGCATCTACTGGCTCACCTTCCTTTTACACCAAAGCCTCTACTTCTTGCCACACCTTGTCAGGATCTTCTATCTTCACAAACTCCACTTACAACCCATGTCGTAGATTGTCCCAACTCAACCTTACAGGTGGATCAGCCACACGCAACTCCTCTTCAAATGCTTTAGACCAAACTCGTGCATCACTCTTCAAACAAATTTGGAGAAGGCGTAACATTTGCGTAGGGTCATGAATCTGGTTGCTAATGCAGGCAACCTCCATCTTTTCCAAAAATTCTTCCACATCTTCATCACTTCTTCCATGAAACTCGAGATAAGAGAAAGCCATGGCTACCCAAGTTACAATGCTTTGAGAACCCCTTCGAACACACGTGCCAGAACCCAAGACTTTTGACTACCCAATCCCCAGAAACTTCAATGGAGCTCAACTTTAGATAAGGACAAACACATGCACATCAAATGAGTTTTCATAGTTAATCATCGGAATGACAACAGGCAAAGGACATTCTAGGATCTCTCTCAATCTTCTTGGCCCAAACATAAAGACTATGCGCTGCTGGAAAAAGATCTTCCTGGACACATGAACATTAATCTGAATTCTTTGAATTAAATGAAAAGGAGTGAACTGAGGGCCATTTTGATCATCCATTAAAGCCAACCATGAAGCTCCCAAGAAGGCACACCTGACTCAACCTCTGATTTTGCCAAAATTTCAGCAGCATAACAGCATAAATGGCTCAAAATACCAAAAAACCAGCCATCATAACTTGGGAAAATTTCGACAGAGTTTCCCCAGAAGTAGAGCAGTAGGAACCCAAAATATAGACTGTATCTATATGCATAAACTGCCAACAATAGAACCCGAGCATCAAATAGGACTCACTAGTACATAGCCTATGGCGAGGTCACAAAAAGGGTGCTCCAGCTACCTGTATCACCGAAAGGATCTCTACATTTGAGAATCCCCCAGCTCAATAAAAACCTCACGCTATCGACCCTCACACGAAGGCTAATGCAAATCGCATATAGTCAAGTCTCAGAAATGACTATCTTCCAGACCAAGTCTCAGAAATGGTTGGGACTTCCAAATACAACCAAGTATGGCTCCACAAATGCGTACAATGGCAGTTTCCACAAGTAACGTACAATCCAGCAGACAATGCGCTCAAATAGGCGCCAAGTGATGCATTCCCACAACAACTGCAAGTGACATCACTGCTAGTATATCATTGTACTCCAGCTACCTGTACCTGTGTGAATCACCTGTACCTGTACCTGTCCCTGTCCCTGTAACCTGTAATCTGCAACCTGCAACCTGTAATCCCGAAGCTCGAAGCTTGAAGAAAAACTAGTATGTATGTTTTGTTTGATAGTGGCAAATTGTGTCTATTTCTTAAAAACTAGTAAACATGTTTTGCTTACATCCTCAAGCGATGTGTCCCAAAGTTATGGTGTAGGCATTGACAATAAGCAAGATTTAGCTTTTTTGAGAAATTTGAATGTATAAATTTGGCTTCCATTTTTTAAGATTTGTGGATGGATTTGATTAAGTTTTGAAATCCTCCTGTGAGCTGCCCTAAAGGGTTTTGGTATTTTTTGACATACTACTCCATGTAGAAAGAGAACTCTGTCCAAATTTTTCAAACCTACTATGTATCTTTATGTTCTATCATAGTATGTATGTTTTGTTGGGCTCCTCAAGTGTGGTGCCCCAAAGAGTCATGGTACTTTTTAATGTGGTTCGTTTGATGTGGCACATAAGCATATATAACACCACCAATGTAGATATTTGCTTGATTTTTCCTTTGCTCGGTAAGTTTTTCTTAGGTAATAGTAGGACTCTACACATAGATGTATTCTTTTGAACATGTTCATGAGGATAAGACATTTAGGTATTCAGCTACACTTATTGCTAACTGAGTCAATGTCAATTAATAGGAGCTGCTAAAGATCGAAGATGTACACATTCACATTGAGGATCAACATGAAGAAGCAGTAAATATTGGACTTATACATTTTCCACATTTTTTCAAAATGGTCATGTATTGTAAATTTCCAATTTATTTCAAGCCATTGTAATATTTAAATGTGTTACGGGCTCAATGGGAGTTCCAAGTTGTAAAGAACAAGTCAGTTAGTGTGCCTAGGTAGCAGATTTAGTAAGTGGTGAAGCCCAAAAGACCTTGGGCGCCCCGACATTGCATATTTTTACCCTAGGTATAATGTCAAAGTGCTCAAATCCGACCTCGCATGAGCAGTTTACGGCCAAAACAGGCTCCAAAAACCCAAAAAACACACCTGCGGCTGTTCCTCCTCTCTTCTCCACGTTTTTTCTGGTCTTCTCTCTCTTTTTTCAGTTCCCACACTTAGCTTTATTACTTGGGCACCCTTGGCCTTTTAGATGACCTCAAACGGACCTCGAACAGGCCAAAAACTGACCTCGCAGTGCATAGTTGTCACCTTTTTGCATCATCCGCACACCTGGCACTCAGCTTTTTTCCAATAATGCATCTCGCCACCACGTGAAGTGGCCCCAAAAAGTGGTCCTAATGATGACCTTTTTGCGTAACTCTCACAAGAAAACACCCACGTTGTGTCCGTCTTCATCTGCGTGCAAATATTGACCTTGTTCACCCTCCTGACGCCACTAGATGCCATCTAACGCACCTGCTGACCTCACGTCGTCGGCCCGCGGATAGCTTCCTCGAGAAGTTTTACACGCTATAAACTCCTCATTATTGTAGAAAAACACAGTGGTACTGGTAATAGTGAAAATCGATGCACTATGTACACCCTGTCCTACTTGTACACATGTGGGCCCCACATAACCACCTGGCTAAGGAAAATGGGCAATCCTTTATTTGATGCACCATGCATGTGTATGTACATATGCGCAATCCCTTGCTCCAAAAAACTCCTGACAGCGTATTGCCCAAATTGTGGAAGAAAAAGTGGACATTTTGATGAAGATTGTCCAAGAAATCCAGACAACACGGACACATCAATTTCCAGCAAAGCATGGAGCAAACTGGAAACATGAACTCCAATTTATCACCAAAGGTCAAAAATAGTGTAAGGTTTTCAAATGATTTTGAATCCACTGCCACAAGTGTGCAACCATTCATGAGTCTAAGGGACAGATCAAATAAAATGATGTTAGCTTTGTATGGCACACATAATTAATATGCACACTATGTGAACCAAAAAGTGCAGTTGTACAAAAAGGATAAACCAGTGTTTGAATGGCCCACATCCCAGCTCATAGAAGTGCGTCCAATGATACATCATAAAATATGGTTCATTTTAGAGGATAGATTCTATTATAGCCCATCCTCTCTAGAGATGAAGGATATTACCCGAGTGAGCCCAGAAATTTTTTCAGAGCCAAACTCTCCTCCATCAAAAATCAGACTTTGACGTTGTCACCAAACGAGCGTATACTTTGACCAAAACCGTTGTAGATATAGACATGAGTCTAAGATCTATGATGACGTGGGTCTTGAAATTACAAAAGCTCATATCAAAGGAGACCCATGGGATAGACAATATCAGGGAAAATATAATGCTATCTACAGCTTGACTTGGGGAATAATTTGTCATGTTTCACGAAGATACATAGGAAAACATGTAGAAGGTTTATAGAAGCCAAACATCAACATTTCTACCCAAAGTGTTCCTTCAAAATCCCAAAAGGTGTGACTAAACCAGAGCCAAACAGTTTTAAACTCTCATAATGGAGCAGGCTATAGTGATCACCCTAGGATGGGGGGATATGCAAATCCATCAAGCTCAGCTCTAGTACCAGGAAATGCTACACTAGTAAGAAGCCCTAGAAATTCTAGCCAATAGACAACTAGAAATCAAAAACCATTGAAAGATCATATGGTTGTTGGAATTTCCCAATTGACATAGATTCCATCAACAATTGTCAGATGCAATGCCATATTGGATAAATAAGTAGAGTGCAATATGATTGCAAAGAACATCCAAAGGATCCTCCAGCTAACTCCATGCAAACATGATAGCAACACAATGCTAGATATGCATGTTGTTCAAGAAGACATGGTTGCTATTCTTAGCATCCAGAATCATGAAAAGTAGGTAAAGTTTCAAGTAAAGTCTTCAAAACACATGCATGAAGATGTCATCCTTGTACATCAATGGTTAGACCAACACAAGGCATACAAACAAGATACAATACTACTACTCTACTTTCCAAGAGGTAGCCAGCAACATTTATAGGTACCGCTAATGCTAGATTCAGAGTTGCAAAAGTCACAAGAATCAAAGACAAATCTTGTAGACAAAGGTAAGCCAAAGTGGACCTTCCACCAACTAGCACAAAAGGTGTGACATCATATGACACTACATTAAAGAACCCTCATAGATCAGCTTCTTCAAGCAAGTCAGGATTTCAATATTTCATTTCAATTGCTGACCCAACCAAAAACTCTAGAAATACACCCAAAAAAACAAAGATATATAAGCCCAAGTACTTAAGAAATCAAAAGAAAGTAAAGCAAGTGTTTGTTTAGAGAAATTTAGTCAAAGTCAATGATCCGATTTTGATTAAAGACAGGAAATCAACACAAAAAACCAAACACATGGGATGGATAGCATCACAATGGAGCTTAAAGGAACAACAGTACTATAAAGGTAACAGACAAATATGGATACCAAAACATCAGGTAAGGGCATATGAAGTAGCGTCAAGACCCTCCCATGAAAGAAGGCCCACTAGATATCAACCTCGACAATATCTTAGGATACCTAAGAAGCAGGTATACAATAGAGCAATATTGAATGATGCTAAAGTCTACCACAACTCTCAAGAGGATACAAAACAAAGACGAATCTCAAATAATCTTCCTCTTGGAAAAGGATTCTACACAGGTTATACAAAAATTTGGCTACCAGTCAACCATAAGCCAATTGCAACTACACCAAACCTGCATAAAGATTTAAAGAGCTCAACAAGACCTAGAACTAAGCAAAGTCAACAAAGGAGATACAAAGGTCATCAAGAGATTTGGATTCCTAAGTCTTCCAATGCTCCTAGTCAAAAGCCAAATGCCGACAATGAACAGAGGCCTACAACAACATCAAAGACTCCTATCAACGGGCCTAATTGGAGAATCAAACAGATAACGAAGTCTTCACAGTCAAAGAAGGACAACCCAACCAACACAAATGCAGATTCAAAGAAGATAACATAGGTATGGCAAAAGAAACCTTCAATGCCAACTTGATCCTTCACTAATTCTCTTTATGAGGGTTCAATCTTACTTTTACCTAAAGAAATGTTTGTAGTAAGCACAAGAATGTAAAAGGTCAAGTTGCTAGGGTGCAAAAAACACTCTTTGGCGTAGTTAGAGTCGGACTACTGAGCCAAAAAATGAGCAATGCATTAGTCCCAAAGCTTCAAGTTGTAATAAACTATATGCTAAGAGTCGTAGTTATTAGGCTTACACTCAAGCTAGAGGAGTTCAACATATCTAAGTTATGTCGCTCATGTTGGATGAAATGAGCATAAGAGTCAAAGTTTATTAACTTACAATTGGTGGAGTGTAGTAGATTCCAACACTCACGCAAAATGCACAGTAAGATGAGAGCACATATCCTCAACAATGAAAACCATTGTTAAGCGGTGCCAGCTTGCAAAGCCATGTCATATTCTTTTAAAGCTACACCACACTTTCTAAAAATTCACTCAAAATATTTCTTGCACAACATATTATTTCCCATACATTTCTATGAATGCATATAGGATGTCCCATCATCAGACATATGCATTAGACACTTTTTTTTTCTTTCAGCTATGCACCTTGAGTGGACTACAGCAGGAAAACCAATGTTCCATCATGCTACCCTCTCATATTTATTTCCCTTTTAAATCCATATCTATCAGGAAATAATCCCTTGAGTACTTTATTAATATTTTCCATGTTGATAAGTACTTCAATAATGCACGTATCCCAAAGGCACTTTCTTCCCACTGGGTTTTTTCCTTTGGTCATCCACTGTGCTCTTAAAGCTACATTATCTTTTTTAAAAACCACTCAAAATATTTCTTGCAGAGCATATTATTTCCCATGCATTTCTATGAATGCATATAGGATGTCCCATCATTGGATATATGTATTAGACACTTTTTTTTGCTTCCAACTATGTAGCTTGAGTGGACTACACCAGGCAAACCAATGTTCCATCATGCTACCCTCTCATATTTAATGCTCTTTTGATTCCAAATCAAAGATGAATATGAAGAAGCAGTGAAAATTGGAGTTACACATTTTTCATATTTTTTCCAAAATGGCCATGTATTGTAATTCCTCGATTTATTTAGCCATTGTGATAATTGTAACGTGTTACGGGCTCAATAGGAGTTCCAAGATGTAAAGAATAGGTCAAGTAGTGTACCTAGGTTGCAGATATAGTAAGTTGTGCAGACTCAAAGGCCTTGGGCACCGAGACATTACTCATTTTAAACCTTGGCTAAGGTATAGAAGCCAACTTTGTAAAGTTTTTATTGAGTTTTTGGATAAGAAATACACAGCGTGAGATAACGGCGCTCACTTCTCCCCTTCTCATGCTTCCTAATCCCTCATCAGTTGTCACATTGCAGTGTCGTTTGTTGCGTTGCAACCGCAGGTAAGAGCTCTACGCATTGATGTAAACATATGATGGTAAATTGTCGTTTTTGGCATCGCCACAATCCATGACCTAATTTCATCATAATAAGAATTCAAGCTAGGAAATCACAAAGTAAGCATAGGCGGCGTATTGGGGCATGATTGCTAAGCATTTAGATGCATTCCGGATTAAAAAAACGACTAGGTCAAAACATAACTATTCTGAATAATTGCGTTTTTTGCACTTCATCAAAGTGAGATTTGAGACCATAAGCATGTGTGTTTAGGTCTTATATACTTGTTCTAGAAGTTTCATAACACTCGGATGTCAATTGATGTTGTAGTTCTCATGTTTTGGTTGCCGATTAGGAACTAGGTTTGGATTACTTAGGTCATTTGAGTGCAGCTTGTGTTTGATACGAGTTGTTTGTTGTTTTCCAAGAGATTGACACCCTCTTGTAGCCTCTATGCACTAGTCAAGCAGGTTCGTCCCATGGATTGACAATTATGTTGGTGGTTCTTATTATGTCTCCAATAAGATAAGAGTGAGGTTAGGAAACCCATCCCACATTTGTCACCGCTGCCAGGAACAAAAGACCTAAACTAAGGAAAAAAAGAGCGTCTTGTGTGGCTTTCCTTCAACTTTCTCGAGGTTCACCTAGAGTTAAACTTTCTCTTTTTGAGGATTCAATCTTACTTTTACTTGAAAAAATGTTTGTAGTAAGCACAATAATGTTAAAAATCAAGACACTACGATGCAAAAAACACTGTTTGGCATAGTCAAAGTCGGCGGGCTACTGAGCCAAAACATTTACAAACACATTAGTCCCAAAGCTTCAAGTTGTAATAAACTCTGTGATAAGAGTTATAGTTATTAGGCTTACAATCAAGCTGGACGAGTTTAGCATATCTAAGTCATGTCGCTTATGCTGGAAGAGATGAGGATAAGAGTCAAGGTCTATTAACTTACAATTGGTGGAGTGTAGTAGAGTCCAATACTCACGTGTGCACGGTAAGATGAGAGCACATATACTCGACAATGAAAATCATTCCTAAAGCGGTTCCAGCTTGCAAATCCATGTCATCATGTGCTTTTAAAGCTAAACCATCTTTCTAAAAAACCAGTCAGAATCTTTCTTGCACAGCATATTGTTTTCCATGCATTTCTATGAATGCATATAGGATATCCCATCATCGGACATATGCGCAGTAGACACTTTTTTTTGCTTCCACCTATGCACCTTGAGTGGACTATAGCAGGCAAACCAATGTTCCATCATGCTACCCTCTCATATTTACTGCCCTTTTGATTCCATGTCTATTAGCAAATAATCTCTTGAGTACTTTATTAATATTTTCCATGCTAATAAGTACTTCAATAATGTGCGTATCCCAAAGACACTTTTTTTCCACTGGGTTTTTTTCCTTTGGTCATCCACGTATTAGACCCTAATTTAGATCTTCGTCATTTTACTTCTCTTGTACATACTCATAATAAATAAACAACAACCTCACCATTATGCTGCTACAATGGACAAGTACAACTTCATCTCTTACGTCAATGAAGATGCTACATCAACATCAACCTCATTAAAAAATTCAATGATAAGTGAAGACAATCAAAACCTTCCATTGCCTCCACCAACACTTCTCAATAGTGCTGGAGGGCGGGTACTACAATTGGAAAGGGGGAATGTTAAATGAGCCGACGACAGTTAACAAGACCTGCTAAAGATCGAACCCTGATGAATGCAAATCAAAGATGAATATGAAGAAGCAATAAAGACTAGAGTTACATACTTCTCACATTTTTCCGAAATGGCCATGTATTTTAATTTCTCGATTTATTTAGCCGTTGTAATAATTGTAACATGTTACGGGCTCAATAAGAGTTCCAAGATGTAAAGAATAGGTCAGTTCATGTACCTAGGCTGCAGATACAATAAGTTGTGGAGACTCAAAGGTATTGGGTGCTGGGACATTACTCATTTTGAACCTTGGCTAATGTATAGAAGCCAACTTTGTAAAGTTTTTATTAAGTTTTTGGATAAGAAATACACAGCGTGAGCTAACGGTGTGCACTTCTCCCCTTCTCATGCTTCCTACTCCCTTGTCGGTTGTCACATTACAGTGCCATCTGTTACGTTACAACCGCAGGTCAGAGCTCTACGCATTGTGTGGGATGCATATCTAAGCTCACCATCCTATTTGATTGCAGTATTAGCGAGAGCCACGATTAACTTGTCAAACCATGGGACGAAGCTGACTCGACTAGTGCATAGAGGCTACAAGAGGTTGTCAATCCCTTGGAAAACAAGTAACAACTCGCATCTAACTCAAGCTACACTCAAGTGACTGAAATCACCAAAAGCCAATCGCTCATCGACAAGCAAATCACATCCGTCACAGCATCAAATGACATCCAAACATAACAAAACTTCTAGGACAAGTTTATAAGACCTAGGCACACATGCCTATGGCCTCAAACCCCAATGTAGGTCAAGTTCCAAAATCGCGATTATTAATAACAGTGGATTTTTTACCTAGTCGTTTTTGACCTAGAATGCATCTAAATGCTTAGCAATGATACCCCAATACCCCACCTATGCTTGGTTTTTGTTTTAAAAGTGCAAATTCCTAGTTATGATGAAATTAGGCCGCGGGTCGACGACGCCAAAAGCTACGAAATACTGTGAATGGCTTACGTTAATGAGTAGAGCTCTTACCTGCGGCGGTTGCATTGCAATGTGACAACCGGAGAGGGAGTAGGAAGCACGAGAAGGAGAGAAGTGAGCGCCGTTAGCTCACGCTGTGTATTTCTTATCCAAAAACTTATAAAAAACCTACAAAATTGGCTTTTATACCTTAGCCAAGGTTTTTGGGTGGTCAAAAGTAATAATCTAGAGTTCTCTCAAAGCTGGGAATTGACTGGCTGATACAATCAGGAAGCTTATAGCCCCGGCTCATTAATTACAAGGTTTATCAAGAAAATAGGAGTTACAATATTCCCAATTTATCAAAATAATAATTGGTTTTACAAGGAGAACTTTGAAAAACGGTGTCCGCGTTAGCTTCCTGCTAACATTCCCTCCCTCCTCGCCTGTGTTGTCCCTTGACACAGCTTTATGGGCTGAAGTAATCTTCGGGTTGATGGCGGGCGAGGCGGTCCTTCAGTGCTTCCAGTGCTTTTTGATATCTGATTTTGTGTTCCTTGTCTGGCATTTGCAAAAATTGCATGGTGACTTTGTTTTTTAGTTCCACTGCCGAGTATCCTACAAATCTCGATGTGAGGCTGCTTATCACCGGTGCAAATATCTTCGTTCGCCAGGTGAAGAAGCCAATGTAAAATGCCTCCTCAAAAGCTAACATATTGTGTGAGGGCAGAAACATGCATCTGGCATAAAAGCCATAAAGAACATCTTCTAAGGGTTGCCCACTTAAATCATAGCAGAGACCTTTGTTCCCTTCCAAAAATGAGAGCCATGGGGTTCCCGTCTGCTCAGGATCATTGAAGACATGTATGCTTGTGAGTAGCATCCTGTACATTTTATATAGCATTGCGTAGGAGAGATCTGGCAGACTTTTGAAGAATGTCATGGCGCCCGTTAGGGTTTTCACCATGTATTCTTCTGTTGCTTGGCCTCTCTCTGGAGCTAGCAGCCTGGGAAAATTTAGCCATGTTGGCCTCTTCTTCTGCAGTGCTTCATGTGCTTGCCATGTCATTACTCGCGATACCGAACAAAATGTGGGATCTTTCTGTATGGCCGCAGGTGCTCTTGTGAACAGAATCAAATATCTTGGATTCTTGTCCATCCAGCTTAGCCTACACTCGGGTGGTCTTGATCTGTGCCATCTTCTTGCATATCCTTGTATAATCTTTCCTTTACCTATAAGAGTTCTACCTTGATGAGAGGGTATGGCAGGGATTGTTGGTGCCATTGAGCATTGATTTGATTGAGAGTGAGTTGTGTGACGTTGACAGAGTGTAAAACTATCAACTCCCAATCCATAGCTGCCTTCCACTGCTCATCTACCTCTAAGGCAATCTTCTTTTTCAGTGCGTCCTCTTCAGCCTTTGATAGTTGAACCATTGGCACTGTATCTTCATTTGTGATTTGGACATGAAAATCTTCTTCACCACTCGGCTCTGCTGTAGACTGTGTCTCAAAGTCAGCAAATGAAACCGAGGGAATTTCCACTTGGGGCGGCTCTGAAGTTCCTGCCTCTTCCTATATATCTAGCTTTCCATCTCAGAGGAGTTGGTTCATTCTTTTCAATTCTGCAATTTCCTTAAGGAGCTCCTCCTCTCTTTGGACCCGCATGAGTGCCAGGTCTCTGGGTTGTGACTGTTCCAGCTTCAACTTCAGTTCTAAATATTTGTTTTTCTTTTCAAGAGCTTTGTATACTTCATATGTTCCCTTGATTGAGGCCACGGCTGGATTTTCTCTTAATTGCCGCAAGAAAGTGGCCTGATCATTAATTATTTGTTCAGAATACTGCAGAGATGCGTTTTCTACATCTAATTGTACTTGAATCTTCTGAGCTGACAGAGAGGTGGTAAGAAGTTCATTTGTCACTTCTGCCAGCTGCTCATCTTTCAGTTTGTAGGCATCAGATAACTTAGTCAGGAGGTCACCTAGCTCCTCCATTTCCTTCTGTTGTTTGTCTCGTGCTACTTGATGCTGTTCTGCCTTTGTTTTGAGTTCTTATACCTGTCTTTGGAGATTCTTGATTGTAGCCATTCTGTCGTCGAGCTCGCCTTGAAGAGCATCGATGACCATTTCTAATTCTTTGTCTTTAGTACTGCGGTTAAAGGCTGCTGAGTGGAGTTTCTTCGTCATGATTTGCATCTGCCTTGCATACTCATTTACTTGTAGAATGACTTCATCATTAGACTGCCACTCCTCCTGTCTTGCAAGTTGAGATGTGCCGGCAGCCACTTGTGTTGCTTCTTGCTCTGTTGTTATTGGTGGTGTTTCTATAGAGATGGTTGCTTTTTCTTGGCCATCCTGAGGTTTTGAAACCTCTGCAGTTGCCGGCTGAGTGGAAATTACTGTTGTGGTCTCAACCCTTTTTGGTTCCACGGTTGCGGACCTTTCTGCCTTCTCAGTCTCGGTTTCTTCCTCATGTGTAGTGGTTTGCTCTTTTTCTGTATCTTGCTCTTTATCAGTTTCATCCGCCTCCTTGTGAGTTTCCTTGGTTGTCTGCTCTGGTGCTGGTTCAGCTTCCTTTTCTTCATGCTGTTCGGTGTGTTCAGTTTGTTGTGTAGCTTCCGTTAGGTGGGTGAAATCAAAATCTTTTTCCTTGTCGGTCTCGGCTTCTTCAGTGGTCTCGTGGCCTGGCGGTGATGATGGTGGAGTAGGCATGGGCTGGTCATGTTGTTCCGGCGGCGGTGAGGTGGGTCGGAGAGATGCTTGGCTTTGCTCTTGAGTTGCTGCTTCCTCCACTTTCTTGGCCGCTTCTTATTCCTCTTTTAACTTTAAGGCTTCTGCCTCTTGGTACTTTCTTTCTAAATGATCCTTGGGATCCTCGGCCTCTTTTCTTGAATGATGTTTTGTTCGAAGTCCTTTCAAGCCGGTGGGTACCCACTTTTCTGGGTCTTTTCCCTGTGCTTGCCTAGTGTGCTGATACACTTGTTTTTCTCTTTCAAATCTTGCTTGTTTTTCAGCTGGCTCCTCTTGGTGGGCAGCCACAGCTTTCCTCTTCATCTCTTTCCTCCTAGCTCTTTTTTCTTTGTTGTTGTCAGAGCTTTCACTGTTGTGCCGCTCTGATTAGCTGTCATCTGAGTCATCACCTGATTTAAATGATCTTTTACCTAATCTTGTAGATCTTGGAGAGGTTTGAGCTGCCAAGATCCATGTGTTCTCATCCGGGGCAGGCGGTAGGTTGTCGGCCATGCCAATGGCATGATAGGCTATTTTGGTCAATACTTCCGACGCGGCCAAGTATGTTATCTTTCTCTCCTTCTTGGTGGCCTTCAATGTTGTCAACACATATTGCACGTGGTCCACAGGTTGTCTGGTGGTTGACGTTAAAACTTGTGTAAAAGTGGTGGCCACGACGTGATTTGGTGTCGTGTACCTTCGTGGCCTTTTCGCAAGGAAATGGAAATGTTGATGGTACAGACGTGCTGGCTCTTCCACCTGCTTGTGGATGAGATCAACAAATGTAGCCGCAGCTGTTTCCTTTGTAAATGTTCCCGCTGTCTTCCTGTCTCTTGCCCGCATGGTCATCCCCTTCAGTGGGCAGTCTGAGTGCCTCTACCACAATACATTTGTAATTACAACCTCTACTTTATTTCCTTAATTGTTTGATATCTGGGCACTTCCGTCTTCTTTGATCGTGGACAGAAGCTTGTAAGCTTTCTGAAAGTCCACCCCGCAAGGCTCTTGTTCATAGAAATATCATAGCCCCAACCTGCGTTTAGCCTCATTGGTTTCCAGCTTTGCAGGTATATCATAGACCTCTTTAGGCAAGATCTGCAACTCTACCTGATTTCCTTCTTCACTCTTAAACCTTCCAGTGAAGACCGTGGTGTGGTGCTCTTCCAGCTATTCTTTAGAAAGGTATGATGCTTTTGCGACCTTTACTGCCTCGGGGTCCAGTTGATATGGGGGAAGTTCTTGCAGTTTCTCCTTTTGGTTTAACTTCTTCTTGGCCTTGTCCGTGGCTTGCATTGCTCCTGTTCAGTGAGTAGAGTGCAAATTTAGCAGAGTTGTTGGATTTTTCTCTGGAATGTCCTTTTAGACTGAAATGCTGATAATCTGGTCCAAATTGCTTCAAATCAATTTTTGAACAAGCAAAGATGCATAAAATCATGCAAGGAACAAAATTGTATGGTCAAAACAAAAATTTGCAACCAAAGTAAATAATCGCGATTATTTACAGCTGGGAAAATTTTCAACTTTTTTGAAAACTTGGCTTTATAGGCTTGAAGAAGTATGTGCCAATTGCATGCTCTGAGGGAAATATTGGCTCATTTGGATGTACAGGGTGAAAATGGTACCAGATTTTGTCTTTAGGTCTCTGAAACAGTAGACATAAAGGAAATTTGAGATTTTGAAATCCAAATTGACTCAAAATTGGCTAGTGGGCTTATCTCAACATGCTCTTTGGATATATGATGACAAATTTTCCAAATTGTCCCATTTTGGCCAAAAAGTAAACAATCGCGATTATTAACTTTTCTTCCAAAATTGACATTTTTTGGCATAGACTGGTTCTAGGCATGGTATAGACCTTGGTTATGAATTATGAGGTGATTTGGATCAAGAAAAGTTGTTCATATCCCAAATTTTGGCTTTCACAGACTTCTTTGTGTTTTTTGGCAGTTTTGCAAGTAACGGGTGGTCATTTTAGCTCATACTTGATTTTTGGCATGTAATAGGTGTGTATGCATGATAGGTGAGGTGAATTGACAATTTCCAAGCAAAAAATTTGCAAAAGTAAATAATCGCGATTATTTACAACAGTGACAAAAACGTTGCAAATCTCACAAATTTTGACCTAAACATGTTTCATACACCTAATACAAGTCCTAAACTGAATTTGGTCAAGTTTGGTCATGTCGGCATCACTTTGTGCTCTATCGACTCTGAAAGCACCATTTTTTGTGATTACTCTGTCTGTTGGATTGGTCGGTCAACTTTGAGGCTTTGGACTTGTCCGTAACATCATCATGAAGCTACCTGTCCAATTTTGGCTCATTTGGAGTTAGTTTGGCCTCGTATGTCGAATTTGACGCTTTGTAACCTTCGAGCAATTTTTTGCTTTTCGAGGACTCTTCTTGATGGATTTTTCCAATCCAATCATATACATTGTATATGAACCTCATTAGAAAGCCATCTATGGAGTCAGGTCGGAATTCTGGCCTTTTCCAAAAAACCCTAATTCTCTACTGAGGATCCCCTTGACCCTAGCCAAATGGTCATCTGATGGTATGGAAAGGTTCTACATTGTTAGGGCATGCTATGGCTCAAATCCCATCTGATTTGGTCAACCTGGCAGGCCGCTATGGTCAGTTTTAGGTCGTAGATCTTCGTGCACTGCTCGGTTTCTAGGGTTTTCTCTAGAGCTTTAGACTAGCTACCGACCGTACAAAAATTGATTATTATGACATTACCTGTCTCTTGAAATCATAGTCGTCCTCGACTATGGGGTAGAGAAGATAAAGCCTATTCATTAGTCCTTTTCCTAGCGGGTAGAGAATCCCTATTTTACCCTACGACATCGTTCCAGAATGGATGACTAGTCCATTTGGCGCTTGAGAGCCTAAGCTGCCGCAAGAATGTCTGCACATTAGTCCTATCAATCTTCCATAGTAGAGTGACAAGATCTTCTTGGTGTTTGGGAGATGTCATCTCTGCAAGCTTGATCTAAACATGTATACAATTTTAGTGTTGTGCACAATAAAGAAAAAGAGAGTCTTATAAGACAAAAACTTTATTCACTCTTAACATTTGTACATTTGCTTACTCTAGGGAAGCATTGTAAGCATTGACAAGGTTTAGGTTATCCTTTAAAAGTATGCCTTGCATCCATCTAGCATCCTCAAAAGGATAATTCTTAAACTTAATGAGATATCGTCGGATAGTCTTACCGCCTCTTAGTACCTTGTCTTCATGTCAGAGAATGGACTCGGGCTGCAGCACCTCTTCTTGGTCCTCGATCTCTGTGGGTCTTCAATAGTTGGTTCTTGAGGTGGCTCTCCTTTGTAAGGCTTTAATAGGCTCACATGAAAAGCGTTGTGTATGCGTCAATGGCTTGGAAAATTGAGTTGATAGGCCATCTCATTGATTGGCCTAAGAATCTGGAAAAGACCATAGTACCTTTTTGCTAACTTAGCATAGTATTTTTGGTGTCCTGTAGGATTCTTGCCCATTGTGTGCCTTAATCGAGCCTTGGGAAATTTGAGTAAGACCCAATCATTTTCTTTAAAGGCTTGGGATCTTCTGTGCTTGTCAGCCCAGCAGCCTTTTGCCTTTGCTATGAGATAGAGATAGCATCCTTAATCTTTTGGAAAGATTCTTGTAGGTCTTGGCTGTACTCATCTGCATAGCAAAGATCTTCCCATGTATCTTAAGTAGCAAGGGACCTTTTGATCTTCCCTCAATTACCTCAAAAGGAGCTTTTCCCGTGGAAGTATGTAGAATGTTATTATAAGCATACTCCACTAAGGGTAAATACTTCTCCCATTGGGATCTTTGATCTACTTTCGTTACATAGGCTTTTAGTAGATCAAGAATTGTTAGGTTAGCTATTTCACTTTGGCCATCCTTTTGCAGGTGATAGGCTGAAGAGAAATTTAGCCTTGTTCCTAAATTCTCAAAGAGACCCTTCCAGAAATTACTGATTATTCTAGGATCTCTATCCGACACTATGGACATTGGCAAGCCATGGTACTTGAAGATTTGTGAAATGAAGAGGGTTGCCATTTGATGGGCTTTGATAGTCTTTTTGATAGGTAGAAAATGATCTTATTTACTGAACCTGTCTACTATCATCCATAACCCTGTATTCCCATGAATAGACTTAGGCAATCCAAAGATAAAATCCATGGATATGCTCTCCCATGGTGAATTATGGATTGGCAAAGGTTGAAGCAATCCAGGTTGTTTCCCTCTATCAAACTTCGTCTTTTGGCATACCACACATTTAGAAACATACTCTTGTATGTTTGCTTTCATGGTAGGCCAATAGAAATATGTTTCAATCCCCTTTAGGGTAGACTGAATCCCTATATGCCCTGCATAAGGAGGAGCATGAGATTCATACATTACTTTCTCACATAGTGAGCTAGTAATGCATAGTCTATTGCCATAGAGAAGATAATCATCTTGTAAAGTAAATGGTTCCTCTTTCTTCCCAACTGCAAGGGCTGAAATCACATCTCTAAAATCAGGATCAATATCATACTCATCTATCATAGAAGATAGATCATTGTGAGTTGCTATGGAAACCGCATTCACTCTCGGCCATCTTGACAGTGCATCGACTACTTGATTATGCTTTCCAGCAATGTGAGCAATATGAAAATGAAATTGCGAAAGAAAGTTTTCCCACCTCATTTGTTTGTCGGAGAGCTTCGTCTGCGTCATGAATTACTTAAGACTTTGGTGATCTATTTGTAGAATGAAAGGAGTCCCCAATAAATAGTGCTTTCATGAGTCTAAGGCATGTAGAACTGTGAGGAGTTCCTTTACATATATGCCTAGAGCTTGCTCAATAGGGTCGAGCCTTCGACTTTCATAGCCTATGGCGTGCCCTCCTTGGAGCAAAACATCTCCAAGGCAATCACCACAAGAATCACATTGGACCTCAAATGGCTTTGAGAGATCCAGTAGTGTAAGCATAGGTTGAGAGATAAGCTTTTTGAAAGCATTGTTTTCCCTGGCAGACCATGTGTAGCTAACGTTTTTCTTTGTTAGGTCATGTAATGGTCTTGCTATTAGTGAGAACTTTTTTATGAAGCATCTATATTATGCACACATATCTATAAAGCTTCTTAACTCATAAAGATTCCTTGGTTTAGGCCATCCTTTTATGACCTCTAACTTTGATGGATCCTTTTGGATGCCATCTTGAGAGATAATGTGACCCTGAACCTCTTGTAAGAAAAATTCATTGTTCTTTCGATTAACATAAAGTTTATTCTCTCTTAGAACTTGAAATATCACCTGGAGGTGTTTCTTGTGTTCGTCTAATGAATTAGAGTAGATGATGATATCATCACAGAACACTCCAGTAAAGGTTTGGTGAGGCCTGAATAGCTTCTCCAGCCAGCAGTTGAATGTGGCTCGTGCATTGGTCAAGCCAAAAGGCATGACAATGTATTCGTAAAGACCAAGCGTAGTGCGAAATGCGGTCTTTACAATGTCTTGATCAACTATCCTTATTTGATGATAGCCACTTTTTAGGTCAGAAGTAGGTGGACCCTTGTAGCTTATCAAATAGGTCTTCTACCCGTGGAACAGGAAACCTATTTTTGATAGTGATCCTATTTAGTTCTCTATAGTCGACACACATACGATATGTGCCTTCTTTCTTTTGCACTAGTAGCACAGGAGAACAAAATGGAGATGAGTTAGGCCTAACCATGCCCTTTTCGACTAACTCATGCACTTGCCACATAATCTCCTCTTGTTGATCTTGAGAAACTCTATAAGGAGGTTTGTTAGGTGGTGAACTTCCTGGAATAAGTTCAATTGCATGGTCATCATTACCTTGTTTAGGAGGTAGCTCACAAGGGATGTTGTCAATAAAGACATCCTGAAACCCCTTGAGAAAATTGGATAACTCTAATTCCTTTTGATTGTGTATATTTTCTTTTGCTAAAACATTAGGTTAATTTTAAGAATCTTTAACAAAAATCATGTACACGGAAATAGAACTCTTTATTGACTTGTTGAAAGCTTGTGTATGTACAATGGGTATAGTGTTACCCATTTCCTTAGCATCTATATACATATCCTTTTCCCTGAACTTAAAGGAGATTCTCCTTTCAGGGAATTTAACATTGGCAGCCATGCGATCAAACCATGGTTCCCCTAGGATTACATCCTCATGCTTGAGAGGAGAGATAAATAATTCCTCTTTGTCCACATAGATTTGGACATGGAGCCTCAATTTCCCGATTAAGGGAGTGACTGAAGCTTCTTTCCCCTTGAAAGCATTGTCTGCGGGTAGGACATCTCCCATCTCGTAGGCTTGTATGCCTAGCTTGGTGGCCAACTCTATAGATATAAAACTGTGAGTAGAACCAGGGTCAAAGAGAATAAAAGCATCATGTTCTCCTACCTTTCCCCAAGCATGGCATAGAGGAGATCCTTTGTGGTGAATTTCCTCCTCTTGGAATTCGACCAAGGTAGCTCTAGAAGGTTCATGGCAGGTGTTCTTTTGGGGACAAGCGCAGTACACATGCCCTTGCTCGCCGCACTTGAAACAACAGTTATCCTTGCAATAATGCTCAAGATCTTTAGGAGAGAGTTTATTTTTGCCTTTATAAACTCCCTTCTCTTTAGCTTTGTTGGAGTTGCCCTTAGGAGACTTTTGGACATTGTCCTTCCCCTTAGGCTCATTGGAACCCTTGTTTTCCATGGGCTTAGAATTTCTATTAGCCCCCATTTGGAAATTGATTCGAGAGGCCACCATAGTATGGTATATAACCGACGATATGGTGCGTGGCCTTTGGGAGTTGACATACTCCGCCATTTCTTCAGTTAAGCCCGCACAAAATTGTTGCTTTTGCTATCCAAAATCCAACTTCTTGAAGAAGTGGCTTTGAGTTGTAAATCCCAAAACTTGTCTACATATTTGTGAATGGATTTGTAGGGAGAGAGATTCAAGCTTTGCCATTCAGTGAGTGCTTTGTCTTTGGCATCAGTGGCCAAAAACTACTTCGTAATGGAAGCTCTTAAAGATTTCCATGTTCGTGGAGCTTCACCATTGGCCCGTAGGCTAGACCACCATTGTCTGGCATACTTTTGAAAGTGCATAGCTACATGGTGTAGCTTAGAGGACTCCGTGAATCCCTCATCTCCAAATGCCGCTTCTAATTGTTGGTGTGGGACGCATGTCTAACCTCACCATCCTATCTTATTGCTGTATTAGTGAGAACCACGATTAATTTGTCAAACCATGGGACGAAGCTGACTCGACTAGTGCATAGAGGCTACAACAGGTTGTCAATCTCTAAGAAAACAACTAAAAACTCGCATCTAACTCAAGCTATACTCAAGTGACTGAAATCACCAAAAGCCAATCGCTCATCGACAAGTAAATCACATCCATTACAGCATCAAATGACATCCAAACGTTATGAAACTTCTAGGACAAGTTTATAAGACCTAAGTACACATGCTTATGGTCTCAAACCCCACTTTAAGTCAAGTTCCAAAATCATAATTATTAACAGTGCAGTGGATTTTTGACTTAGTTGTTTTCGATCGAGAATGCCTCTAAATGCTTAGCAATGATGCCCCAATACCCCACCTATGCTTAGTTTTCTATTTGAACATGTAAATTTCTAGTTATGAGGAAATTAGGCCGTGGGTCGGCGACGCCAAAAGCTACGAAATAATGTGAACTGCTTACGTCAATGCGTAGAGCTCTTACCTGCGGTTACAATGCAACAAATGCAATCGCAATGTGACAACCAGGGAGGGAGTAGGAAGTGCAAGAAGAAGATAAATGAGCGTTGTTAGCTCACGCTGTGTATTTTTTATCCAAAAACTTAATAAAATCTTTACAAAATTGGCTTTTATACCTTAGCCAAGGTCTAAAATGTGCAATGTCCGGCGCCCAAGACCTTTAAGGCTCCACACTTATTGTATCTGCAACCTAGGTACACTAACTGACCTATGCTTTACACCTTGGAACTCTTACTGAGTCCGTAACACGTTACAATTATCACAATGGATAAATAATTTGGAAAATTACAATACATGGCCATTTTGGAAAAACGTGAAAAGTGTGTAACTCCAATCTTCACTGCTTCTTTGTATTCATCCTCGATGTGCATCCGTACATCTTTGGTCTTTAGCAGCTTTTGTTAACTGACATTGACTCAGTTAACATTCCCCCTTCCTATTTTAGTGCCCCTCCTCGGGCACTGTTGAAAAGTATTCGTGGAGACTGTGGAAGGTTTTGATTGGTTGTTGATGGGCTGATTGTCTTCATATGTCTGTAATTCTCCGGGCCCTTGAAATCCACCTTTTCACAAACTTTGGGATGCAAACAAGCCATAAAATTTTCCAATTTAAAGTACTCACCACCATTAGCCAACTACATGGCCATTGCAAAGTCCCTCTAGTATTCTTCGAAGCGAACGAGGAAAACACCAAATTCCTCGTTCACATCCTGCTTCAAATTCTTCAACCTTGCATACCTCTTTACAAAAATCCTTAAAAAAACGGGCCCGCAATGCTGGCCACATAAGTCTTGGCTCTCCTTCCAAGGCATAGAACCATGTCTTTGCTCTTCCCCGCATCAGCAACAGAATTGTTTGCATTTTTCTATCTTCATTTGGCATATGCAATGATAGCATATACAACTCAAAATCGGCCATCCACTCTTCGGGGTCTTCTTCTCCGGTGAAAACTGGTCCACAACTATGCGTTGCCATCTCTCCTTGATGGAAACAACCTTCTTTAATCAACACCGACGAGCAATCAATTGCTCCTCAATGGGGGCACAAGAAGATGGAGAGGGGGAATAGGGAACACACCTGACACACAACACAAAGCCTCCCTACAGCTCAGGGTATTCACAACACCCCTAACCTCTCAAACAACACCTTCAAATTGTCTAATTTGCACTACCAAATCCACCTTAGCACACAGAACAACTATCTCATACCTTGCAAAAACACCTTGCAGCACACATACACCCACACTGCTCAACTCACCCTTTCCAACTCACAAGACACCCCGATTCTGCCCTCTTTGTAACACCGTTCAAGCTGCAGGCATACCCTCTACAAGCACTGGCAAATACACAAAGAGTGAGAGAAAAGGAGGGGGATGGGGAGAAGCAACACGAGAAATAGGGGCAAATGCTTGGTAGTATTGCATAGGGAGATAGTACAATCAAGTATGCATCTTCAATGGCAAGCCCATAGTACACAGGCTTGTAGGCCTCCAACAATTCTCCTTGGCCAAAAAGCCCTCAAAAATTAACTTCTATGTCCTTTTATAAGGCTTGGCTAAGGCTAAAGAAAAAAAAAGGAGCTATCTAGCTCATAAAATCAATTGAAGCTTCTTTTAGAATTTTTTTTGCATTGCCACCACTTGGCACACTTGATTTCTTTGATATTTGCATGGTGCACACCTCTTGACTCCTTGTCCACTCAATTTAGCCATCCTAGACTTGCCCTATTTGGCTTCTTCCCCTTGTTTTACCATTAGCCCTTGAAGCCTTTGAATTCTCTCTATCACCCTCTTTTGTTCTCCACTGGCCGGATAGGCCTCTTGGCCAACCTTTGAAACTGGATGTGGGACCTTTGTAGCGGGCTAAGCCCCTTGATTGGTCTTGGGCTCGTGCTCTCTTTCTCTCTCTCTATTCACTGCATGCCGCTGTGGGACCCTCCCTTTGTTGAGCCTCTTGCTGCTTCTCCTTCCATCGTGGGACCCCTCCCTTTGTCGAGCAATAGCGACATCGCTATTGGGGGAGGCTCTTGCCCTCAAATAATATTGGCCCTAGTGGGCGTGGGAACCGCCGCTCCATTGACCGGCCACATCATCAGTTGATTGCCAAGGGCCGCCGGCTGCAACCATCGGCAACTAGCTAACGCCCACCAGCCACGTGCACAGCGCCGCCCCCCCCCCTCCTCCAACCAAAACTCCGCCTGGATGTTGTCTGCACCACCAACACTAGCGCCTCACAATCACCGCCATCGCCATGGAGCTCACAACAAGCTCACGCCATCCCATGCTCTATAGTGGCCGCATGAACTGGCTCAAATACCCCGGCATCCGAACATCATCAAAGGCAGATGGGTTTACTCGAGACCACATGGAGCCCATTGGCCCATGACATTTCCAAGCTTCACTTTTGTACTTCCCCAATTTGTACTACCTCCCAGTTGGCAACTGGTGATCCATTTCCCAAGCCGTAAAGCTGTGCTGAAAACCCATTGTGCTGCTTTTGACTACCACCGACTTTGCCACACTTTGCAATTCCCTGAGGCCTTGAACGGAGGCCGTAAAAATGCCAATCTTCATCTGCAACCAATCCCGAACAAGTGCACCCAATCTTCCAACTTTTATATCTTTCCACTCCAGGCTTGGTTTGACGTGCAGTCAATTCTTGCTAATTGTGTATGATGCATACCCTGCTCTAGAACTTTGTTGAGGCTCAAAAGACGCCAGATGGCACACCTCCCCATGTGGTCAAGTGGGCACCAACCTAAACCCCGAAAAAATTTCAATTGGCCATAGCATGCAATTTGTGGCTCCTATCTGCAATTCGAAAAGACGAGTAGGCTCCATAAATTGAGAACTACACACATGTACCTTGACTTCCACTTGGGCCACTTGTCCCCAAATGCCCTGTCCGGCAAGAATCTGCATCACATTGAACCTTCAACCTTCAATAACTTGGGCTCCGTAGCTCGGTTTGATGAGCCGTGTAGACCTGCTCCTTCACCACTTCAAGCTCTACATTCTTGGACGCAAAGACTGCACCTCGCATCCCCTTAACCTACTCCCCAAATTAGCCCCTTATGGAGCCTTCCTTGGCCTATAAACCACATTAGTCATACATCTCCACTGCTACCTGTCAGCCCATGATCCTCCTAGCTGCTCCATCATTTTACCATGCTTTTGCTAGCCTGCATATATCTGCCCATGCCACCTTCTAGGGTCAACACACTTTGGTTGTACCAACGTCATGCAATATAATATAGCACGTGAGATCCTTTGCAAGTGTAAAAATCCCAAAAATGGAATAAGGGAAGAAAAAACCCCTTTAAACTACGTAGTAGTATGCAGGTATTTCCATGTGTCTGATATAAAGTAACAACCCCAAATCTAGGCCATACAAACGACAATATCAAGTATAAGATCCCCCATTTTTCTCTGTCTCAGTATTGGCACATAAGCACCACTACACTGGTTGTGCATGGGTTACGAAAACATCCTGATCCAAAATAAATTACATGTGGTGTACAAGCTAAAAAAACCTTTTATCACAAGAAACTAAACCCCTTTACACTACGCAGTAGTATGCAGATATTTTCATGCATCTTATATAGAGTAAAATAGCCCCTACTCTAGGCCAAACAAACGACAATATCAAGTATAAGATCCCCCATTTTTCTACCCGAATATTGCCACATCAAGCACCACTACACAGTTTGTGCATGGGTTACCAAAACACCTTCATCCAAAATGATTTACAGATGTTGGAGAGGGGGAATGGGGGAACAAGCCCGGCACAAACACAAGGGCCTCTTTATAGCTCAGGGTATCCACAACATCCCTATCCTCTCGAAAAACACCTTCAAAAACACACTTCACACTAGCAGACCACGCCTGCTGCCCAACTCCCACCGCTCACACACTCCACAAATCCTCCACACAAAGCACACCTACTGCCATGGTCTATCTCCACCCTTACAGACGCACACAGTCACTCAATCTCACTCTCTACCTCAAAACACCATCGGTCCAAGGGAGCACACACATCCACATTGCCGGCAACGAGGGGAAACACCAGAGCAGGAGAAAGAGAAGGGGGGAAGGGGAAACGACAACAAGATGGGAAAATTGTAGTTTGATTGCACTTTAAAAGGCATATACAAGGGCTTGCAATGCCATCACCATGGCCATTTTCATTAGAAAATACAAAGGGCTTTGACAGGCACACTCCTCTGTCAAAGAGATCCACTTTGCAGGCTCCAAACGGCACAAAAAAAGCCAACCCAAGAACTCACACACACTCCCTATCTTGGCTCTCTGCAGGCTCACCGGCTCAAGGCCCTGGCAAGAAGCCTTCTTTGGCAAAAAACATGAAAAATGACTCAAAAGTGGCTTATATAGGGGTGCCACTTTCAATTTGGGTATCTAGGCTCTGATTGATCCACTTTGCATCCACATTTGGTAATTTTGGGTGAGGTAGCCGCCTCTGGCTTCATCTGCTCAATTTCTCTCTCTTTTGCACTTGAGGGGGGCATTAGCGACGTCGCTATTGCCCCTAGACACTTTTTCATTTTTTATTTTTCCTTATGTTTTACCCTTTGGGAGCTTAGATTTGCATTGCACCCTTTGACCATCTTTGTCCACCTCCAGCAGTCCTCTTCTCTCTCTATTTGTCTCTCCTCCCTCTCCCTTTTGGTCCCGGCCTCTCTCCTTGGCTTGCCCTTGCTTGGTCTTGTTTGGCCGGCCTTGGAATGGCCCACTTGCACCTTTCACTGGGCGGCCCACTAGGGCTCTCTCCCTCCCTCTCTCTGTCTCACTGATCACGGGACTGCCCTCAAAATGCCTTATCTCTCTTCTCTGATTCACTGCTCGCAGGACCCCTCCCCTTAGTGAGCAATAGCGATATCGCTATTTGGGGGCGGGGGGGGCCTCCAAAATACTTGGCGGCCTTGGACCTGTGGCACTAGTCGCCGAAGGATTGCCACACCATCTTTTCGATACCACCAGAGTGAGAGTGTCGCCGAGTAGGACCACCCCATGCACCAACGGCCTGGCAAACCGCCGCCAGGCTCCCTTGAGTCACCACTGCACAGCGCCCCAAGGGGCCGCCATATCCACGCAATACAAGAGCTCCCACTCTACTATGGGATCACGTTGTTGCCTTTATACCATGCACCCTCAGGCCTTGCTAATGCATACAAGATCACTCCCCATCCATGTGGCAGCATTACAAAGGCCTGCCTCCAAAGTCCTTCAATTTTCCGGAAAAAACCCTTCAAAAAACACTTCGGGAATGAAAATTATCCCCCTTCTTCAGAGCATTGCTCCTTTCGTCTCAATGACAGCATGCCCAAACTGGAAAAGCCCGCTGAAAACTGCCACCGTGGACTTCGACCCGCCCAACCTTCACCACCTCTTGAGCCTTCCGAGGTCGCAAACCAAGGTTGTCAAAACCAACCAAAATCATTTGCAAGCTCACCACCGCCAAATGCTCCCAACTTCATCATGTTGTATCTTACTGACCAAGTATCCGATTGATGTGGAGTCAATTCCCACCACCTCTATATGAAGCATACTATCACCGAGAACCTTGGTGAGGCCATAAAGATGCCAAATGGCACATTCTTCAATGCAAGCAAGTGGGCTCAAACCCGTCGCCTTGAAAAATCTCAATTGACCATAACTTGCTAACCAAAGCTCTGATCCGCAATCCGGGAAGACAGACATGCTCCGTAATTTGAGCTCTACACATGTATCCACTAACATCAGCCTGGGCCACCTGTCCCCAACTGTCCTGCCCGTCGGGAATTTGCTACACCTTCTATCTTTGAATTGCAATATCTTCAACACCGAGGCTCCATTGGACGAGCCGTTTGGATAGGCTTCTAGAGCACATCGAACACTACATTCCAGAGCATTGACTCGGCACTTCAGACACCTCCACTTGTTATCCCAACTAGACCATCCTTTGGCTCTTTTGGCATTAAAAACCACTTCAGACATACACTTCCGCTACCTCTTGGCTGCCCATGTAGGGAGGCGTTGTAGCACGACTTAATTGCAACCCGCAAAATTGTCAAATTGGTGGATCGGCACAGAAGCACGGGCATAAGATGTAAATACAAATGGCTTTCAATGCCATCACCATGGCCATTTTCACGAGAAAATACAAAGGGATTTGAGAGGCACACTCCTCTGTCAGAGAGCTCCACTTTGCAGGCTCCAAACAGCACAAAAGAAGCCAACCCAAGAACTCACACACACTCCCTATCTTGGTTCTTTGCAGGCTCACCGGCTCAAGGCCCTGGCAAGAAGCCTTCTCTGGCAAAAAGCATGAAAAATGATTCAAAAATGGCTTATATAGGGTGCCCCTTTCAATTTGGGTATTTGGGCTCTGATTGGTCCACTTTGCATCCACATTTGGTAATTTTGGGTGAGCTAGCCACCTCTGGCTTCATCTCCTGAATTTCTATCTCTTTTGCACTTGAAGGGGGGCATTAGCGACCTCGCTATTGCCCCTAGACACTTTTTTATTTTTTATTTTTCCTTCATTTTTTACCCTTTGGGAGCTTAGCTTTGCATTGCACCCTTTGATTTCTCCCTTTGACCACCTTTGTCCACCTCCCACCAGTCCTCTTCTCTCTCTATTTCTCTCTCCTCCTTCTCCCTTTGGTCTCGGCCTCTCTCCTTGGCTTGCCCTTGCTCGATCTTGTTTGGCTTGCCTTGGAATGGCCCGCTTGCACCTTTCACTGGGCGGCCCCCTAGGGCTCTCTCCCTCCCTCTCTCGGTCTCACTGACCGAGGGACTGCCCTCAAAATTCCTTATCTCTCTTCTATGATTCACTACTCACGGGACCCCTCCCCTTAGTGAGCAATAGCGATATTGTTGGGTGGGGGGGGGGGGGGGGGGGGGGGGGTCACCTTGCCTCCAAAATACTTGGTAGCCTTGGGACTGCGGGACTAGTTGCCTGAGGATTGCCACGTCATCTTCGCAATACCACCACAGAGAGAGCGCCACCGGGTTAGTGCGTCGCCGGGTAGGACCACCCCTTGCGCCAACAACCGGGCAAAACCGCCACCAGCTTCCCTTGCATCACCACTGCACAATGCCCCAAAGGGCCGCCTTGTCCACGCAATACAAGAACTCCCACTCTACTCTATGCTCTACTATGGGCTCACGTTACTGCCTTTATACCATGCGCTCTCAGGCCTTGCTAATGCATACGGGATCACTCCCCATCCACGTGGCGGCATTACAAAGGCCTGCCTCCAAAGGCCTTTAATTTTCCCAAAAAAACACTTCAAAAAACACTTCGGGAATGAAAATTCTCCCCCTTCTTCAAAGCATTGCTCCCTTCGGCTCAATGATGGCATGCCCGAACTGGAAAAACCCGCTAGAAATTGCCACCGTGGCCTTTGACCCGCCCAACCTTTACCACCTCTTCAGCCTTCCGAGGCCGCAAACCGAGGTCGTCAAAACCAACCAAAATCATCTGCAAGCTCACCACCGCCAAATTCTCCCAACTTCATCCTGTTGTATCTTGCTCACTAAGTATCCGATTGATGTGCAATCAATTCCCGCCACCTCTACATGAAGCATACTATCCCTGAGAACCTTGGTGAGGCCATAAAGATGCCAGATGGAACATTATTCAATGCAAGCAAGTGGGCTCAAACCCGCCCCCTTAAAAATCTCAATTGACCATAACTTGCTAACCAAAGCTCCGATCCATGATCCGGGAAGATAGACATGCTCCGTAATTCAAGCTCTACACATATATCCACTAACATCATCCTGGGCCACCTATCCCCAGCTATCTTGTCCATCGGGAATTTGCTACACCTTCTATCTTTGAACTACAATATCTTCAACACTGGGGCTCCGTTTGACGAGCCGTTTGGACGGTCTTCTAGAGCACATCGAACACTACATTCCAGAGCATTGACTCAACACTTCGGACAACTCCACTTGCTATACCAATTAGACCATCCTTTGGCTCTTTTGGCATTAAAAACCACTTCCGACATACACCCCTTGGCTGCCCAGGACCTTGGTACCTGCCCTAGCCTTCTGCATTGCACCTGCCTACAACCTTTTCTTGGCATAGACCACTTTCTAGCTCGGACCAACTTGGGCTGCACCAGCGTTGTAAAAGCTAAAAAAAGGCCTTTTGTTATAAGAAACTAATTACCCTAAAATAACAAAAAAAAGACCTCAACAATAATCATCATGACTAGTTCCAACTATCATCATCAAACAAATATGTACTACAAGCCATAATTACTTTTCATCTTTAGTCGCATAGTTATGCAGTCGCAAAAAAATATCAAAGAAAAAACCAGATATGGCCACTTGGTGACATGATTTAGCAGGAAAAACCATTAATGTATGTTCATCAAGGTAATCAAGGTGAGTACCGACCTGAGATGGTAGCTCAACAACCTCCATAGCTGCTTAGTATCAAAAAAGCCCTCACACCTCTCTATGAAAAACACACGCAGAGGGAAACAATACCCACTGACTAAATGAGGGGCCAGAGCATCCTCATCTTATATAGCGCCTCCTAGCATGTTCAAGGTGAAGATGCTATTGCCTCCCAAGCCGCCTCTATGGCCACTTCTGCTTACATACAGGGAGTTGAGAGGGAGAGAGATTCAGTGTAGGGGTTATCATACCCTTCTACGCATTGTAGTGTAGTTAAGGGGGGACACAGAGAGCCAATGGGCATGAGGTTTAACGTAATGAAAGCCACTACCTCAAAAAAATCTCCTAAGGGGTGGGTTTCCATTGGATGTTTAAAAGGACGAGGTTACTCCCCATTTTTTCACCAAAAAAAAAACCACGCCGACCAATTCAGAAAAATGTTTAAACAATGGATATGTGTATCAAAGAAAAAATATGTATTTTTGTTCTATATATATATATATATATATATATATTCAAACTACTGTATAGATATACATGTGTGTGTGTGTGTGTGTGTGTGTGTGTGTGAGAGAGAGAGAGAGAGAGAGAGAGAGAAAATGAAATGAAGGCATCCTTTCCGGTGCATGTGACTTTTTCACAAAGGACTTCTATATACAACATCAATTGACTTTTAATAGAATTAAACACGATTATGTTCACATGTGAGACCAACTGAGTTTCGCAAAACCTCCAACAATCCTCCTTCTGGAGTGAAGGTGTTGAGACCCACAAGCAAGGAGCACATTGACACCCCTTCCAACTCAATACTGCAATGAGCAACTCCAAATCCCTAACACATTAGGGGAAGAATGGGCTTTAGAACGGCCCTTTATCTTGCCAGTAAACCTGATTAGCTTAAGGCTTAAGTAAGCTTTGACTACTAGGCTTAAGGGGTGGGAAAAATAGGTTGGAGGGTTTTTTGAATATCCTATTGCGATATTTTCGAGAAATATAGAGGAAGATTTTACTAGATTTGGTTGAAGGTATAAAAATGCTCCCTCCCTATTTTTTAGATCTAAATTTCTCTAGCCTCTCCTTTTCCCTCTCTTACCTCCATCCAAAGATAGGTGGGGCTCCTCATTTCTCTCTCTTGCACTGCTCAAAAGTGTAGATCTACTCTTTAAATCCTATTCTCTCTGTAAAATGCCCACCAATATTCCTCTTTCTTTCCTCTACTTTTTTGGGCCCTACCACCCCTCTTTCCTCTCTCGACCATCCTCCCCTTTAACTGCCCCACGGGGTCGCAAACCATGGGATCAATGGTCCCAATTGAAAGGCAGGATGCCAGCTAATTTGCACCATTGATCAACTAAATCTATACTCGGAATCTCGAGTTTAGATTTTACAAAACTAATCTCGAGAGGCTAGTCGCGTGGACCTACGAGGGTTTTGAACCCTCACCATCAGCTTGAGGAGCACATGCCTTGACCAACATGCCTACGTGTGCTATGTTGAAATATATGTGTGATTTCACATCAATTTGAAGGTAAACTCAAGATCTTGACATAAAATTTTAACTCGGGATCTCAAGTTTAGTTTTTGTGGACCCCACCATAAAAACTAAACTCATGATCTCGAGTTTAGTTTTTACCCATCGACGGTCAAAATCTACAAGCGGCATTGATTTTGCACAAAGGCCCTTGATCCCATGGGTGGGACCCCGTGGTATTTAAAGCTAAGGCTCAACCACCTCTTTTTCATTATCTCTAGACATAACTACCTCCAGCTCAATATTCTCCCCAATCATGAGCTGAGAAAGAGAGAATAACCCCTTTATACTTTTGCTCTCTCTCTCTCTCTCTCTCTCTCTCTCAAATGAGATTTTCTAGAATCTTGCCAAGATTCCATCGGCTGTAGCATTAGCCCTTGCTTGTTGTCCAACCTAAAGCTTAGCAAGCTGGACTCAAACTCTCGCTGCTCCATGCAAACATCCTATAGCTGATTGAGCTACCCAAGCAAATAGATTGCATATGCTGCACGACTCAGTGCAACACATTAATCAAAAAATATAACCAACCCCCCGCCTACCCCCAAAAATAACGCGTCAGGCTGTGCAATTGTCAATGACTGTATGCCATCACTGACCCCGAGCTCTTTTTTATGTCAGCGTGCTACAATAGATGACTCCACGCCCTTCCTTCTGTCATCCCCATCCTTTGTCTTTGCAACAGGCATCTCTTGATATTTGCATCATACTTTCTTTTTCAAAATGTGTCTGACATACTCTCTCAAACAAGATTGCTTCCCTTTCCTGCTCTGTTTATCTCCTTTGCTGATAGTAGATCTTTATTGAATCTCTCTCTCTCTCTCTCTCTCTCTCTCTCTCTCTCTCTCTCTCTCTCTCTCTCTCTCTCTCTCTCTCTCTCCATGAGCACCTACACCTTGCATTACCATAACTTATCTCTATATGTCTATGTCTTCTTGTCTTTCTACATCTCCCTCTCCACCAGCACTTGCACCTTGCACCACCATAGCTTACCCCCACCCCTCTCTCTCTCTCTCTCTCTCTCTCTCTCTCTCTCTCTCTCTCTCTCTCTCTCTCTCTCTACCAAACTCCATTACATAGTACATTGAACAATGCTCTTGGTCCTTTCAAAACTGATCCAGCATTCTTGTTGCAAGCGCTATCCTCAACATCCACAATATGGAAAACCCTAACATTGTAAGTAATCAGTTAAAGAAAGTTATTTGTCAAGGCTTCTTGAATTGGTTACTATTTTTAAAGCATCATTAACAATGTCATGCAAATGTATTCTTGGAGTTTAGTTATGTACAAGTGCTTTGTGGGTGATTGTACTTTGAAGCACTAGTATGCATGTTGGGTTTTGTAGGGTGCATATATTCATACAATGCATAATCATTCACTATGACTGTAGTTGTTTTAAAATACGTTGTATTTTATAAATGCAGAAATATTTTTATAAATGACTCCATCCTAAGAATGGCGTTGACTGACACTTGTATGTTTAGAGTAATCATGCCATACATGTTTCGCAAAAGCGTGGACGGGCACACATGTGAAATGCTTCCAAGATCACTAGGAGAAGGTAATGGTTTGCCTTGTTTAGATGCTATGAAGTGCATGTATGGGTATAGGGCTACGCAAGCCATGTTGTCAACCTACGATAAGTAAAGCCTAGAAATATAGTTCACCTACTTTGTTAAGCCGGTGGTGATAAGCCTCGATGAGAGGCGGTAGACATTCGACGTGTAATCTTACGTTTATATTAGCTTGCAGAAACATAAGAGAGTTGTCGAGACTCTATTTATCCATGTGGCATTAAATGTGATTGACAGTACGGTCTAAAACACCTCCTCACCCTTTTTTTTTTTTTGGTTGGGGGGGGGGGGGGGGGGGGGGTCCATTAGGTGTGGACTTGAAAGGGTGTGGTAGTATGCAGACTCCATTAAACCCCACAACAAAAACCACAAGCAAAAAGGTTCAAAGACCTAAACAATCAAAACCCCTCCTCCTTGTGGTGCTTGCATGCTATTCTCTAAATTGGTGCCCACATGGCTTCGACCACATTGTGAAGGCAAAGAGGATGGTCTTTACTACCACATCCATTGAAGAAAATAGTATCCCATTTGGTGGCCAAAGAGAAGTGTATAATTGATCCCAAAAAGCCATTTGGGTGGGCCAGCCATTGCCAAAGGCATTCATCTATACCAAAAGAGAGAGAGAAAGAAGACAGATCCCAAAACAGTTCAACCGCAGCAACCGTCACCCTAGAATGCTCAACATAGTAATAAAGCGCAGAAAGCAATTGGGAAACAGTACATGGCATAGGTAAGAAGCCAAATAAAAAGTTAAAAAATCTAGAACTCCAAAATAATGATAGTCTTTAGTCTGACTGGCATGGCATTTGAGGAGATCTCCATCAAGTCAAAAATAATGAATGAGCTTCGTGAGGAGAAGTCATTATTGAATACTTTACAGTCGGGTACAATCAGGTCTACGACAAAGTTTTGACTGGCCTAATATAAGAGTTCCCAAGCTGAGTGGACTGTGAGAAACATACCCACAACCCTGTTCAACTGGTGTGAAGGATTTGATGATGAAGGTACAAAATGTAGCAAGAAGCCTACCTGGATTTTGCCTTGCAGTTAGTCGAATCAATCGGCCGAAGGTTCTCTAACCCTCACATGGCAACTTCCTGGCTCGAATGATGTCCCAGATTTTGCCTTGCGTTTGGTTGAATCAGTTGGTAGTCAGATGGAGAACGCTCTCTAAGCATTAAATGAAAACTTCTAGCCAACATTGATCAACCTAGAAGACCTCCTACCAGAAGACAATATGGGAATAGAAAGCAAGGCGGCAAACAACAAGGAGCTATCTCACCCTACATGGACAAAAGTTGCTTCAGCTTTACAACTCTGCAGCGAAAGCGGATCGGGACAGTGAGTCTGCTCATGTCTTTTTTAGCAGTCTATTTCCCTTGGCTTTTAAACACATTGACACCTTTGAAACAAAGGAAATATCTCTTAAGACAAGTGTTCCTTTGTCAACAACCTACCTGGACACGCGACGTGCAAGTCTCCACAATTTAAAGAAAGGCCTAGCCGGTGCTTCACAGCCTTTCCTCTAGCCTTCATCCCATTCAGAAGCCTCCTCGACCTCTCACTGTGGTATGTCGAAGGAGGGGTCGCGCTTCTCGAGCACGTTTTGGCTTCTCGTAAAATAAAAAAGCGCCCTACGCAGGCTACTTCCTCAGTATAAGCCGCTGCTTTTAGCTATGCATTGACTTTTGGTTTTGTAGTTCCATGCTCTATTTAAATCCCTTTAATTCTCATGTTCATGAGCTTCCCCTTGTAACTAGATGTATTCTTGGACTCCACAACTGTGATGGGCTTAGTAATAGTATGTGTAGTCATGTCAATTACTATTTCTCTCTTCGGCACTTGTCTGTTGGTCACCTTTCATCAACTGAGTCATCTTTCTTTCGGGTCTAGTTGGTAAAATAAGTACATATACTCACTCACTTAAATCATTTTTTTGAGTTGATCGAGATCTCATCAAATGCCAAGGCTATCATTATTTTGGAGTTGTGGGAGCTGGCACATGGCACGCTGACAGCTAAATTGCAGTTGCTGGCATAGCAAGGCACTATTCCCTGTGTTGAGTGCCATGCAGTGGGGGTGCTGTGAGACGTGAGGCTTTTGCATGTATATAAAGTGTGGGTAGTGTTTTGTAGTGCATCTTCAAGGTCAAGTGTTATATGGTGTAGAGGAATTGTTCTGAATTTGTTGTGTGATTTGAAATGGCATCAAATTTTGACTTTGCGGATAGCTTTGATATTGTTGACTACACTCGTGCTCATGCTACGAGTACAAGTGAGGAGATAGACTTTGAGCAAGGTGTTTTTTTTCTTGGTGATCGTGAATGTTAAGTTATTTGATGGTTATGTGCGCTAAATGTGATGTTTTTACTGAGCTCTGCTGGTCGCTTTTGATAGAATTGAAGAGTGTTTCCGAGGGTTCTAAGTGGAGTGGCCATGCCGTAGTGATTGGCACTCGCATGCGTGTCCTAACCTTAGCGTGGCTCCAAAGGGCTACAAGAGGGTTGCATGGAACCAAAGGGTTGCTAGGAGTTTGCAGAGGAGCGACACTGTCGAGGGTGAGAAGCGCCCATTGTGTTGCTGCTTTGAATGCCAATGACATTTATTAGATTTTGTACCTATTGCTAGTTTCTATTTTGGCTTCATTATCCCAGTGAGCATGGCTACCCATGTAATGTAGTGTACGTGCAAATTTCCATGAAGCCATGGAGGTTAAATGCAATGGCTACTAATGTAATGTCCCAAATTTTGCATTGCGTTTGGTTGAATGAGTTGGTAGTTAGCTGGTGAACGCTCTCTAAGCATTAAATGGAAACTTCTAGCCAGCATTGGTCAACCTAGACGACCTCCTACCAGAAGACAATATGGGAATAGAAAGCAAGGTGGCAAACAACAAGGAGTTGTCTCACCCTCCATGGACAAAATGGTGGCAAGGTATGCAATTCCTCCACCAATACACATCAAGTAGCGAGGACACAAAACGGATGCAAATCTGCTTGCACACTACATTACATTAGTAGCCATTGCATTCAACCTCCGTGGCATCATGGAAATTTTCACGTACATTACACTACATGGGCAGCCATGCTCACTAGGATAATGAAGCCAAAATAGAAACTAGAAATATATAAGCCACAAAATCTAACACATCATTGGCATTCAAAGCAGCAGCACAATGGGTGCTTCTCACTCTCGACATTGTCGCTCCTCTACAAACTCCCAGCAACCCTTCGGTTCCATGCGACCCTCTTGTAGCCCTTTGGAGCCACGCTAAGGTTAGGACACGCATGCGAGTGCCAATCACTGTGGCATGGCCACCCCAATTAGAACCCTCGAGAACACTCTTTAATTCTATCAAAAGCGACCAACAGAGCTCAATAAAAACATCACATTTAGCGCATGGAACCATCAAATAACTTAGCATTCACGATCACCAAAAAAACAAACACCTTGCTCAAAGTCCATCTCCTCATTTGTACTCGTGGCATCAGCACGAGTGTACTCAACAATATTAAAGCTGTCTGCAAAATCAAAACTCGACGCCATTTCAAATCGCACAACAGCTTCATAACAATTCCTCTACACCATATAACACTTGACCGTGAAGATGCACTGCAAAACACTACCCACACTTTATATACATGCAAAAACCTCACATCTCACAACAACCCCACTACGTGGCACACAGCATAAGGAATAATGGCTTGCTACGCCAGCAATCGCAGCCTAGCTCTCACCGTGCCATGTGCCAGCTCCCACAACTCCAAAATAATGCTCCCACAACTCCAAAATAATGATAGTCTTGGCATTTGATGAGATCTCCATCAACTTAACAAAATGATTTAAGTGAGTGAGTATATGTACTTATTTTACCAACTGGACCCGAAAAAAAGATGACATAGTTGATGAAAGGTGACCAACACACAGTGCCAAAGAGAGAAATAGTAATTGACGTGACTACACATACTGTTACTAAGCCCATCATAGTTGTGGAGTCAAAGAATACATCTAGTTACAAGAGGAAGCTCATGAACATGAGAATAAAAGGGACTTAAGTAGAGCATGAGTTGAAAATAGCTCTTATGGGAACTACAAAACCAAAAGTCAATACATAGCTAAAAGCAACAGCCTATACTGAGGAAGTAGCCTGCCTAAGGCGCTTTTTCATTTTACGAGAAGCCAAAACCTGCTTGAGAAGCGCGACCCCTCCTTTGACATACAATAGTGAGACGTCGAGCAGGCTTCTGAAACGGGATGAAAGCTGGAGGAAAGGCTGCTGAAGCGTCGGGCTAGGCCATCCTTTAAATTGTGGAGAATTTTCCGTCGCGTGTCAATGTAGCTTGTCGACAAAGGAACACTTGTCTTAAGATATACTTCCTTTGTTTCAAAGGTGTCAGTGTGTTTAAAAGCCAAGGGAAACATGCTGCTAAAGACATGAGCAAACTCACTGTCCCAGTCCGCTTTCGCTGCAGAGTTGTAAAAATTGAACATTCTGAGCCGTACTTCTTTAGATTGCAGCGATGTAACTTAACTGTCCAGTACATCTTGCTTTGCTCCACTAGGAGGAGAAGAAAGTGGACAAAATGTACCTTACTCTCCTCACTGTTCTCCAACGGCAATAGTGAAAACAACCTTCACACAACACCACTAGAATGAGGCATTTCTAGCATGTTGGCAAGGATGACTGTCGCCATTGCAAACTCTGTGGATTCTGCTTGATCAGGAAACAAATCACCTCCTTGCTTGATCAGGAAACAAATCACCTCCTTCGACCTCTTCTACTTCACCATCCTCAATAAACTCTCCTTCTTCATTGAAGCTTTCTGCAGGTAACAGCTGAGCAAGCTTTCTGACTGAATTTGTCCTATTCAAAAAGTAAAGAAATGACTTGTAAGATGCCGCTAAAACACTACCATCCTTGAGTAGCCATGTGAAAGAAGGCAACTTCAAGTCTGCCACTGCCTCGATCATGCTGAGAATGAAGCCGATCCGTTGGTTCAGACGGTTGCCCAACAGGATGATCGCACCTGCGCACGCCAAGAAATGATTGGTATTAAGGAAAGAAAACGCTTGTAATTGCTGCAACAAATCTGCTCTTCCGGCTTCACTCCTAAGTCGGGCTTGGGTACACGAATAATCTTGCCGGTCTTGCAAACATAAGATACAATTCTGAGGTCGAATCTGTTTGAACCTTCTTCCTTATCTCCCTGTGAGGAAGGCGAACAGGAGATTCATCAAAGGACAACCTGAGCCCACTCGCCTCAGCAACACCAGCACTGGTAGGAAGATAATAAAAAGCTTCCCCCATTGAAGTAGCGAACTTAGGCTATGAGCAGCAAGAAAGGAGGGAAAGCGGTGCAGCAAGAAACAATACCACACCAAGCGCGAACCAACCCACGTGGCATAAACCTATTCGCTTAGTTTTTTGCCCCCCATGAACATTTAGGCAGTGTTGACATTGCGCATGCCCACGGAGACCCAAGCCGAATTGCTTTTGGAGTGGAAAAGTTGAGTGAACCGCCCTTTAGTTCTCGGAATTAGGCTCTTCATTAGTAAATAAATATTTCTTTCGTTTTCTCTTTTGGTAGAGACAACCAAGCAAAGCTAGGTGGTTGAGCACAACATCTTCTCGCATCGATCCACCAAGTTCACAGTTTTTGGTGACCCCGCTTTATACAAGCAACTAGCTCGTGCGACCCGCCGATCGCTCGCTCTTACCATCGGTACATGTATATTGTGTATATGTGTCTATCTCTTTACATCTCCAATCCATACAGTGTACAATGCTACCTGATGTCAATTGAGAAACTTGGCGATGGATACCAGCTCAGACACAATTCGGCATCCTTAGTACGGGGTGAGTGGGGGTGATTGGCATGTTGGTGAATGATGGGTAGAGAATTGAATCTTTATTGAATACAAACATATGTACACTGCACTTGGCATACATACTGATCAGCAGGTGACCAGCAGGTTGTTGAAATATTTGCCCCTTTCAAGTTATCCACCTTGCATATATTTATCCATCTACGTCTCTTTAAGATGCATGCATAGGTGGTCACATTTGGATAGAGGCCCTCACTATACATATGATGAAGACAACCTACAGCTTCCTCACCCAATCATGATGTTTTTGTTCAAAATCCCCTCTTATCATGAGTTATTGTCCTTATTCGACTTCTTGCATAACTTATAATGCCTTTAAGATGCGAGCATAGGTAATTGCATCCAAATAGAAAATCAAACCACTACTTTGTGGCCTTACCTCCATTCGGCATAACCTTAAATTTCAATTCACTGCGAGTGACAACATCCTGAAGGAGAGATGGCATGAGGTTGGTAGCTCTTCACAGCTTATTAACGATGTCAAAATTTCCATAGTTGACTTCATTTGGGGAGAGGCCCTTATTTTGCATCACAAAGACACATAGTGCCACATACTTTCTAGATGCAAGCATAGACAATCACATTCAAGAGGTATCCTCCCTTTGCATTTGATCAAATCAACCTAGTGCTTCTTTGACTGGCCACTTCAAAAGCTCTTTGACAATCAGAGAGGTATCTTCCTATACTTTTGTCGCAAACACAACAACTCGCTACTTTTTGGGCTTGCTTTGTTTGTGTACCCTGCAATGATCAATGCATCCCAGAAGACCACATCTTGAATAGGGAGTTCATCCAAAAAAAAGCTTTCCAAATTTAACGTTTGTGTCAACTGAAGATGTAAGCACATGTAATCATATCTGGAGAGATACTTCACTAAGCATACACTCACTTACGCCAAACCCCTTGGCTATTTCCACATGCCTTCTAGATGTGATCGTGGGTGATCATATTTCAAAACAAACCTAGTGCCACATACATTCTACATGCATGCTATCACATTTTGAGAGCCCCCCCCCCCCCCCCGTTCTGCATTCGCTCACAAAATAGTCTACGATTATTGGGCATTGCTCATTGTGACAGCACGATCCACATCTCAAAAGACTCTCTTGGCTGCAATTGGACCTCAACATTGCCAATTGGCTAGCGATACTCAAGTGCTATTAGCACTACAAATTTGCTATCAATTGAAAAGCCAATATTTTCAAAGGTAAAGCAAAAACTACAGAATACCATATCATGACGATATTGGTGAGGGTTGGTACAATGTGGACACTGCTCAGTATGAGCTTTAAGCTCATGGAATGTCCATATTATCTATATAATATAATTAAACCTGCCCCTTCACCCCTCAATGAACTTGGTATTGCCTCTCCGCCGGCCCAACCTCCTCCCTTCATTTTATGGGCTCGACAAAAGGCACCCTCTCCCTCCTCTTCTCTCGCAAGAACGCACATGTGGGTGTTAGCCCATAATTACATTTAAGGAAAATTACCAAAATACTCCTCTGACTTGTGGGAATTCCCAAAATACTTTGTATCTATTTTTTTTGGATTGTTAAAGACTTTCTAATCTTTATTCCATTTTTTCCAATTGAGGGTCGTTTCTCAGTGCTTAGCATGTAATTTGTCACTTATTTCCTCGCAAAAAAAAAAACAATTATGTCTAAAAATAATGAAGTAATTCATCTCCAAAGCTTACATAACGAACTCAAATTCTAAATTTAGCATCAATTCTTGTATTGGTGGACAATCGTCTTCTTATGAAAAGCTACAAATTCGTTTATCTTTGGAGAAATTCAATCTCACAATCAAGGGTATTTTGGGAATTTTGGAAATTTGAAGGGTATTTTGGGAATGTATGAGAAAATATTGGGGTGTTGTGGGAATTTTGAAATTTGAGGGGTATTTTGGGAATTTCCACAAATTAGAGGGATATTTAAATAATTCTCTACTACACTTATTCTCTCTCTCTCTCTCTCTCTCTCTCTCTCTCTCTCTCTCTCTCTCTCTCAAATGCTATACACGCGAGCAAGGCTTATCCCAATCAATACAATTGCATAATGCTCTGAAGAAAAGGGTTCGTAAGGCAGAAGTATGCAAGTTGTGTGGGGTAAAGGGGTAGCAAAAAAGCCGCTTCTGTTCTCCCACCCTTTTCTCTCCCTCTCTCCCTGTGTGTGTGTGTGTCTCTCTCTCTCTCTCTCTCTCTCTCTCTCTCTCTCTCTCTCTCTCTCTCTCATGTGCTCTCTTGAGTCCCGTGTCACCGGCCTGGGCTACAAAGAACACTTGCCGAAGCAAGGAAAAATCGCCACGTGCCCGTCTGAATTGCTATCTCCTTCATATGTACTATAGATGGCATTCTAGTTGTTAGATGACCTTGGGAGATAAAGGCCCCCCTCTAGTGGTGAAAATGTATGACGCCATTGAAAGACAAGAAGTGGGAAGTTGAACACATGCAACTTGCCCTCAACATTTCTTTCGCATAGATACAACTCCATTGTGGGCGCTCGCTCTCCCCTCGAGAGCGCGAGCGCTTCTCCTTGTTATAGCTACTACCTCAATAGCCTCTTGAGTCTCAGAGCCTTATTTCTCCTTAAGGCCTGAAACTCTACACTGGAGAAAATTGGAGAGATTGATGCAACCGAGTGTTCATTTTTTGGGACGGTCTTTTTACATGTTATCGACAAAAACAAGCAAGACCTTTTTAACAAGCTTATTGAGAGACCTTTTTGGATTGGCTTTGGCACGCTCGACGATTACGGAATCTCAAAGCTATCCGATAAGGTTTTTGGTGTTCGTCACCGGTGTTAGAGAAATTATCTTTAAATATCGGTTTCGATTTAGCACAGCTAATCACCTTCTCTCTTGTGGTTGCTATACTGCTATCGCTCTTTCGTTTTGCCAGGCCGTTTTGAAACAAGGTATTCATTTTGGGGTGTGTTTGACTTAGTTCAAATGCTTTAGACCAAGAGCGCAATTGCGTATTTATTTTATTGCATGCTTTACACCCACTTTTGCAGCATGGATTCAAACATACACATGCATCATGCTTTTGATTTTGAAAACCCTGAGTCCGTTCAAGCCTACCTTTTCCTCGGAGTCAGGTATTCTCACAAAGGGTGCCCGTATTGAAACTAGCACGGGCGACAATATTGAGTTGCTTTCAACCTTGGCAATGAATAACTTATACAATATACAATGGGGGCAAGGGGTCACAAATATACCCACCTCACTAAATTTCCCTACCCAAACGTTGACGAATAAGTAAAATAAATACCTAAAGGCCAAAATAAATAATGGGTTCACATTGAGCAGCTCACTTGAGATGCCAAAACTCTAACACCCTCTCTGTAGCTCATAGTGGACATAAATAGTGAGACCAAATCGATGAAGAAGCTACCATGGACACTCCAGTAGAGGTACTTTTTGCTAGATACACCTTGGATTTGCTACCCTCAACTTTGTTTTTTTAGAAGAATGTCATCTTGAGCATCGGTTGTCTTTTAGAAAATTTGAACTGTAGACCACATGACATCCAAGAATCCCCATTCGTGGATTGTGAACACATCACATCCAAAAATACTCCAAGATAATAAATTTTGAAACACACTATGTCCATGATCCAAGCAACAACAATGGATTGGTGCACTCATCCATAGTGTTTTAGATATGTCTGATTGGTTTCCTACCAGATGCATGTGGCTTGAATTCCAATGCATGGTTCAAACACCGATAACTTGAACTCCAACACAAAGGTCCAAATTAATTATCGAGAGCATTGCTTGAAGCTGGTGGCGGCACTGGTCTCCATGTGACTAGAAGACCGGAGTCCTTGCCAGTGTAGACTCCACTACACCAACAGCTTCTTTCTTGTCCTTCCCTGAGTCACTATCACTGCTTTCCTCACGGTGCTTGATTTTACCTTTGTCCTTTGTAGAGCCTCTCTATTTGCCTTTGGATCTACAACCTTTAGACAGGTGACCACTCTTTCCACAAGTGTAACAATAGTTATTGGTATTCTTTCTAAAATTCGAAGTAGCAAGGGCTTCCATACCTTTCTCAGAAATCTAATTTTCCCTTGAGTTATCAACACTGCTTCTTCTTCAATGAGAAAAGAGATGAGATCATAAAATTCCACGTCTTCCTTCATGATTTGTAGCCTAAGTGTCCTAGACAACATTTCATACACCTCATGCAACTTTGTGAGAACCAAAGCAACTAATTAAGTACTTGTTAGTGCACTTTTCATAGCAGATAGTTGATTATGAATAACTTTAGCCTTCATAAGAAATGATTGCATGAAACTTCTGGGTGGAAACTAAATGGAAAATAACTACCCAAGAAGGGTGACTAATCGCATCATAGAATCCCAATTAAACATTCCAAATGATCTTGAACCACATATCATTAGCAACATCCCAATCAACACACAATTTTAGATACTCGTCATCTTGAAGGCGGGTATACCTATTGCTGGTAGAACGAGGCTCCGAGCTGTCAACAATGTCCCATAAGCCTTTTTCTGAGAAACAATGTTGCATAATTGAATTCCAATGGGTGTAGTTATCTACGCTCAATTTGTCATTGGCACTCAAGCAAAGGTTGGGGGGGGGGGGGGGGGGGGGGGGGGCATTGTCACTGCAAGAAAAGGGGAGAGAGGTGCCAACAGGTGGGATAGATGGCTAGCATTTTAAAACGCAAGAGGATCAATGGACCTAGTCACCAAGTCCACCATCGGGCAACATTTAAAAACATTGTCATGGGGGTGTTCACAAGCGCCATCGAGGGAAAAAATTCCGTTATTGGCGGCATTTCAAAACAATAATAGGAACGAGGCGAAGATCGGTGCCACCCAAAGGAATTTCGCTTGCAAATGCTAGCAACAGCTGGGGGGGTCCCAATTGGTACTGTTTTGCAATGCAAGAGGTAGTAGGCGTTGAAGATGATTCTGGCAAGGGGGGGAGCCTTCACAAGCTCTTCGCACCATTGCTCTAAGGTACAACTCATCCTCTTACAAGGCTCTTCAAGAACACGGCTTTGATACCATGTCAAAGTCGATGATGCGGATGCATAGAGATCGAGGAGAGTGAGCAAGAGAGAGAGAGAGAGAGAGAGAGAGAGAGAGAGAGAGTCAATCAACCTGGGCGATGAATAACTGATACAAGATACAATGGGAGCAAGGAGTCACATATATACCTACCTCAATAAATTGCCCTACCTAGACTTTGATAAATAAGTAAAAATAAATACCTAAAAGCCAAAATAAATAATGGGTTCACATTGGGAAGTTCGCTTGACATGCAAGAAACTCTAACACCTTTACCTTCTTTGTTCCCAAGAGTCTTTTATCACGGTGAGTATATGTACTTTTCCTCCGCATATAATTCAATTTCTAATGCTTCAGATAATGGCGAACCTAAATGTCTCCATACGAGTCTATTCAAAATTATGTACACAAGTTTTGGGACCTACATCTCAAAGCCATTATCTAAAAAAAAGATAGGTTAAAAGCAACACTTTTGTGCAAGGATACTACCTGAAGACATGAATGAATATGGCAATTTTCATAGACCCAAAACCATCTCCGTGGTCATTCACCACACCATGGTTGCTTCAAGGATTAATTTTCAACAAGGGGCTAAGAAGAACTTCAAGCCCGCGAAAATTAAAGACAAAAATGAACCCAAGGGGAAGAATAATGCTGCACAAAATTCTTCCAAAGGCAACTCTAACAACAATAACAACAACAACAAAGAAAATGACAAAGTTGGCACTGCCACACACACTCTCACACACACACACACACACACACAGATACTTCCCTTGGTAACCTGGTAGCCCTTCAAAAGTGACCCCAGAGTGTAGCACCATACTCTGTGTGTGTGTGTGTGTGTGTGTGTGTGTGTGTGAGAGAGAGTGAGAGAGAGAGAGAGAGAGACTTCCCTTGGTAACTTGGTAGCCCTTCAAAAGTGACCCCGGAGCGTAGCACCAACCAAAACCTATCTTGCTTCAACCAATAGAGGGTCATGAAAAGCATATCTATTGGCAAGTCATGGTTTTGATAGCATGGTGCAACAAAATCAAGCTGGTAGAAATCTGGTACATTGTTGTTGGTTGATTAGTAAGGAAATATGGGTAGTTTGAATTTATTAGAAGTCGTGTGAAAGATGAGTCGCTCGCAACCGTTTGACTAAAAATATTCCATGTGCTCATTAAGAGAGAGAGAGAGAGAGAGAGAGAGAGAGAGAGAGAGCTAGCCAACAAGTCCTCAACTCAAAGAATTGAGAAAGGGAAAAAAGGTGAAAAATGAGATATCAAAGATCTACTCGATGAATCTTGATCTCAAGATCTAGCATGAGAGAGAGAGAGAGAGAAAGATACAAAAAGCATAGCTACTCATTATTATCTTGCTAGAGTGATTCCAAGGACTATAGTTCCATTCTCCTCACATGTGTGTGTGTGTGTGTGTGTGTGTGTGTGTGAGAGAGAGAGAGAGAGAGAGAGAGAGAGAGAAAGAGAGATATGATTTTCTTGGCCATAGCAACGCACGAGTCACATACTAGTATACATGAAGTAGCTTAAAATTTTCAAGCAAAGAGAAGGTATCCATGTCATGTTTCAAAGGAAACCATAAAAAATACAAAAGTGAAAGGTAGAAAATGAAAATACTTTTGAGTCCTGGAAATCTATGCTAATAGATGATGGGGGAAGAGATTCCGGCCCCTCCCCCCGGACACGTGTCCACAGCTGCTTCATCCAGCTCCTCCTCTCTCCTGGTAGCCTTTCATGTCAGTGTGCCCTGCAGACGTGACAAGTGAACAGGTGAGCCGACTCACTGTCCAAGCGAGCAGTCGCATATTGTGTGGTTGTGCACGCGCGTGCGAGTGTGTGTGTGCGTCTGAGGGAGTAGAAAGAGAGAGAGAGAGAGAGAGAGAGAGAGAGAGAGAGAGAGAGAGAGAGAGAGAGAGAGAGAGAGAGACGAGCCCACGAGCCGATTCAATCTCCAGGCGACGTCGCAATGTGTGTGTGTGTGGGTGGAGAGAGAGAGAGAGAGAGAGATTGCCACGTGGCGCAGAGTTAGCGTATAATTACCTCACATACAGTTATGTCCAGAAATAATGAAGCAATTCATCTCCAAAGCCTACATAACCGACTCAAAAACAAGTCTCAATTGTTAAGAAGGAACGAAGATTAGAAATATTGAACAATTCAACCAAAATAGATACAAGATACAAGGGTATTTTGGGTATTTTGGGATTTTGAGAGGTATTTTGGGAATTTCCCCAAATGAGAGGGGTATTTTGGTAATTTTTCCTTTTTTCAAACATACAAAATTCCTTTCCGTAGGTTACTTTTTAAGGTTTTTACACTATTTTTCTCTCTTTTAAGACGGAATTTCTCCTTTTCCCTTTGCCCTCAACGGGCTTTTTTGAAATTGAAAACATCACGATATTAAGTTGAGACACAATTTTCTCGCTCACTGCCGAAAACACAATCGTTGGCATTGACAGTGGGATTCCGGCCTGTAGACTGTAGTGCGGACTACTGAGCTGGGCTCTCGCCACAAGCCTATCATCACCATTTTGCATTCATAGTAGCTCCTAAGAGGGCCTTCCCATAGCCTTCCAAAAGAGCCTTTGAAGGCGCTCCCCGATTGAAAAGGTCTACCCATAGGCTCGCTGCAAGAGTTGGGGGATGGTTCAAACACCCTCCAGAAAGGCCTCCTGCCTCTAAGAGAGGAGATTTCCTGTTTAAGGGATGCGCTCTCAACTAACTCTCGATGAAAAGGACCCATTGCAGCAGTGGAAACCGGAACAGTAACGGGACAATATCCTACATTCTACTCTACTATGGGATTGCCTTGCCGCCACTAACGAGCCTCTTCATGTTAGAGGGCCATCTATTCTAGCTATGCTTTTAGCATAGCTATGAAGAGACACTCTAAGCGAACCTAAGAATGGGATCCAAACAAATTTGGAGAGAGAGAGAGAGAGAGAGAGAGAGAGAGAGAGAGAGAGAGAAAGAGTTGCACACATGTGTTCCTATCACAAGAAACAAATGTGGGCACAGATGAGAGTGGGAAAGGTGTGGAATTCCATTGCAATGTAGACGGAGAGGATAGAAGTTTGAGAGAGATAATGAGATTCAAATTTGGATTCTTCCAACCGGGCCTCTAGAGAGAGGAGGTTGGCAAAGAGAGAGAGAGAGAGAGAGAGAGAGAGAGAGAGATCTCATTGCTTCTAAGAATTGAACAAGAAAAGCTTACGTTTAGTACGATCTCACCCACATATTTTGAAATTTACCTCTAGATTTTAAATTTAACGGTGAAAAGACTACAAAATTCAGAAAATTTTAGTGTACAACTCTTCAAGTATAGTCAATTTACCTCTCTATGCCTAGGTAATCCAAGATCTTCAGAAAAAAGTTTATTTGAGCATTTAATCGGAGAGGCGATGGAAACTAGAGATGTGTAGGGATGTATGGACCAATTTAGGTGGTGGCTACATCAGGCGTGGTTAGTAACTATCCCTAATTGCCATGTCACAATCATGGTCACACACAAGGAACCTGGATTGATTGTAAATGTTTCTTTTTCACCTAGCAGACCTCCCATGTCATGGGAACCCTATCCTCTAGGTTGAAGAGAACCAGTGTTTGGGAAAAATCATTTTTCCAAACATACAAAATTCGTTTCCTTGAATTTGCCAAGAAGAGTTTCAGAAAATTAGGCTACTTTTTCAGGTTTTTACACTATTTTTCTCTATTTTGGGGTGGAATTTCTCCTTTTCCCCTTGCCCTCAACCGGCTGTTTGGAAATTGAAAACGGCATGATATTAAGCTGAGACACATTTTTCACGAACGCTGAAGAGAACTTACATAGAGAGAGAGAGAGAGAGAGAGAGAGAGAGAGAGAGAGAGAGAGAGAGAGAGAGAGAGAGAGTGCATGACCCCCTTAATCCCCCGTAGCCTTCCAAAAGAGCCTCTGAAGGTGCCCCCCAATTGAAAAGGTCTACCCGTAGGCTCGCTGCAAGAGTTGGGGGGTGATTCAACCACCCTCCAAAAAGGCCTCCTGCCTCTGAGAGAGGAGATTTCCTGTTCAAGGGATGCGTTCTCAACTAACTCTTGATGAAAAGGGCCCATTGCAGCAGTGTAAACCGGACCAGTAACATTCTACTCTACTATGGGATTGCCTCGCCGCCACTAACAAGCCCCTTCATGTTAGAGGGACATCTATTCTAGCTACGCTTTTACATAGCTATGAACAGACACTCTAAGCGAACCTAAGAATGGGATCCAAAGAAATTTGGAGAGAGAGAGAGAGAGCCGAAGAGGTGACAGAGAGTTGGGAAGGTGTGGAATCCCATTGCAATGTAGACGGAGAGGATAGAAGTTTGAGAGAGATAATGAGATAGATTTAGATTTGGATTCTTCCAAAGGGGCCTCTAGAGAGAGGAGGTTGGCAAAGAGAGAGAGAGAGAGAGAGAGAGAGAGAGAGAGAGAGCGTGCATCACCCCCTCTATCCCCCTCTCATGAAGGAAAAATGAACGTCAATGAGGTTGTTATTGAGAGAGTCGACGACTGGAGACAAGGGTTGCGCACAGAGAGAGAGAGAGAGAGAGAGAGAGAGAGAGAGAGAGAGAGACAGAGAGAGAGTATAACACCATCGGGAGTGGATGGTCGAGCTCAAAGAACTCCTCTTTCAAAACGAGCTTGGTGGGCTCCCTCGCCACCAAGCTTAGCATGAACTCCCCTTGCGCCTTGGTCGACCCAAGCCGTGGTCATCGCCCACTCCTTGGTCACGTAGGTTTTTATAGAGAGAGAGAGAGAGAGAGAGAGAGAGAGAGAGAGAGAGAGAGAGAGAGAGAGAGAGAGAGAGAGAGAGAGAGAGAGAAGCAGCCAACCACCTTGCATGATTTCTTTCTCACATGCTTTGATGTGGACAGAGTTCTTGGAAGGCGGGGAGGGGGGTGGGGTGGGGGCAAGTGAGGGAAAGAGGGGCCATGCCGCCGTCAGAGGTGACGCCGCTTTACTAGTGAAAAGTAAAAAACATAGTGACTTTTTAATTTACTAGTATAAAGTAAAAAGCATAGTTACTTTACTAGTGTAAAGTAAACAAGTGATAAAATCACAAGGCCTGCCAGGCATGATAAAAATTTCTTTTTGACATGCAATTTTTCAAGCCCCCTTTCATATGCTTTGTGTAATGCAATCAACTTATATAATTTGCCATATATAACGTTAACTTAAAGATATAAATACAAAAAATGATAGGAAATTTTGAGATTGTTTTGATGTGCAAAATAGCCTCGACAAAAAAAAAAGTCGTTAATTTTAGGCCTTGATCTGAGGCTAGATCCCACTTTAAAATCACTACATCTCTAAGCAAAAACATAAGCACCCTTAAGCTCTACACCCTAAGCTTTAGATCCCTATGCTCTACACCCCACTCTAAGAATTCTACATTTTTAAGCTCTAGAGCCCTTTTTACAAATTTAAAATTGTAGATCCGTAAGTTGTAGATCCCACTTTAGAAGCTTTAAAGTTCTAAGTCCTAAAACTCTAGCGTCTCGGAGTGATCCTCCTCCTACTTGTAGATCCATGTAACATTTTCACTTTCTTTAATTCAAAGTTTTACCTTCTAATTAAAAAAACTCTAAGTCCTCATTGGATCATTGGAGACCTTACTTTAAAAGTTCTACATCTTTAAGCTCTAAACTTAGCTTTAAAATCTCTAAAAATAAAAATAAAAAATCTTTAAAGGTTAAAGTCTTAAATGATAAATTCCTTCCATAAAGTTTTAAGTAACAAAAATGACAACTTTAGTCTATTACCTCAAATTTAAAGGGGTGAACCAAATTCTCAAAATGAAAGGTGGATAAAAGAACTTCTCATATTTCAAAATGAAAAGGTGACTCTTTGGATTTGTGGAACCTCTAAGGTTTTATCATTTAACATGTAAGGCTGTCAACGTTTCATTGGGCAACCCAAAATCTTTCCTTGATATATGTATGAGAGTTCATTTCATATTTCAAAACTCAAGACATATCCATCATTAGATTTACACAATTCATTTCAATGAGTGCCCACTATCTTATTTCAACCAATCAACATTTTTGACCTATCAAAAAATGCTTTAAAATATAACTCAACTTTTTTTCTATTTTAGTCAGCAAAAAGAGAAGGCAACGCTATAACCTTGCCCTTTGGGTAGGCCAAAAACATAGTGACTTTTTAATTCTAGATGTAAAGTAAATAAGTGAAAAATTCACGAGGCCTTCACTTAGAGATGAGATTGCTAGAACTCATTCTTCTAAGAATTTTGTAGCTCAACTTAATCTATAGAGAGAAAGAAGACACCAAGAAAAGATTAGCCTATGGTTTTGTTGTTGTTGTGAGTTTTAACGTTTAGGATTCGGCCAGGCTTGAAGTAATAGCTTACTCATTTTCTTGGGAATATACTCTTTTAAAGGAGAATGCTTTGCAAAGAACTTAGAAGGCACCTTTGCATTGAGAAAGTGATCCAAATAAGGATTGTTGGCTCCAACCTTCAATGATGTGCCTCTGTCTATGTTGTCATTGATTTTTGTTGGAGCTCGTGAGGATAATAAGCTAGCTCGCTCGCTCTCTCTCTCTCTCTCTCTCTCTCTCTCTCTCTCTCTCCCCCCACAATAACGCTATTAGAAATATTCACTTAGTAGATACAACTCGCACAATTAAGCACTCTATTTTAGCATATCAAAGACCAATCTTGGTGCATGCATGCACACTACATAGAAGCCTTAAGGCATCTGTTGCAAGCCACATGGCATACTGAACCACTCGTTCAAGTGCTTCACAAACAGATTGACACAAAAATGCTATTCACAATATTGCGTTTTCATGTAATAACAGTTCTACAACTCCCACAAGAGCCTTTTGATAGCGTGGACTGCTGCAGACAGGGCTTCAAGCCGCCAAAAAGGCGCAGATAGAGCCCAAAATGACAGCAAAACGCGAGGAGAAATTGACAGAGCAATAGAGGGGACAACTCATGGTGAAAGCCAAAACAAACAAAAAATTAGAGGTCTCCATGTCAAGTGCGGCCATTGGTCCTAGTAGCAGAACTGATGTCCTACATCGGGAAACAAAGAGCAGCGCATGTAGGATTGATCGCTGCAAGTTTTGCATGGTGTGATAACCCTTTATTATGCATGCATAGGCGCCTCTATTGTGCTACTACTACAGCTCAAAATGGCCTCATTTCTTCCTATAGATCGAGGCTTTGCTTGGTTTTTGACAGGGCCTACTTTGTTTGTACAGCTAGTGGTGACAATTCTACTCCACTGCACTTCAACTTCTTGCATTCCCCCCGAGAGAGAGAGAGAGAGAGAGAGAGAGAGAGAGAGAGAGAGAGAGCACCCTGATCCTACCTCCTCTCTACTCACAAACACGGCCCCTATCCCTATTGACTCCACTTCTCCATGCACACTCCAAATGCCTCTCAACCTTTCCCACAAGTTGGGTATCTCTTGCATGTAGTCGCTCGATAGCTTATGCAGACATGCGAGAGGAGACATTCTATATAGCTACACTTCAAGTTTAACATTGGTCTCCATTCCATGAAGAAGCGCCCAAACATGATGAATTGCATGTTGATGATCTTCAACACACAAGAAGTTTTGGACAAATTCTCACAATAATTCCCACATTGTGACTTACCACAATGTCATGAGCTTCTGTGAGGGAGGCACCGGTACCATTGGGGGCAGGGGACCGCTGGCCCGGTGGGGGGGCCGGGGGTCCCCTGCCCTCAATCGTACCTAGCTAGGTATACGGTGCCTCTTGAGTAGAACCTCATGATGTTATTCATTGTATGGAAAACACTGGAAAAGACTCCGTTTTCCTACATGAGAAAATTTCTAAATCTTCTTGTGTAGGTCTGCAGTCCTACGAGTTGTTAGCTAGATTTCATCTCACCTAGATACAGGATGGTTGATGTGCGTAGTTCAACCAATACAGAGAACTAATGACATTAGTATGCTAGCTACTTAGTGCAGAGATTATGAAGCCCAACAACATGGTATTCCTTAGATCCCCTCCACAACGCTCATCATCAGGATGACGTGTAAGTAGGTGCAAATGCCCATAGTGCATTACATGTGATTAGGGTTGGGTTACCCAAGTACTCCAAATCATTTTATAAGAAGATCCAACCATCACTCTACTATGCACTTGATCACCAAACTAGATCCTATGTTTTACACAATCTTAACTTGAAATCGTGTAAGGCTATGGTCACGCGAGGCTTAGTTGTGCCCAAACTGTCTGACAAGTTGCAGCTTTTCACCGGCATAGTTTTGCAACTATGCCTTTTCAAGCATAGTTACAAAACTAAGCGGTTCCACTGCCGGTTACTGCCCTGCTTCTCTCTCCTTATGCATCCAATTCTTCCTCTCCCTACTTGTTGCTCCCTGTTCTTGCTCTGAGCGCCTGTCAGCAGTTTTCGATAACTAAGCCTCGCGTGACCATAGCCTAACATTGGCTGGATGGAGAGACAGAGAGAGAGAGCACGTCACATCAATCAAATGTATTGCATCCACTCATAACACAGATAGGAGAGTTTCTCCAAAGAGAATAAGCAAAAGGTTGCTTTAAGTAAAAGCCTAATTCAAACTTCAACGTTCCACACTTTCAAAGGCAGCCAAGATCTATTTCTTAGTAAATGAGCATGCATTTCATGTTTTAAAACTCAAGATATATCCATCATTTAGATTTACACACTCTTCATTTAATTGAGTTCTCACCATCTTATTTCAACAAATCAGTATTTTTGACCTATCAAAAAATGCTTGATAATACAACTCAACCTTTTTCTTGTTTTAGTCAGCAAAAAGAGAAGGAATCCTTTGGGTGTGTGTGTGAGAGAGAGAGTGAGAGAGAAAGAGAGAGTTGACATGTCATTCACTAAGATATCGGAGTGTTGCAAGAAGACCTTCCACATTTGCATTACATTATTGAAGTGCAGCAAGCTCAACGATTCAACGATGGGAGTCCAATGATTTTTTATGGATGTCTTGCACGCATTGTGTATGAGAGAGAGAGAGAGAGAGAGAGAGAGAGAGAGAGAGAGAGAGAGTGTGTGTGTGTGTGTGTGTGAGAGAGAGAGAGAGAGAGAGAGAGAGAGAGAGAGTTGACAAGTCATTCACTAAGGTGTTGGAGCGTTGCAAGAAGGCCTTCCACATTTGCATTACATTATTAAACGATTCAACGATGGGAGTCCAATGATTTTTTATGGATGTCTTGCATGCATTGTGTATGAGAGAGAGAGAGAGAGAGAGAGAGAGAGAGAGAGAGACCCGCTTCCTTTCTGTGTGTGTGTGTGTGTGAGAGAGAGAGAAAGCGAGAGAGAGAGAGAGAGAGAGAGAGAGAGAGAGAGAGACAGAGAGTTGACATGTCATTCACTAAGGTGTTCGAGCGTTGCAAGAAGGCCTTCCACATTTGCATTACATTATTGAAGTGCAGCAAGCTCAAAGATTCAACGATGGGAGTCCAATGATTTTTTGTGGATGTCTTGCACGCATTGTGTATGAGAGAGAGAGAGATACAACGTTATTGATTGCAAGATTTTGTGTGTGCTAAGAAATAGAGAATGGTCCATGTGATTCATCTTTTGTGTGTGTGTGTGTGTGTGTGTGTGTGTGTGTGTGTGAGAGAGAGAGAGAGAGAGAGAGAGAGAGAGATAAGGTGAGAGGGTTCTCACACCAGCACGAGAGAGATAGAGAGAGAGGGAAGGGAGAATAAGCATTGGTCTTACAATCAGCAATCGACAAAGTGACGATCAACAAAATCCATAATCAAGAATCAAGAATGGACATCGACATCTACAAAATTGAGAGAATCGACAAAATCAAGAATTGACGTAATTGAAAAATTTTGATCCGGCGAATCCAAGGCAAAAGGCGTACAAACCCAAAGCAACAGCAGACCTCAACAAACAACAAAGGCATACGACAGGAGGCAACTCTTGGCTATTTTTTAAGGTCTTTATGCTAGATTTCTTGCTATTGCCTTCATGTTGTCTTAGAATTCAAAGGTAAACCTCAAAATTCTTAGGTGGGATTACACTAAACCTAGGTTTTTTCAAGCGCTTAAAGGACAAGTAGAATTTTTTAGGCAAATTTCAAAAATTTGTAAGGGGGGTTGCACTAAATCAAGGTGAGATACAATACTTTCTCCGAGAAAATTCTTAGGTGGGATTGCACTAAACATAGGTTTATTTAAGCGCGTAAAGGACAAGTAGAATTTTTGAGGCAAATTTCAAAAATTTGTAAGGGGGGTTGCACTAAATCAAGATGAGGTACAATACTTTCTTAGAGAAACTTGAAAAACCTAGATAAGAAATTTGAAAGCTATTACATTCAATTTCTCTATACTTTATAGGTTTTCTCACCTTCAAATCTAGAATTTAGAGATAAATTCTAAAATATGTAGGTGGGACTACACTAAACTAAATCGATGACTTTTCAATCATTCAACTATACTATGTTTTTTCCAAAAACATTAGAGTCAAATTTACTATATTTGAAGGCTTTTGCACTAAACTTCTTTATAGATTCTTTAGACTTTAATTCAAGTTCTTTGAGCTTTGGAAATGTTCGCACCTTCGCTTTAAAAATAGAAAGTTGTGATGTCATCCTGTCACGACAAGGGTCCTACGGGGCAAGGCCCAACCTAGGGGGTCAAGGACCTAGGCCAAGGGCCGGTTGGACCAGTGCGGACTAGGGATCCGCTTAGGGCAAATGCTAGGAGCTAGCCTATATAAGGGGCGGTAGAGAGGAGGATCCCAGGTTCAATTACCCTAGGTCTTATATTGGTATCAGAGCTTAGGGGAGAAGGGGGAGGCAGGGAGGAGCTTTCCATGGATCTTCGATTTCTCTCTCTCTCTCTCTCTCTCTCTCTCTCTCTCTCTCTCTCTCTCTCTCTCTCTGGCGTTAGCCTTAAGGAAGAAGATGGCCAAAGGGATTGTATGAAAGTTTTTTATTTGAATCACAATCGATGCAAGAGCTTGTTTTCTCTCAACCAAGGCTATGGAATTTGACAGAGGGTAGAAGTCGCGGGACCGAGCCCTTGCATGAGCCCTTGCACAGGACGCAGAAAAGCCTCTCTACTGGCGGAATCCGGGATATGGGAATGCGCTCTTGGCGGGATCCTTGCTCAACCGACCTGTGCAGAACCCGGAGCTATGGAGCTTGACGGGAGCGCACCGGCATGGGGAGAAAATCCCGTCACAGTGCAGCCTTGCAAGCGGCACCTGCTCGCGCTATATCTGTGGTTCGGTCTGCGCACAAGCGGCCGCTCTACCATCGCTACAGCAGTAGGTTAACAATTTTCTTTTATTTTTTGTTCATTCACCAAATTCAGCAGGGCATCATTCCCATAGCCAGTAGGGTCTCTTCTCTCACATGCATGGCCAACACAAGGCATGCATACCTTATCAGATTCCATACTCGTGTCATGCAAGGGCATGCAGGCACGGGAATGCAGGCCAAGCCTCGACAATGATCCTCGTTTTCTATACATGCATGGCATGTTTGCATCATAGACCCTTCATATGAAGCAAGACCATGCTATTGGCCCCACGCCTTGTCTATACGATTTGCCAGATCAAGGGGGCACCCACCATTCCGGCAAAGACTATAGTACAAAGGCACATGACGACGAGATGTCACATAAGTATGTCAACATGCGAGCGGCTTCCTTAATTCATACAATGGCAAGGCCATGTCTTCCAGCATGGAAGGGTCCCGACACGGAGAGTCAACATGGATGATGGTTATTGCTTGCTTCAAGACACGTTGCTTCAGGCGGAAATTGACAGAGATAAACCTTCATTAGGGCTACAACAATTCCTCAACCACCACTCAAGAGTCCACATAAATCGTCGCCAAGGTATGCAATAGTTTTTGTTTTGGTTGATTATGCTTTCAAAAATGCTATGTAGCTCTTGCATGGAGGCACAAGCACAGCTTGTGACAAGTTCCGTACGCAGTCAATTTTTTTCCACTGCTTTGTTTGCAAAGAGCCACTGTTTGGTTGAGCGATCAACATTGAGCGGGGCTTGACTACACACTATTCAAGCCATGCCAAAGGAACTGATACTTACAGGGATCGGCACTACCGATAATTCTTACTGCTCAAGGGTAAAAAGTTGTTTGGCAGGTATACTTCATGAGAACGGTTTCTCAACGGTTCAATTTCATGCCACTCCATAGACAATTGGAGTGGCAATAGCCACATCAGTTGACTATTAGAACTAATAGATTTTGGTGAAGCAAGGCTTCAATTTAGGGATCTTGCATTGTGGCTTCCCACGTTTGGCCTATGCTATGAGCATATACAATGGGGAAGGAATAGGCAAGGTGTTTGCAGGTGAATTCAGTTTTGCAGGTTATGGCCTTCTGTACCAGAAGAGTGTATAAGACATATGAGAGCATCTGTGCAGATATGGCTATGGGCCGTTTTGGAATGAGTTTTTCTCCCAACTTTCATGACAACTGGCTGCAGCAACAACGACCAGGTTAGCCAAGTTTAAGTTTTTCCTGTTTCTTCCTGTTTATACTTTACTTGGAAATTACTGTCATTGTGCAAAGCAAAGTGCTTTGGCAATTTTATAGGAAGCACGACTTCAAAGAACTTGCAAAATAGGGGATATCAGCTCACAGAATCCCTACCAGTTTAAATATGCAAGATACTTAAAATTTTGGTTCTCACAGTTGAGGCCATCACTCTGTACAAGGGCTTACCATTCTTTATGCAAGGCATGCTAGGGACGTGAATTCAATTCTTCCGCTTCATGCATTACGCTTCCGCTAACACACTCGCAACTCTGTCAAGGACAGAGTACGGATGGATTGTTGGTTGCTATCAACACTCAACAATACTAAAAAGAACCTACAATTTCGTCTAGATTCACCGGCAAGGTGCCCCTTTCAAGTCATCCTCATACAGTCACGACCCTACACGGTAGACGGTCAAGATTTAACTTGTGTTTTCTGTTGCCTCTCTCGATGAGAGCGTCATACAGATAGATTGTGGAATGCTTTTAGAATAGGCTGCAATTGAGGCATAAGATGTCTAAGAGCTCACATTCTGGGCACACACTCTACAAATTTAATGAAAGTTCCTCAGCCCAGCATGCTCTTCTTTTCTCTCTTTTTCTTATTTCTTTCAAGAATAATGAAACTCTTCTAAGAAGCTTTTGCTACATATTCTGCTCGTGAGCCAGCTTGAGCCAAGGTGCTCTAACTCACAGCTAGCACGTGGCAAAGATGCTACTCAAATTAGTCTTCATCGGTTTGTCGATTGAACACTATTTTGCATAAGGGCTATGAGCCAAACAGGCTCAGGAGAAGGGTAAGACCCAACTATTGGCATTCTTTGGGTGATTGTTGTCAAGATATACCCAAGGAAGTACACATCGACGTTAATGGACAAGCAAGAGTCTTGTCATTACGGATGTTTAGGGTGTCATTTTTGCACTATATTTTTCTAGTACGATGCTCAAGTTGAGTTTTTGATACTCTTGCACTTACATCAGCTGATCTATACCATGGAGTCTAGAGGCAGCACACAGTTGAGACAGCATGGCTGTTAATACGAGCTAGACATCTGACTTATGTGGATTTCTTGCTCTCACTATAGCACTACGGTGTGTCTATGGACATACCTTTTGGGTTAAGACCCGACGGGTGATTGTTACATCACCCCATAGGAATTAAGGATCACAGTTTGATCTGCATTGAGGATCACAGTTGATCTCTCCCAGTTATACTTACAAGGAAATATTTCCACAATCTACTAAACGTGATAGCGGATGGAAACACTTTCCAAGTTGATTCCAATCATTTTGTACACGGTTGCCTATGTTGGTTACCGTTATCTGCTAGTTGCGCAGTTCTACAAAGGATCTTACGAGGGTGGTCGACTACGTAGCTTCTACCCAATGGGTTTGGATTGCGAAGGCAACACCCAGGGTTTCTAGTGCAATGTTGCTTCTTTTTTCACCTGTTGACAACGTGTTCCTCTCCATTTGAATACCGGTAAGTGTACATTACGTTCAAATCTCCAGGTACGCATCTATTGATTTGGTGTTATTCCATTTTTAGTACGCTTTGCTTGGTTTTTCAAGACGTCTAAGTACGCTTGAATGTTATAGAGCCATGCCAAGGGCATGTCGGCACAAAGTATTTTGGGCCAAGTGTCCAATCTATCTTTTTGTCTTATGCTGTTACGAATCTACTTGTAGTGTTCAATTTGACACATGTTGTCACATGGGATACAACATGGTCTAGGAACTCAAGGAGTTCGGTTTAGCCAGTGTGGAGCAATGAATGAGGGTCCCTCTCACTCCCGTCGTAGAGTGTTTGCAGTTACCTCCACACACAAGTACATCTTGTACTTCAAGGATGTTCCTTTTTACACATCTTTACATGAGACATATTCCACATGGGAAGAATACGAGTCTTGGGACTGACACTGGCGCCATTATGTCAATGATGTGTCACGACAAAGTCCCTAGGTGCTGGTCACATCTGTTCTCTAGACCATTTTTTAGCACGACATATCAGGAGCAATTTCGTGGCCAAAAATTGTCGGATACTCAGAATGACTTGTTAAGGTAAAAGTACTGCTAAACAACATTACAGATGGTTGTTTATACATATAGCAAGGCTATAATTTGTTAATGAAAAGTTTCATTGTCTGTACCTAGAAGTGATCAATGTTTCACCTTCTATTGTGACTCACACGTTTCAGCAAGACTTGCAAAAGATTGCAACTAAAAGTATTTAGTTTCTTTTTAGAACTATTTACATTCCTTTTAATGTGTGCTAGGCGCACCACATTTGCCATCATTATTGGCAAGGACCATTATGGATATACATGTTCGGGTTAGTTTTTGCTAAATGCATGCACAGTAGGTGTTATGGGCCCTAGTGTTTAGCAAAGGCTGATTTGGAACGACATGCATATTCCTCAGGTTGTTGCTTATGAAACATTTTGCACTCTATGTGCACTATCTCTATGAGATTACTTTTGGGTCTACTAATCACCAATAGAGGTCATGGCTCGGTTTGGGTGTTTGTAGATTTTTTCAAGTTAACCACGATGGTTATACACTACTGTGATTCCTCGTTTACCAGTCATCTGGGACGACTGTCGATAAACCGTGAGGAAAACACACCTCAGTATTGTCACTCATCCAAGGGGATAGGCAGATTACGCAAGTTGGAAATCTGGCTCTCTCAACTTGAGGGACAGTTGCATCAAGGTTTCCTTGAATTATTCTAGTACCTTCAGAAGATCTGAACACTGGTTATGCCTTTGGGCAACTCTTCATTATGGTTTCTCCTTTACAGTACTCAAGTGAGTTATAAATGGAGTTACCATTTAGACCCAAGTGGTTGCAAACGGACAACAATGTTGAAAATCAAGATATTGCTCTTGATTTCATTGAACCTCCTCACTGTACCAATTATCAGTCATACGGACAACTGGCTCATTTATGGGATGTCAATAAAGAGAACATCAGTATTCTTAAGAATATATTACTACTTGTGTTTTCGAGGATGAAAACTCTTCCTTAAGGGGGGAGTAATGTCAGGACAAGGGTCCTACGGGGCAAGGCCCAACCTAGGGGGTCAAGGACCTAGGCCAAGGGCTGGCTGGACTAGTGCGGACTGGGGATCCGCTTAGGGCAAGTGCTAGGAGCTAGCCTATATAAGGGGCGGTAGGGAGGAAGATCCCAGGTTCAGTTACCCTAGGTCTTATAGCTGGGCAAAAAGAGGAGGATGTTTGGGGGAGGGGGGGGAGAGGACGATAAAGGGCCCAAAATAAAGATGACACAAATGATGAAAGTGACCACAATATAGATCCCAAAGAGAGAGAGAAAGTAATTGGCATGTCTACACACATAGAAACAGTCACCGTTACCAACACCATCATAGTTGTGGAGTCTAGTAATACCTTGATTTACAACGGGAAAGCCATCCCTTGGTAAGTACAACAAGCTTGTACTCTCAACTACACAAGAAGTTACAACCATACTATCCACTAGGCAAAGAGAGGATATATTCAAAGTTGGATACCACAAAAAATGCATGGTATTGTAGCACAAAGATCTTTTGACAGATTCCCGCCACATAGTGGGCTAAAAAATCCTCATGAGCTTTTTCTAGTGAGGCACCACACACATTTCTAGGGGCCTCTTGGACTTCCCTACCAATTGCACCATGGTAGTTGTGCGGTCCCAAGTTATTACGAGCTCACAATGTTGAACACTCCAAAGAAAAATAAGAAAAGGTGACGCCTTTCCCAAAGGGAACCATGTCAAAATCTTCTTGTGTGGGAAGTTCCACTCTACAAAGTGTCTACTCTCTACAGCTCAATAAGCCTACCAAAGACGGCAACATGCCTACCCTCCCATTGTTGGGTTTTTTGGCATGTGTCTAGCCGATTGTCACTAACTCCCGTCACTAACTCAATTATAACTTCTTTATCCACCTTCATAGATAATACATTACGAGCCATACACATTATCTCAATATAGTGTGTGTTGTGTAGGAGGGCAAGGCTCACCCTCACTTGTGTCTACGTACTCTCTTATCTCTTGAGCTCTCTCTTCCCACTCCTGCACTTGATCCAACAATTGGTATCAGAGCTTTGGCTTCACGACAGATGGAGTGCTACAGAGAAGTGAGCTTTTGGCTATGGTGAGCTCATTTTCAATCGAAGCTTGAGATTGGTGAGCAACCACCAGATATGTGCTCATGGAATCTTGAGGGACATTCTCCAGCTTGAGATGAGAGTGTATTGCAAGTGTGTATGCTTTTTTGTAGCCATACTTGCAAGAAGAATGCATATTTTCATTATTGCAGGTCATTTTTTGGGCTCCAAAACAATGTTTTATGTGTAACTTTTGCATACAGAATGCGATTTATGCACGAAACCTGGGATTCTAGCACATTCTAAAAATTTTGCAGCAACAATTGTATATTGTGTGTCGACGATTCTACACATGGTTTGCTCTTGGATGTGAGAATGTTATTGGCTGCAAGTTTGCTCACAGATGGGAGGATACGATGTATGATCTGTGTGGTTAGATGCTCAGAGAGTTGGTATCACTTATTTGGGGTCCACTTGCAGCCGATGCGGTAGATATTTTGTGGTTGCTGATTTGTCTTGCCGTTATGTGAGACACTTGCAGGATACTTTGACACCTTTGTGCGCTGAATATTCAGCCAACTGGATTGCTATCTGGGATGCTATTTTCATGCATACAGAGGGCTGAAATTATCAGCCATACATAGCTTTATAGGTGTCATATTTTTGGCAGTGGTTGCATCTCAGTTTTTGGTCGTTTATGCATCAGTTTTTGGCATAGTTTTCTCGATATAAAACACGATACACAAGTTATCTTCTATGAGTGTTTTGGCAGTGATTTTGGAGATTTATACACACTGGTTTCATGCATTGAGAGCTTGGCATGATTTATGTGTCTAGGTTGTTAGCAAGCTTGATTTAAAAGACTATTTTATGCAAAGTTGATTCTAGAGGTGGGATTTGATGATTTTTTTTTACCTGCCATACACTATGGCTGTTATGTACATCACTGGTATGCTCTTTTGAGAGAGTTTCTTTGCAAGATTTGACCACGATTTTGGTCTACTCCCAGAGTTTTCATTGGGTGGGAGGTTTTTGGCATACTGCTTACATTTTTTTGTGTCTGTTTGTGTGCAGATCCTATGATTAGTAGTGGAGGATTGTACGTTATTTGTGGATAGTACCATCGTACGCTTTTGTGGAGCCATATTTGTCTTGTACGATAGTCCCGACCATTTTTGAGACTTGGTCCAGAAGATAGCCATTTCTGAGACTTGGCTATATGTTTGTTGCATATTCTACATTGAGAGGGTCGTGATGAGATTTTCTTGGGTTGGGATATTCTCAAATGTGGAGATACTTTTGGTGATATAGGTAGCTAGAGATCCCCCTTCGGGGCCTCGTCATAGGATATGTATAGAGAGTACTAGGTGCTTGTTAGCCATGATGGCTTTTGGTATGTCAGTTTGATAGTTTATGCATAGCTATTACTCTTAGTTTTTCTTGCTTTTTGGTCAGCGATACGTTTTGTTACATGTCTTGGCAATTTTGGTCTCTATTTTGGTTGAGATTTTCTTACAAAAACAAAGGAGACTCTGTCAAATTTTTGGGCTTATAGTTTGCCAAGATGTCGCTTAAAAAGTGTGATGTCTATGACATAAAGAAGTTTGATGGCACAAACTTTTCTCTTTGGAAAAACCAAAAGCAAGATATCCTTGTCCAAAAGAAGCAAAAGTTCTCTATCATGTACAAGGAAAGAACTGAGCAAATGGACATGACTCAGTTTTAGTGGGATGAGCTGGATGAGCTATGCAAGTGAATTTGTTTACTTTTTCGTGTTGGAATGTGAGTCTTCTTACGTGGTATGGAAAAAGATATGCAATACCTATGAAAGGATACGACTAGCAATAAATTTTTCTTAATGCGAAAATTGTTCAACCTTTGTATGCAGGAGTCTGCTAGTGTTCCTAGCCATATCAATAATTTTGACTCTTTTTTTTGTTTAGATACGTGCATAGTGCATGAATATGGATGATGAGGTGAAAGCTATCTTTTTGCTTTTCTCATTACCTCCATCATGGGATATATTTTGCACTGCAATAAGTAACTCTGCACCTGATGTTGCACTAGTCATGTATAACGATGTGATCACTAGGCCTCTTTTGTCTGAGGAAATGCGACAAAAGTCTATGGTTAGCTTGCATCATGGCAAAGCTCACTCTGTGCAGAAAGATGAGAAGTAAAGAAAGGGTCGTGCTTAGTAGCATGATGCAAGTAAATATGGCAAGAGGGACTCATTCCGTGATATTTCAAAGTCTCGTGGATGTTATAAAAATATGAAATGCCATTACGGTGAGAAATATGGTCACATGAAAAAAGATTGTTATGCTTGGAAGCATGATAAGGGCAAAGGAAAAAGTAAAGATAATGATGGTAAAGAGGAGAAGTCAAAGAATTCAGTGAAAAATGAAGAAATCAATGTGGTTTCAGATGATTGTGATCCACAAGATATCAACATGATGACAGAGATTGATGATGTGTTCTTTCATACTTGATTCAACTGCTTCTTTGCATGTTACTCTGCATAGAGAGTGGTTTGCCACCTATGAGGTGACTATTGGATCTGTCACACTTGGAGACTTCTATGCATGTGAAATCGTGGGTGTCAATGACATCGCTATCACTATGGCAAATGGTGTACGTTTTGTGATCCAACGTTTTGTGATCCACAATGTGTGGCATGTCCCAGCATTGACACACAATTTGATTTCAAATGGTTACCTTGATGACTTGGGCTACAAAGTCACTTTCTTTCAGCAGTCTTGGCGTATTGCAAAGGGAAACTTGATGGTTGCAAAAGGTTTGAAAGTGGGCTCCCTTTATCCTCTTTATGTGTCAAAAAAAAATAGTGTTCTATCTGTAACCAAGCTGCCACAACCCTTGCATTGTGGCATAGCCGGTTAGGACATATGTCCAAGAAAGGAATGGAGAATGTTTCTCATTTGGGTTACTTGCCTTCTCTTTCATTTTTTGAATTTCCTTTCTGTGAGCATTATCAATATGGGAAGCAAACACGTGCTTCTCTAATGGTTCATTTGATAAAGAGTGTAAACCTTTAGAGCTTGTGCATAGTGATGTGTTGGCCCTATGCCCACTAAATCTCTTGGTGGAGTGTCTTATTTTGTCATGTTTATAGATGATGCAACACGTAAAGTCTTGGCTTACACTATGAAGTCCAAAGATGAGACATTCTCTTGTTTCAAGAAATTATTATCTAGTGTAGAGACTCAATCTGATCAAAGTTAAAAGGCACTACGCTCAGACAATGGTTGTTAACAGATAGCTGCAACGGACGTTTGCAACATAACTGTTTTGTACTAAAATAATGTCAATATGCAAGGAAGCAACTCGGGATGGGGTACGGAGGCTTAATGAGAGTGTCGATCTCACCGAAGTAAACTCAAAGGGCTACTCATACTACGACAAAAGCGAATCAACCACTTCTTAGTCAAAAAAATAGTATGTGTCTAATCTCACCCCTCTAGGTCATCACGCCTTTTTTGCATTCCAAACAAATTTGGAATGCAACAAAACTTAAGGAGAGGTATTACAACACCTAGGGGCACAATCCTACTAGGTTCTACCACCATCTGGGAAGGTACACAAATCAGGGTCCATCACAAAAAATGTGCATAAAATTGAAACAAAACTACATGAAAGGTCCCTCTTCAGCATAAAAACACTTATCCATGGTCAAAACATAAAAAACAACCATTTTAACCTTTAAATCAATGCATTTAGCTCACTAGCAACACGTCACAAACCACATCAGAAATGAAAATGATTATACTTAGATTGTAGAGCAAGAGACAAGGAACAAAATGTGCTATTCGGAAATGAATTTTAATTACCAGTCCAGGAGAAAAGAGGATTACAGTTTGTAGCACCAAGAAGCTCTCACTCTGAACGTACAAAACATTTCTTGCTAATGATACCTGTCTAGTCTAAAACTAAGGGTTTTGACTTAAAGGTTAAGGGAGCTTTTCCACGGCCATTCGGCCACTTACAAGGGTGTAGACTCAGAGAGGCTGAGAGGGTATGTCAAATTACATTACAATTACAAATCATCATAAGCTGAATTACATGGCTTCTTTCAAAAAATTGAGCAAGTGTTTACAGGGTTTGGTGTGCATCTGCATGTCATGTGTCGGATCCTTGTATCCAACAAACATTCCCCCCTTCCTATTCATTGCACATCCTCGTGCAATCTGTCTTTGAGTGTAGTCTACTGTCTTCAGTGAGGTGTCTAAACTTCTGCGCTCTTGTCTCCATCTCTACTTTGGTGGCCAGCTCTTTGAAAGAGTTGTTGCTGAGAGTACTTTGATATGCGATATGGCGTGCTGGCAGATCTTTTGTCATGGGATTGAATATGGAGGAGTCCACTTTAAAGAATCCGGTCATGAACGCCTCCTCAAAATTTTGCATGTAGTGGGAGGACAGCTGGCATGCAAGATTCGGGATCATCTTCATCATGTTAATCACCCGTTTGAGAGTCTGAACCATATATTGCTCAGACGGTGGGTTGTTATTGAGTGGCTTTGTGATAACTGGGTAGTTCAGCACCACGGGCCTTTTGCTTTGCCAAGAGTAAAAGCTATCCTAGGATCTCCTTCTATTGATGGGACAGTAAGTTGGGTCGATCTAGAGGTGCTCGGAAGCATTCCTGTAATAACCTCATCTATTGGTCTTTGCTCAAACCATTTCTTTTGCCAGAGGCGTTGATTGTCAATGATGGTTTGAATCTGAATTGCCGTGTGATAGGAACATCCCTGTAATCCCCTCGGATGTTTGGTTCAAGTTTTAGTACCATTCTTTACTTCCATAATCTAGCCTCTTGCCGCATCAGTGGTAGGGCGATCATCATCTCATGCCCGAGGTTCTTTACAACCTGATCTAGAGTGAGCATAAGGAGGGTAGACGCTTCCAGCACTTTCAGTTCATACTGCAGATATGCTTTGTGCAAGGGATCCTTGACTTCTGAGATCCAACACTGAATTTTGTCCTTGGCCAAATCTGAAGTGAGTGTTGTGGCTGGATATGCAGATTTATGTGTTGCTTTTCCAGTGCTGGTATTTGGAACCTCTGTTTGGTGAGCCTCAAATGTGGACTGTTCAAAACCTCCTTCTTGCTCAAAGTCTACTAGGGCTATTTGTGGATGCTTTGCCTGGTTGGCCCTCAGAGTCTCCAAGTCCCCTCGTGCCTCAACCAACTGCTTCCTTAACTCTTCATTTTCTTTGTCTTTGGCTTGTTGCAGGGCCCTATGTCCTGCTTCCATGATCTGCCTATCAAACTTTTCCTGAGCTAGGGCTTCTTTTAAATCTTTAACCTCTTGGTTCAAGGAGGTTGATCTTGCAGTCACCGTTGAGGAGGTGGGGGTCTCTTGTATGGCTAAGAGCTGAGTCAGAGTCCTACTAACCATAGCATATGAGCCTTGCAGCTTCTCATTCTGTTCCCTTTCTTTGGTTAGTTCCTCCTTGAGGCGTTGCTGCTCGACTTGCAGTGCGGAGTTTGCCTCGTGAAACTATTGCATCTCCTTGTAATAGTAGGCTGCATTTTCTTGTTCCCTTTGCAACTTAGATTGGGCTTGGAGTTGTGCTTCTCTAATGCCATTATTCTTTTCTATAGCTGTAGGGCATCTTCAGCTACCTTAGATACATCTATTTTAGTATCATCCAATTCCAGCCTCCACAGGTTGTAAAGATCCCTTTGGCATTGAAGCTAGATCTTGATCTCCTCTAAGTGAGCATCAATGTCAAATGACTCGATTATTTCTACTCCTTCCTTTATTACAGCTTGTGATCGAGGCGATCTTGGCCGCCTCTGCCGGCTTTTCTGGCCCTGATCTGATGTTTCAGCCTCATCAATCATTTTTTCTTTTAGTTTCAAATATTCTATATCTACGGAATTTTTGGTAGGCTTTGGTTGTGTTGCCTCCATTTCCTGATCTGTGTTTTGTTCCGACTGCTTTTTCTCCGCTCCTTGCTCTAGCAGGTCTTCAACTTTTTTTTCCTGTTTTATTGCCGTCTCTGGAGGTACCCAAGTGTCCTTGGGAGAATCAAACTCCTAACCCTACTGGTCATGTGTGTCTTGTTGTTCCTTCCCTTGTGAGTTGTTTTCCTCTTTTTTACTTCGACTAGATTCGTCAGATGATTCAAGATCATTGATGCGTGGTTTCTTTGCTTCTTCTTTCTCCCTTTGCTCCATCTTTTGTTTGAGCTTGTTATGGATTCGTTGCCGCATGGAAATGGCAATCTCTCATTTTTCCTTAGCTTCCTGTCTTTTTTGCTACTTGATCCTTTCTAGAGCAGCTGTCTGCCTGCATAGCAGTGGAATGTTTTCTTCTTACTCCTCCTCTTTTTCATCATCAGCCTCTATTCCTTGGGTTCTTTTTTCTTCGTGCTTCTATTGGCGGAGCCTTTCCCTCAATGCCTGTGCTTCTTCCTTTGTCCTCCTGGCATGAGTAATCGGGATAGCTTCTGCCATGTGCGCAATTTTGTTCCTCAATCGTGTATATCCAAGAGAGTACTGGCTGTCGTGCTCCTCCTCTGAAGACTGGTACTCTAAAGGAGTGCCTCTCTGTTGGGACCTAGCTTCCCGGCTACTCCGAGCATCCAACTCTATATTTTTGTTGTCAAAATCTCTTATGGTTGCGCTTTTCCTTGTTTGCTTAGCTTCTGGTTTCAACCTGGTGGAAGGTTCGACCACATATCTTACTGCTCTTTTAGACCTGTGAATCAGATCTATCTGCACTTCTGCAGGTGGTAGATCATCAATCATCCCTAGTGCCTGATAGCCAATCCACGTCGCATTGGTCGCGCATTCATGTAGGCCTTGCTTTTTTGGCTCCCCTTTAGGTTTGCTTCGACAATGTTGTCGAGGAGGTAATTTTTTAAATCACAAAGCTGACCACGCTTCTCTCTACCAAGCCCATTGCCATTACTACCGCCATGTGCAACAACGGTTTTGTATATCTGGGTGGCTTCTGCACTTTGAAGTGTTGCGATATGAGGTGCAACGGCATTCAGTTTTTGAGTATATCAAATCCTGATATGTTAGCTTGTGGTCTCTTTGCTTCAGGAAAGTTTTATCGTTATCTATTGACTTTGTCTTTTGCAATAGATTGTGCATCCCTTGCTACAAGTGGAGGGCTTCATTGATTATTTTTGTTGTAATCTTTACCTTGACTACTGTCAGAGTGGCTTCCCCATTGTACTGAATTGAACTTATGAGCTCATGAGCTTGTCTGAAGTCCGTTCCCCAAGGAGGTAATTGTAGGAAGCTGTCTAATTGTAGGCATATGCCCCCTCCTTGCACTTCTAGCTTTTGGTGCAGTGTCCACATTTCTTGTGGAAAGATAGTGGCCTTTACTATTTCTCCATCTGCGGCTTGAAACCTTCCGATGAAGATGTTAGCAGGTATTGCTTCGAGTACCTGTTTTGTGATATGAGCTTTCTCATTTTGAGGAGATATCTATTATCTCATAAGGTGCATCATTCCACTCCCTTTGTGCTTTCCTTCGAGGCATCCTGTCAAATTTGGTGTAGTAAGATCTACCAAGGTGGTTGCACTGGACAGAAACAAATCCAAAACCTCTTATGCTTTTGTCTCTCTCTCTCTCTCTCTCTCTCTCTCTCTCTCTCTCTCTCTCTCTCTCTCTCTCTCTCTATCTATCTATCTATCTATCTATCTATCTATCTATCTATCTGAATGCAAATGAGCTTATGTTGACCCATTGACTATATGTTCCTAGTCTACCCGGAATGCCCCATTCATACTTACCTCCATTGATCATATCTTGTTGTTGGCATATCACCTGCAGTTTGAATTGTTCTTCATTCTGACGCTCGGTTGACAAATGGAATTCGATTTGCAGTTTTGATCCTTTAGAAGTTGGCTCAAAATCCAACTTGTGCCGAATCTTTCCATACTTTCCATGTTCGAAGTCCTTTCTTTGAAGTTTTGGTGTTTGATTTCAAAATTCAATTCCGACTTTCCTGGCTCGACTTATCAATTTTTGCTGATTATCTGTTGTTTTTTTCTTTTTTATAAAAGAAAATTATTTACAATTATTGTCAGTTGGCCAAAAATTAGCCAAAATTAGTGTAACCTCCCCTACATACATATTCTTATCCTGGTATTAGATGGTGTCGGTATGGCTCATAATTATGCCGGCTAAGAGTTTATAAGGCTCTGCAAAACTTGTTTTAAAGAAAAATAAAGGAAAAAAAAAGAAATAATATGATAATAATAATATATACAAATGATAATTTTGTCGCATTTTTCTCCCGTCCTAGAGTGAGTCATCCCAAACGAACATGTGTTAGAGTGCATGAGAACAAAGCGTGTGTCTATGCATAGCCGTGTAGTGTGGCCGTATGATGCTGATGGAGGATATGCATGGGGAAACAACAAGTTGTGCAAGAGAGGAGTGGTGAACAATATGTTCAGTGGTTGCTAATGGCGAGGTCACATTGAAGCTACGAGGTCGGAACAATAGTTATTGTAAAAGACGCGCCATGTGTCTGACGGTGACCTGCAGAAGGGTGATGTTGTTGGTTGTTTTTCTTGAGGGCTTTGTTTTGGTTGCCACTGAAATTTCTTGCTTGTGGATTGAGAGATACCCCTCCCCAAGGGTCTAAGCACAGAATATACAATTTACACATTTATACAATTTTCAATATACATCAGATTTGCGGAAGCAATTGCATAGGGGAGGAGTTCTCAACGCCCCAAGCATGGAGTTTAGGCCATGAGCCGGACTGCATCCAGAGGTACCTAGCAACTAGTGCTACCCATGAATGGGTGTTATGAATGAAAGTGCACTCAGGAAAAAAATATAACATTGTGGAGGGTGAATATATGTGTACACCACGTTGCAGGAAGAGAGGGGGAGAGAGAATATAGTGGAGGGTTAAATAGAGTGCACAGAGACATGAGAAATTGACAATAGATCATCTTTAAATGCCCATCTAAATGGAACAGGAAACCATGTATTAATGAAATGACAAAATCTGGTATACCATAACATCAAAAAAAACGTTTATGACAAAACAACTAACAGAGCACCGGACCCTGTGTAGGGATCGACAGGTCCACCCATCCACTTTCACTCTACTACGGATAGAGAGAATTTCACTTCATCAGGAGCGAGCCAGAACACCTCCATCCTACCTGATCCAGACATAGGTGAGGCCGCTTCGCCTCTCTCCATGAACCCGAGCTCTAAAAGGATCCCAAATACCAGCAGGTGGTAGGGTATGAATACCAACCATACCAGTTTAGGCGCCCTGCCTCTTCGATGCCTTGCACCGGGTGTTTAGGCAAAGCCAAGGCAAGATCCCTGACATGTTAGTTGTGTGGGTCATTCAATCCCTGACGCAATAACCGTGTAGATAAGCCTAACAAAAATAAGAAGATCTAGGCAACACCCCCAATCCAGCAAAGCCCCAGGCCAGTGACCCTTTGGTCTAAGACTAAGTGATGTAGGTGATCCTAGTCTTGTAGCGACGCTGCCATGAGAAACATAACACATGAGTCCAATCACAATAGCACTTCCCAGATGCACAAAAAATTCATTTTCCAAACAGTTAGACTGTACAAGGTCCCTACCCTTACACGTCTACCATAAACCATCTTAATCACTTCATGATCCAATCCAAAAACCATAAACCATAAACCATAATCCAATCACATCACAAAGGTGAGCTCTCAACCCTACTTGGGTGAGGCACGACCAATCTTGCATAACCACTTTAGAACATAACATGGTTGCAAAAATTTTGAAAGCATTTTGGCAGCATAACTCAATCCAAAAAAAAAAAAAAACACAAGCCACACCGGCTTCCACCATAAAATATCAACCATAATTCATGAGGGAATCTCAGCCCTTAACCATAAATCATAATCACACTGAACCAACTCCCACACTTGAAGTTTGACATATCCCCTGCCAATCAATCAGGGTCTACACACATGTGACCCTTAAGATGTGATTCTTTCATGCATAAAAAGATTCCTATCAGCGACTAATCATGATATAAAAATCCAATTTTGACAACATCCAACCATGCAAAGTTGATGCATCACATATGCACTTCACCACTCTAGCACATAGAGCTAGTTTTAACCTAGAAAGGTGGAAAGCAAGCATAACCATGCATATGAGGCATTCACATCAATCCAAAACAACTCCGACCTTTAGGTCAACCATAAACCATAACTTCACACATATGCAAAAACAACTTTCTGACATTTTTGGGAGCATGCAAAACATGCAAATGAAAGTATTTGACCTCAAACCAATGCATCAATTTCAGCTCCGTGATATAGACTATCACTCCATCACATCACTTTCACCATATGCTACTCACACAACAAACGATAACCCCAAAAGAAAGTCACTTTATTCATATTTGCCTATGCGGTTCTGACTGTTTAACCATATACCCTCATGTAAGTTTAGGTCCATCTAATAATTGAAATCAACTCAGAAAAAACAAACCATAAAACATATCAAAACTGCTCGGTTAACTCACGACGTCATATGGTATCCCCCTTTGATAGCACTCCTACGCGTGTAGGTAAAACTGATAATAGAGAGATTAATAACTCGCATTCCCGAAGTGATAACGGAGACCTAAATTCATTTACCATCAAGCCTTTCAATTGGTTAAGTGGGTTTGTCCATCCAGTGTATCTATATAGTAGTTCTCCAAGGAGCCTGGAGTCAAAAAATTTGGTTGTGTAGTGGGCAGCAATCTGTTTTCTAACCATATCTCTTAACTCGTGCGTGTTTTTCACATGACGCATAAGAGAGAAAATGTTCTAAATGATGTGTTTTATCCATGGTACAAAGGGTTGGGTCTAATTCATAATAGTTTGTGATTTATGACCAAAACAATATTCCTACCGCTTCTATGACGTGAAACGAAAAGCGCTTCTTTATGCACGTGCGTGACCATAACGCATCATGTGCATAAATCAACGTGTAAAAAATGATACGACAATCATGAGGAAACCTGGTATGTACTTGATTAATCCATACATGCACTCGTATACAAAAAAACAATCACCGAGAGGGTGACTATGCAAAAAAACGACATAGAGAGAGAGAGAGAGAGATGATGACTATGGAGTTTATGGTCTCTCACCGTGCTTTAGAATCAATTACGGGTTGTCAAAAGGCTTCTTGCTTTGCCACAAGAGAGCGATGATAAGAGCTACGTAGAGGTATCCGCCATGAAAACTTCCGAAGAGCACGTACACCGTGAAACGAGAGAGAAGATAATAAGCAAATAGAGAGAGAGTATCCTTCTTCTTCTTCTTCACGAGAGAGAAGAGTTTATGGAGATGGTGATGAAGAGCTTGCACCACTCCGTATAATAGATAAGTACTTCTGACGTCAAGGCAAGAGAGCTTCTGCTTCTGAGAGTGTATATATCCTCCTCAAAGTGAAAGAAGAGAGGTCTTTATAAAGGCTCTCAAGACCAAAAGCACTAGCTAAGAATAGAGTGAGCAAGGAGAGACAAGTTCATGCACGTTCATAGCTTTTCATTTCTATTTTTTTTATTTTTAATACGAACACGGATTTCGACGCACGATTTAGAGACTCTAAGAAGAAGCTTGGCTTCCAAGAAAAGAGTTCTAAACTAAGCTCCTTCTCTCTTTTTTAAAAAGACTCTTTCTTTCCTAAAAACAAGCTTTTGCTTTTCGATGGTCAACTCTCCCCCTTACCATTCAATTTTTACATTAAATTTGACCATCGGAACAATATCTAACCAACTAATGAAAATCGTAGCTAGACTATGTCACACCGTAACATCCGACATAATTATGACTTTCCAATACTGTCAATCAAAATTCGACGAAATAGATATTGAAAGTTATTTTTCTTATTTTTAAAAGAGACCCAAAAATTGGGGATCTTACATCCTCTCACACTTGAAAAATTCGAGGTGTCCTCACCTCGACATGGATAACAAATGAGTAAGCCTAGAACCTTCGATAGATATATGCTAAATTGACTATCCTATTTCTCAACTATGATCCTGTCTTGGAGAGATTTCGGTTGCCATAGTATTAAATAATGCTGGAGCATTTGCAAGTCCAAATGGCACCGAAAGTTCTTCACTTTCTCCTTTGTTTGTAGTAGCTTCATGAACACGAACATTTGATGGATTTCCTCCACCTTGAACATTCTGAGTTCTACTGGCTTGGGTTCCTCCTTGAGTTTGTGGATTTTCTCCTGAACGAGCTGGTCTATTGAATTGTCCATTTCTTGTAAAGATTAGATTTCCAGGTCTGAAATTCCCTTGGTTTTGTAGTAGTCTCTTGTTTGTATTAGATCCAGATTGTGAATCTCTAAAGTTCCTATTTTAGTGTCCGTACTTCTAGCATCATTTTTTATTGCAAGTTCATAATTCTCTGGATCCTTAAACCAGGACAATTTTGAGACACATTGTCAGGCTCAAAACAATTGAAGCAAAGGTGATCTCTTATTACCCTCCTATGTAATATGGCTTGTCGAGTCTGAGGATATGAAGATCTAGACTCATCTTCTGGTCGAGGTCTTTTATTACCATTTAATATTTCGAGCTCAATCGGTTTACCCACATCAAGAACATCTGCAAAATTTGTAGGGCATAAGCTTTGAAGTCTAGTCTTCAAAGGATTATGTAACCCTGACACAAATCAAGCTACCTTGACCTCTTGAGTCATTCCTTCTGGAGCATACTTGACAAGGATCAAGAAATGTTGATAGTATAATTCCAGGTCTCTCGTTCCTTGAGTACAGTCAAGAAACTCATTCATATGGTATGAATGATAAACTTTGTTCTGATAATCCTTCTTTGATGGAGTCTTGAGATAATCCCAAGTTGTTGCATTAGGGTTGACATTATTCTCAGTACAATGGTCTCTCCACCAACGCTTGGCCTTTTTTTCAAGTTTAAACTTAGCAATGATAGCCTTTTTCTCTACGGATGAATGAGCTAAATCAAAGTAGCCATCCATGCACTCAATCTAGTCCTCAAGAACCTTGGCTACATGTTTGCCTTCTCCGGTAAAGTTTCCTGGTTGTGACTTTCGAAGCATAGCATCAATGTCACGATCAATCATAGTCGGTTGAGGTGCAATAGGGACATTGGCATTAGCAAGAACTCCATTTCCTCTAGGAGGCATGATCTATTTCTGCATCATGTTAAATTTAAAATCTTATCAACAATATATTATATTAATCTTCCCGCATTATGAGTCAAAAAGGGTGGGCGGGAGGGAAAAATTTGAACCATAATTTTCTAAGGAATGGGTAGTCATTTACACCCCATTGAAAGATGGATTTAGTTATGAGACGTTAGAAGTCGCCCGCAAAGGTCATTACTAAAACAAACATTTAAATAAAATTCTTGATACATTTGCTGAACACTTCAATCATTTTATTATAACTCAAACCAAACAGTTCCGCTCAAGAAGACAAGTCAAACAAGTGCCACCAACCAATGTCAGTTATAGATGCATCATGAATACAATATTCTTTCTCAAATAGCATGCATGAATGCGTGCATGATGCATAACTAACCCGACTAGTATCAGGCTTAAGGCTATCCCTATAACCTTAAGCATTGGCTCTGATACCAGGTGAGAGATACCCCTCCCTAGGGGTCTATGTACAAAATATACAATTTACACATTTATACAATTTTCAATATACATCAGAGTTGCGGAATCAATTACATAGGGGAGGAGTTCTCAGTGCCCGACCAAGCACGGAGTTTAGGCCATGAGCCCGAACTGCATCCATAGGTACCTAGCGACTAGTGCTACCCCTGAATGGGTGTTATGAATAAAAACGTACTCAAGAAAAAATATAACATTGTGGAGGGTGAATATATGTGTACACCGCGTTGCGGGAGGAGGGAGAGAGAGAGAGAGAGAGAGAGAGAGAGAGAGAGAGAGAGATGAGAAATTGACAACAGAGAATCTTTAAATGCCCATCTAAATGGAACAGGCAACCATGTATTAGTGCAATGACAAATATACCATAACATCAAAAAAAAGTTTATGACAAAACAACTAGCAGAGCACCAGACCCTGTGTAGGGATCGACCGGTCCACCCATCCACTTTCTCTCTAATACAGACAAAGAGAATTTCACTTCGCCAGGAGCGAGCCAAAAAACCTCCATCCTACATGATCCAGACATGGGTGAGGCCGCTTCGCCTCCCTCCATGAACCCAAGCTCTGAAAGGATCCCAAATACTAGCAGGTGATAGGGTATCAACACCAATCATACCATATTAGGCGCCTCCCCTCTTCGATGCCTCGCACTGGGTGTTTAGGCAAAGCCAACGCAAGATCCCCGACGCATTAGCCGAGTAGGTCATTCAACCCCCGGTGCACTAACCGTGTAGATGAGCCTAACAAAAAGAAGAAGACCTAGACAACACTCCCGATCCAGCAAAGCCCCAAGTCAGTGACCCTTTAGTCTAAGGCTAAGCGATGTAGGTGATCCTAGTCTTGTAGCGACACTGCCATGAGAAACATAACACATGAGTCCAATCACAATAGCACTTCCCATATGCACAAAAAATTTCTTTTCCAAACAGTTAGACTTTACAGGGTCCCTACCCTTACACGTCTACCATTAACCATCTTGATCACTTCATGATCCAATCCAAAAACCATAAGCCATAAACCATAATCCAATCACATCACACGGGTGAGCTCTCCACCCTACTTGGGTGAGGCACGACCAATCTGCATAACCACTTTAGAATATAACATGGCTGCAAAAATTTTGGTAAACATTTCGGCAACATAACTCAATCTAGACAAAAAAAAAACCATAAGCCACACCGGATTCCACCATAAAATATCAACCATAATCCATGAGGGAATCTCTGCCCTTAACCATAAATCATAATCACATTGAACCAACTCCCACACTTGGAGTTTGACATATCCCTTGCAATCAATCGGAGTCTACACACATGTGACCCTTAAGATGTGATTCTTTCATGCATAAAAAGAGTATAACGAGCGACTAATCATGATATAAAATTCCAATTTTGACAACATCCAACCATGCAAAGTTGATGCATCACATCTGCACTTCACCACTCTAGCACGTAGAGCTAGTTTTAACCTAAAAAGGTGGAAAGCAAGCATAACCATGCATATGAGGCATCCACATCAATTCATGAGTTCCCATATATCATATGATAACATTCCAACACCATAAACATGATGCAAAACAACTCCGACCTTTAGGTCAACCATAAACCATAACTTCACACATATGCAAAAACAACTTTCTGACATTTTTGGGAGCATGCAAAACATGAAAATGAAATTATTTGACCTCAAACCAATGCATCAAGTTCAGATCCATGATATAGACTATCACTCCATCACATCACTTTGACCATATGGTACTCACACAACAAACGGTAACCCCAAAAGAAAGTCACTTTATTCATATTGGCCTATGCGGTTCGGAATGTTTAACCATATACCCTGATGTAAGTTTAGGGCCATCTAATAAATGAAATCAACTCAGAAAAAACAAACCATAAAACATATCAAAACGGCTCGGTTAACTCACGACGTCATATGGTATCCCCCTTTGATAGCACTCCTACGCGTGTAGGTATAGGTAAAACTGATAATAGAGTGATTAATAACTCCCATTTCCGAAGTGGTTAAGTGGGTTTTCCTATCGGTGAATCTATATACTAGTTCTACAAGGAGCGTGAAGTCAAAAAATTTGGTTAAGTGTAGTGGACAACAATCTATTTTCTGACCATATCTCTTAACTCGTACGTGTTTTTCAGATGATACATAAGAGCGAAAATGTTATAAATGATGTGTTTTATCTATGGTATAAAGGGTTTGGGCTGATTCATAATGGTTTGTGATTTATGACCAAAACAGTATTCCTACTGCTTCTATGACGTGAAACGAAAAGCACTTCTTTATGCACGTGCGTGACCATAACGCATCATGTGCATAAATCAACATGTAAAACATGATCAGACAATCATGAGGCAACCTCGTATGTACTTGGTTAATCCATACATGCACTCATTTACAAAAAAAAAAATCACCGAGAGGGTGACTACGCAGAAAAACGACATAGAGAGAGAGAGAGAGAGAGATGATGACGATGGCGTTTATGGTTTCTCACCATGCTTTAGAATCAATTAGGGGTTGTCAAAAGTCTTCTTGCTTTTTTGCAAGAGAGCGGTGATGAGAGCTACGTAGAGGTATCCACCATGAAAACTTCCGGAGAGCGCGTACATCGTGAAACGAGAGAGAAGATAATAAGCAAATAGAGAGAGAGTATCCTTCTTCTTCTTCTTCACGAGAGAGAAGAGTTTTTGGAGATGGTGATGAAGAGCTTGCACCACTCCGTATAATTGATAAGTAATTCTAACGTCAAGGCAAGAGTATCCTTCTTCTTCTTCTTCACGAGAGAGAAGAGTTTATGGAGATGGTGATGAAGAGCTTGTTTTGGAATATCGTTGAACTGGTGTATGTGGTGATGGTAGAGGTTCCCATACATGGTCTGTTTGTACAAAGGGCGTGGCAAAAGATTGGTCCTCTTGTTTGAGCTGTAAGGTATTGTCCTCCTAGTTTGGCGTCACTTGATAAGTGCGCATCCATGGCACTCCCAGAATAACTGCTTTGTTAAGATGTTGATCGTCGACCACATGAAACTGATGTAGATAAACTATTCCATCAATAGTGATTGGTAAATTATGTGGCCCAGACTATCCATTGTGCCTTTGTTTGCTACTTTGAACCCTATCCTGTTTGGCATTAGAGGTTCCCGCGTGATTTTTTTGAAAGTGGAGTGCTTAACAACATTAGCTCTAGCCCCAGCATCCACTAATGCTTGCTCGATGGTGACATCAGTAAGTTGTAATTAATGCGTAGATCCATTCCTCTAACCATGTAGCTGCCATTTGTATGGATGATATCGGAGTGGTATCAATACCATCATTTCAATGTGATTTTCTTTGAAAGTTTGCTTGCTCCTTGCGCTTTAATATCGGATTTTGTCTTCCTGATGTGCCTGTTCTCGAATGTTATGTGCTTGAATTCTGCGCTGAGCTGCAACATGTATTGTTTTGAGTTATTTTGGTTTCAACGGAAGAAGATATTTCTTTAATTTGCAGCCACTCATCCAATTAGGCATCTCCTCACCTGTTAATCTTGCAAGCTTGATGGTGCCGCTTTGTGATATATCATGTATTACAAAAGGCCCCATCCCTTGTTTTTTGAGTTTTTTGGAGTGTTGTTTGATTATGTGCTTGACTTCTGCGCTGGGATGTTGCATGTATTGTTTCGAGTTCTTTTGGTTTCAACGGAAGAAGATATTTCTTTAATCTGCAGTCACTCATCCAATTAGGCATCTCCTCACCTGCTAATGTTGCAAGCTTGATGGCGCCTCTTTGTGATATATCATGTTGTTGGAATTAGGGTTGTAGAGAAACACACACAGCTTGGAGAAGACGAAGGAAGCTCAAGGCACACAATAGAGAGTGTGTTACTTAGTGTGCAATGGAAAGATTGATAGCCCTAGAGTGATGGGCGTATATACAATGCACGGGGGAAAAAACCTCCTAAAGAGGGAAAAAATGCCCCGACGGTCCTAGTGTGTTCACACACATCACTACCACATGTATATGGTAACACATGTATTACAAAAGGCCCCATCCCTTGTTTTTTGAGTCTTTTGGAGTGTTGTTTGAGGGTATACATTAAAACTTAATTCCCTTTTTGGAACTCCTTGCTAATCACGTGTTGATCATGGAAAGCCTTCATTTGTTATTTTTAAGCATATGTCCCAACTATTGCTCTAAGTCGGGTTTCATAATTTTTCCAAGGTGTCTAGTCTCTCCGATAGCTCATGGCCCATCCATCCTAATTGTGTTGCCACTTGTAGGGTTTTGATTAAGAATTCCAATGGTAGGATCGCATTAATCTGGAATACCGGGTTAAAGGGAGTCGTCCCAATGGAAGTTTTAAAAGCTACTATGTAAGCCCATAAGACTGTGTGTAGCTTTTGATCCCAATCATTTCTTGAGTCATTGACTATTTTGGGGAGTACAATGCATAAGATTTTGTTGGTACTCTCTGCTTGCCCATTAGCTTGTGGATGATACGGTGCTGATTTGCAATGGACCACCATGAATTTGTCAAGGAGGCTTTCAATGACGTCGTTTAAAAAGCGTGATCCCCTATCGCTCACTATTTCTATGGGTAGAACATATCTCGTAAAGATGTGTTCGAAAAGGAACTGAATTGCATTTTGTGCATCATTTTTTTGGGTCACCTTTGCTTCTGCCCATTTTGTCATGTAGTCTATTGCTACTATGATGTATTGTGCATGAGATTTATATCCTAAAGTATGATGGGACCAATGAAGTCAATGCCCCATTTGGCGAAAGCACGTACTCCCATCATTGGCCTTAGTGGCATTTCATCTCTCTGTAGGGGTGGTTTTGTGCGTTGACATTCATCACATTGTTTAACATTACGTCTCTGCATCCATAAATAGGGTTGGCCACCATATGCCCGAGTGTAGCACGAGCTTTGCCGTTTTATCAGCAAAGAAATGTCCCCCTGGCGGTCCTGAGTGTGCTCGTTCTAAGATAACGTAATATTCACTTTATGTAGCACACAGCCGTAGTTGTTGTCCTTTCCCCGCCTATACAGTTGGTTGGCAATGAGCAGATAGTGTTTGGCCTCTTCTTCTACAATTTTCATTCTTGCCTTGCCCCAGCCTGTGGGGGAAGGTCTTGTTTTTTAGGTACTCAACTATGTGAGTACTCCATTTGGGTGCTTGTACTACTCTAAATAGGGTGGCATGTTTCCCTGGAGGTTGTTTTGTACATCTATCACACAATTTTACATATTTATGGACACTGTGTCCCATGTTTGGCCAGTAGACTCCCAGTCTCTTTAGACGTTGGCCTGTCTGCGTTTCTCCATTGTGAAATCCCGTATTCTGTATATGAGCCTGTTTGAGGTAATAGGTTGATTCTTTGGATTTTACACATAGTCTCAATATCCCATCCTTACCGCTTTGTACACTTGTCCTGCTAAAAGCTGGAGATTACGTGTTTGATGTATAACTGATGGTTGTCTTTCTATCTGTAATGACTTGATTGTGAGTAGAGGAATGTACTCCACCTTGGAACCATTTCAATGTTAAACAGATAAGAGTCGGGAAGATCATCATTAATATCTTCAAGTGCTTCCCCATGATATAGTCGTGAAAGTGCTTCCCCATGAAATAGTTGTGAAAGATGATCTGCTAGTGTGTGTGTGTGTGTGTGTGTGTGTGTGTGTGTGTGTGTGTGTGTGTGTGTGTGTGTGTGTGTGTGTGTGTGTGTGTGTGTGTGTGTGTGTAGTCCCCTTTTTTAGACTACCGTGAAGTCAAACTCAAGAAATGGTATAAACTAGGGAACAATTCTTCCAGTGTTACAAGGTTTGTTTACTATATATAGCAGTGCTTGGTGATCCACAAAGAAAACAAACATGTTTGCAAGAAGGTAGTGTCTAAATATTATGATAGCATATATCATTCCCAGACCTTCTCTTTCCGTAGTGGTATAATTTTTCTCTGTGTTGTTTAGCTACCGACTAGAGTAGCAAATGGGAAAATCCACTTTCTTCTCTCCTAGCTGGGCTAATATGCATCCTATGGCATAGCCTGATGCATCAACATAAACATGAAAGATTTTGCTCCAGTCAAGGGCTTGCAAAATTGGAGCAGAAATGAATTGTTGCTTCAACTTATGAAAAGCCTGCTTGCATCCTTCCATCCATTTGAACTTAGCAATGAGGACGTACAACGGCTTAGCTATTACAGCATACATATATATGAAACGCCTATAGTACCCACAATGCCCCATAAATGCGTGCACCTCCTTCATCTTTGTTGGTCTCGGTAGTGTGGCAATTATCTGCACCTTGCATTAGGGAAAATTTGGACTCACAAAGGGGCCTTATAAGGAGTTTGACTTCCTCTCTCATGTCCAAAATGGGTGTGCAGTAAAGTTTTTGCAAATCAACTCTAAACTTGGCGGAGGTTGACAATTAGAATCTACTCTTTAAGATCTTTTTATTTATATATAGCACGTCATGAGATTCCTCATATTTTGAAAGATTCTATTTTTTATTCTCTTGTGATGTGACAACTCCATCTAGAATCTAGAATATCAAAAATAGAATCTTTCAAAATATGATGAATCTTGTGGCGTGCTATATATCAATAGAAAGAGCTTGAAGAGTAGATACTAACTACCAAATCTCTGTCAAGTTTAGAGTTGATTTGCAGAAATTTTACCACACGCCCATTTTGGACATGAGAAAGGAAGTCAAACTCCTTATAAGACCCCTTTGTGAGTCCAAATTTTCCCTAATATCTTGATTAGTGGAAATTCCATTTTTGGACACAATGTGGCCCAAAATTTTATCTTGTCTTACCATGAAGACGTATTTTTCAGGGTTTAAGAAAATACGATACATTTTGTACTTTTCAAAGACTTTCCTTAGATGAGTTATGTGGTCACTTCTTTGATGAGAATAAACACAAAGATCATCCATGTATATCTCTGGAAATTGTCTGAGATATTCCTTGAATGCATAACTAATTAGTCGTTGGAATGTAGCAGGGGCATTGGTCAGGCCGAAAGGCATTACTCTGTAGACAAATATACCCCACTCTATTGCAAAAGTTGTCTTATACTGATCTTCTGCTTTAATTGTCAATTGATTGTAGCCTGAGAACCCATCCAAAAAAATATAGGCCTCTTTTCCTGCTATTCTCTCAATAACATGATCCGTTATTGATAGTGGATAATTATCCCTAATGGTGGCTGCATTTACCTGTTTGAGGTTTACATAGACACGCATTTTGACATTCTTTTTGGGTACTACCACAATAGGTGACACCCAATTGGTGTGTTCAATCTCATAGATAAACTCAGCATCCTTCAGTTTATCCATCTCTTTCTTAATTTTCTTGGCAAAAGTCTCATTGTATGTGTAAGGATGTTGTCTACGTGGTTTGACATCACTCTTAAGGGGTATTGTGTGCTGATGGATCTCAGGATCTATCCCCTTTAGATCTTTGTATAATCATGCAAAGACGTCTTTGTATTGTCTTAGCATATCCACTAGAAGTCTCTCTTCTTTGTCAGTGAGGTCCGGGGAGATGTATGCCGATTTTGGCTCCTCGCCGCTTGGTTATGCTAAGTTGATGCATTTGGATTTTTTAGGCCCATCATATGAAGTTCCTAGTTCTTTGGGATCTCGTTTGGGTTTTTACACCACAATTTTCCTATCTTGAATAGTATTCTTCTTATAGTGGGAAGGTGCATCGAATTTATCATTGTTTGATTCCTCGTCAGTTTCCATTTTTGTTGTCCAATCTTCCCTCAAAGCTCGTTTCAGTTCATTGTATTTGATTTTGCGCTCCATTTTGGACAACTTAATCGATTTCTAGGAATTGCTCTCTTTTTTTTGTTTTTGTGTGCTCTTCTTTTCCATTTTTGGTTTGGTTGAGTCAGGTTTCATGTACCTCTTTGATATCCCGTCTTTGAGGCAATCGGTTGCTTGTACTAACCTTAGGTACTACGTTTTGTTCGATTAACAGAGGTACTAAGTCTTTGTTGGTCTTCTTTCTATTGTTTCTGCATTTGTTCGAATATTTTCGCTGTCTTCAAGGATTTTGGTTTGAGAAATCATAGTAGATCACCCGTCAATCCTTCCGTTTGATGTTTTGACTTGAGGTACTAGACAGCTCATCGTCTGCGTTGTCCTCTAACAGCTTATTTTTTTATTTTTAGAAATGTCTTTGTCCGTTTGGTCAACGTCTCTTACTGAGATTTCATCCACTATGCATCGATACTTGGCAACCCCGTCCTTGTCAGGGACTTCCCATTCTAATTTTGGATCTAGGCTAACACCCAATACCTACAATGGAATGATATCATATCCTTCCTCATCATAGAATTTGGTGAGGGTCACCTCGTTTACAAAAACATCAAGAGTGGCAAGTATTTGTTGCCATCCAAAAGGTTCGAACATCTATTCTAGAAAAGGCTTTGGTATATATTCCTCATCTTGTGTAGTCCTATCAAGAATGCAATCTTCCTTTCACCTTCAGAAGCTTCGCCACTAGTGAGCTTTGTTTTGCATCCAAGCCGATATTCCCCCTTCTTGGTCATTTGTGTGGAGTTTAAGTCTTCTCTTGGGTTCGTTCTACATCTCTATAGCTATGATCTGTGACACTAATTTTCATAGTGACATCCTTGTTCCTTAGATAGATACATTCATAACCCCAATCTTGCACCATTTTGAGATGATGAATGAATGGTCTGCCCAATATGATGTTGAAATTGGTGCTCTCATCGAAATTCATAATAGAAATGTGTGTTCATATGTAATTCCGAAGACGTTACCACAATCTACTCCAAGATGCCAATTGGTCTTTCCATATACCCATCTGCTAATTGAAGTTTCATTCTAGTCTTTTGAAGAGCAAGTTTTTCCTACTTCTTTCACATTGCTTTGGTAGCTATGGCTACTCCAACCCCACTATCCAATATTGCTATCGACTTAACCTCTTTGTACTCCACCGGCAGGGTAGTATTTCCTTCTTCACCTTCATAAGAATTCCCTACCTTGTTTATTGGTACTGGCTCATGTTTAGTTTGTTTCGAGGGGTATGACTTTAGTTTTTTTGGAGAAGCATTGGGTGGCGGAATTATGAGCCCTATTTTTTCAAATTTTCTCCGACCTCCTTCCAAAGATGCGATCTGATTTGCAGTAACTCTAACAGAGTTAGCGTACAACGGATAGGAGATGACATCAACTCATGAAGAGTTTTGGTATCCATCATCTTTGGATTGGCCTTCATTGAGATGGTACTTTATTCACCCTGACCGGTTTTCATGGTTACCAATAAATGAAGGTAAAGTCTTCAATGATTGCGGTTTACTATCTTCCGATATTATTGTACCTGCATCGCCATACAGTGATCTGATGTCATTTGGGTAGAGCCCATGCTCCAAGTGGATCTTTGTGATGGGAGCTGACAGAAGTGTAGCACTTCCATCTTTTCTATTCCTGATCTGTTCCCAGAGCTCCTGAGGCCATTGTTCTTCTACTTCCAAAATTGGCAGTGGTGCTTGAGAATACATTCCATCTTTCGTATTGGCTGCCACCCTCATATCTAATGGTGTTTCGTTTACAGAATTTTGTTGGTATTCCTTTTCAATTCCCTGCCCCTCTAACTCTTGAATTTTTTCTAAGATTAATAATTTAGCTTTTGGAGCACTAGGAATTGATGGTTCCATAAGCGCTTGAGCGCTTGGATGAGATCCTTGCACATCTTTAGCCTCTCCTTTTCATAGCCCAGATGAGGGTATGTTAACCACCTGTCCTTTTGGGTTTGGTTAAGCTTTAACCTTGCATCTTAATCTTTTAAAATTGCATCCAAAAGTTCAAAAACCTTGTCTACCAAGACAGATCCTCCCAATGGTATAACCGATGTTTTCTTTACCTCGTTGTTTTCCTTAAGGTCTCTTTCCCTTTGCCGTTCTTCCTCTGTTTGCAGTGATTTGGTTTCCAATCCCGTTTTTTCTTTTTCTCTTTTGGCTTTCATCTTGTCTTGTTTTGCCTTCCAAGATTTCCTACGGGTTCAGACAGACAAATTTTCTATCTTTGTTTGGCTGGCTGGGATGTTCCTTGCTGCCTCATGTGCTTGGGCTCTTGTTACAACGTTTATCGAAATGGTTGGTTTTGTTTCTGATCCACTTGAGTTTGGCACAATCCCTATCTTATTTATGGTTGCTTTCCCTTTGTTGTTAGGGTTTCTTGGACAATGTGGAATAAGATGCTCAGTGGTACATCCATCACAAAACCCAAAAATTTTAACTCGTTCACCTTTGTTTGGACAAACCCTTGCCCAATGATCACCACCACCTTCATAGCATGGTCCTACAGGTGGTGGAGAAGCTTCTGGAGCCCCCATTGGTTGTCCTTCTCTAGGAGGATACTCCCTAGGTTTGTAGCCATGTTTTCCATGAACATAAGCATATTTTCATTGACCAAGTAATGGTTTTTAGTTGGCTATGCTATATATGAGGGCTGGAACATCTTTTCAGAAATTATCCATGGAATGTGTCCCTTCAAATAATATGTATTCCCATCAAATGCCCTCTCGTAGGTATTGTCTGAATCTTACCGATATGAGACTACTTGGACCATACTCTGATCGGAAGGTGGTTCTATGGGTTCAGAGATCCTTTCCATAGCCTTATTTTCTTGGGGTAAGGGAGGTTGATGTCCCAACACAGGTTGAGGTTTTTCCTACCCTTGGATTGTGTTATTTGGCCCTACTTGGTACCTTGGGGGGGTTAAAAAATTTTGCCGTCCATGTGGTCCATATTGTCTCTCTCTAACATAGTTTTGATTATAGAAACATTCGTGGGTTTCATGGTTTGTCCATTTTTGTTCGGTAGCACACCACTTCAGTACTCGCGGTGCATTTACTCCTTGTCTTTGTTGAAGATTGCACCATTGGGTTGGATGATCTCCTTCACAAGTGTCACATTTTTTGGTGGGATGTTGTCATGTCTGCGGGTTCGTCCTGTTTCCTTGGTTTATCCTCTTGATCACTTCCTCGAACATTTGATCAGCGTGCGGCATAGTTGGGTTTTGCCCGCCCAATTTTATCATGAACTCACTAGTGGTTGAAGAGGTACTACTCTGTCCCTGATCTGTGTCTTCAGTCACCTTCCCATATGCCTTGCAATTATCTACCAGATACAACACCTCTTTTGTGACTTGCTCCAAAGTTACACATGCCTTCATGTGCAAGTCCTTTTTAAGCGTGTCATTTCTTTAAAATCCTTGTATGGAAAGGACTGACAGTCTCTCATCCTGAGGTAGTTCTCGAGCAGGGCATCTTTCTATATATTTCTTAAAACGAAGCGATGCTTCCTTCACCTTTTCTTTCTCCTTTTGCCTAAATGCATAGATCTGGTAGACATTGTTATGCTTGATTCTCCTCTTTATTCCTTAGCGAACTCTCGGAGAAGTTACTCAATACTTGGAAACTTGAAGCTATTTAAGTTTTGGAACGAATTCAAAGTAGTCCCTTCTAACGTCAACCCAAAACCTTCATATTGAGTATGGAAATCAGTTACCTGTTTCACTCTCAACACTTGTTTGAAGATCAGATGCAGGTTGAGAAGGACCTGTCCGCGTTGAAGTTGTTCCTTCGGGTTAGAATTGTTAGAATCCTCAGTCATGATGCTATATGATCTTTCTGACAAAGTGTCAGAGAAGATCTCATCTAAAATGGGTTCTAAAGGCGGTAGTGGTCTCTGATTCATGCTTTCTTTCGTTGAGTGACTGCTCCCTTGGTCAAAGATGCTTGGATTCCTGATCGCAAATTCATGAAGAATTGGTATTGCAAAATCCAAACCGGGTTACTTCATTAGCTACTTTGAATCCCTGTTTGATCTTACTTGTTGGGTAGTATCCTCTAGTACCTGCAACCTGCAACATTTTCTTGATAGCTCTAAGCTTACTGCCGTTCTTGTTGATTCTAGCTTTTAATCAACTAAATTTAGCTAGGTTTTTCAGCAGCACACAATTCCTCACACAACATCAAAAATTTAGGTCCAACTTCAATTTTGAAAGAGCCACCAGGGTCCTGTGGACTAGCTCTTTGGGTGGTGAGATTCTGCTTCTGTTCCGACTCAAAGGAAGATGGATCGTGATCCATGTTTGGAAGCCAAACGGACTTTTCTTGATACCATCAGGTTCAGCATGAGTAGGAGGTCTTATGGTATCAAAATTTTCAGAAATGAACCTGGATTGGAAGCTAGGTCAATTCTATCACTTTGCCAGATCTCCTGCCAGCTTTGGGCTTTTGGGATGGTTTTCTGCATCCAAAGGAACATGTAGAAGGATATAAAACACATTGAGGTGGTTTGGGACCCGGGCAACAAGAGAGGCGACCTCTAAACAACCCTCAAGGCACCCGTGCTGCTCAATTGGGGCTACTTACAACAAGCACAACACAACAACAAACCGACAGTCAAACCCAAACAAGATAGAGGCACCACCTAGTTATTGTATGCAAATTAGGACGCAAGAGAGATTTTGTCACAACCAAGAAGATGAGCCACAAAACACACACACAAGCAACTTACACCAAGACATACCTGTTTTTCTTCACAAAAAAGTCTTAAGTGGACCCCCTTTTGTTGAATTTGCATATGGCTCCAAAGGTGAGCCCCTCCTTGCATGATACCATGACCTAATTAATTATTAGGGGTTTGAATTTATGCATGGTTATGAATTATGCATAAATATAATATATGGATATGATGGAAAAAAACAAGCTAGTATATATAGACAATTCATAGAATGTAGAATAGTGTGGGCTATATATATAAAAAATAAATATATGAAAATATAGGGAGTCAAATAAGGAGGACCCTCATTTGTTTTATTGATGTATATTTATTTATATGAGGTAAGAAAGGGTACCTATAGACAATAGGAATTTAGTGAAAGACAATGACCGATGGTGGAAGGTATTTTTGAGGGTTTTTCTTGGAGTGGATTCACACCAAAAATAAGAGAAGCTTGCATGAAAACATATTTATATGGAATTAAGAGTATGCAAAAATGGTAAGAAAAATTGTGGCAATGGTGAGTCAATGTACATAGCATACATAGGCAAATAACGCACACCTAGGTAGAGATATTTAAATAAATACTAAAATAATTATGAAAACTCTATATTTAGGCCCTATGTACAATGCAATATTTATACAAAAATGGGCCATAGTATATTTTATTTTTTGAATTTATTTAATTTTTTTGGCTCAACTAGCCCAAATTACTAGCTAGCTGAGGGTTTTAGGGAGATATGGAAAAATTTCCTAACTCACACACGATGTTAGCATGCCAACGACAATGAAAACAAGCGCATCTATAGCTCTGCACGAGTCACACTGTTGGAAAGAAACCTTGTATGACGATAGAATACACCAAAGTCGAACACCTATGAAGATGGGCGAGAAACAGCTCTAATTCAAACCATGGCTAAAATTTCAAAAAACTGAGACCATAAAGACGAAGCTTGTGTCATGAGGATCTCTATAGATCATCCATATGCTTGATTCTGATAACCGACGAGAGAGTTACAAGCTTTTGAAGATGGAAGGTCTCTCAAAAGCTCCAAAAAACAAGTCTCTGTAAGCAAAAAAGGATGTGTAGGAAAATGCAGCTATTAAAGGGGGATTTTTTTGGTTCTTATCCCAAGGGATTTTCTTTCCCCTTTTAGCCGACTTCATTTCCCCCTTTGGGAACCTTTTTATTGGTCCACTTTGAGCCTTTTTTGGATAAAAAATGGGCTGTCGGCCACTTTTTGACCAAGGAAGGGGGGGGGGGGGGGGGGGGGGGACAGTGTCTGGGGACCAAAAAATAGGCAGGGTGCCTGTCGAGGTAGTGGGAACTTAGATTGGGTGCCCCCTCCTCTCCCCAAAGTCCACAAGCCCTCTCAAGCAAGGCCAAGAAGCTCCATTAACTCTTTTGATACACTCTTAGGGGGTACCCACTCCCCCCCTTATACCCTCCATTTTTCACTTGCTCCCCCCCATGTGGGGTTATTCCATTGCCACATGGCATGCTCTCCCCAACTTCCCCATGTCCAAACCTGAAATTTTTGTTTTGCCCCCAAACTGAGCCATTTTCTCGGAGGCGTAGCGGGTGACCCCGACCACCAAATATAGCGCCGTAAAGCACGGTTTGGAGCTTATTACCCCGGCTAACTCCAAAAAATTCTAAACATGCCATTGCTAAAAAAAACCATCAAGTCGGCCCACTTGCCGTCTTCCCACGTGCATCCGCCGCCATTTTTTAAGTGAAAAACTATCCACTTCGAGTGCATGTAACTCATGATGTCTGAGTCCGATTTGCAAGCTATCAAGCACGGCTAGGAATGCTCATTAAAAAATATTTTTTGAAAGCTCAACCAACCCAAAACTCAACCAACATCTTGACCAAAACCAAGCTTTTGTACAGGGTTTTTTACACATACACTTTCAAAGCTGGAAGCACTATGTACATATATATACATGAGGGTGGTCAGCAAGTTGTTTTGGCATCATTTATGGCTTTTATACTCATCCAAAAAATGCCTGACATAACTTGTCAACCCCCCTTAGCCTGCTTGATCATTCATGACAACAAAAGGTCCCCAGGGTGAACAATTGTTGCAGCTCATCCCTAGAAACCTCATCCACCTTTTGTGGCGCATTCACACTCTTTGTTTCCATTGATAGCATCTCATCTGTCACAATAGTCATCAACCGTGCTAAATACTTCTTGAGTCTATAACCATTAACACGGGGGGGGGGGGGGGGGGGGACAGTGTCTGGGGACCAAAAAATAGGCAGGGTGCCTGTCGAGGTAGTGGGAACTTAGATTGGGTGCCCCCTCCTCTCCCCAAAGTCCACAAGCCCTCTCAAGCAAGGCCAAGAAGCTCCATTAACTCTTTTGATACACTCTTAGGGGGTACCCACTCCCCCCCTTATACCCTCCATTTTTCACTTGCTCCCCCCCATGTGGGGTTATTCCATTGCCACATGGCATGCTCTCCCCAACTTCCCCATGTCCAAACCTGAAATTTTTGTTTTGCCCCCAAACTGAGCCATTTTCTCGGAGGCGTAGCGGGTGACCCCGACCACCAAATATAGCGCCGTAAAGCACGGTTTGGAGCTTATTACCCCGGCTAACTCCAAAAAATTCTAAACATGCCATTGCTAAAAAAAACCATCAAGTCGGCCCACTTGCCGTCTTCCCACGTGCATCCGCCGCCATTTTTTAAGTGAAAAACTATCCACTTCGAGTGCATGTAACTCATGATGTCTGAGTCCGATTTGCAAGCTATCAAGCACGGCTAGGAATGCTCATTAAAAAATATTTTTTGAAAGCTCAACCAACCCAAAACTCAACCAACATCTTGACCAAAACCAAGCTTTTGTACAGGGTTTTTTACACATACACTTTCAAAGCTGGAAGCACTATGTACATATATATACATGAGGGTGGTCAGCAAGTTGTTTTGGCATCATTTATGGCTTTTATACTCATCCAAAAAATGCCTGACATAACTTGTCAACCCCCCTTAGCCTGCTTGATCATTCATGACAACAAAAGGTCCCCAGGGTGAACAATTGTTGCAGCTCATCCCTAGAAACCTCATCCACCTTTTGTGGCGCATTCACACTCTTTGTTTCCATTGATAGCATCTCATCTGTCACAATAGTCATCAACCGTGCTAAATACTTCTTGAGTCTATAACCATTAACACGGTAGCTATGTAGTGTACCATCTACGTCAGCCAGCTGATATGTCCCATTATCAAACTTATTTACAACGGTAAAAGGACCCTCCCACTTGATCTGAAACTTCTTTTGGAAAGTGTGGTCCAATTTACTATTGTATCGCAAAACAAGATCTCTTTTCTCAATTCCCTTATCTTTCATGCATTCATTAGCTCTTTTCTGGGCCTTTTTACATGTTTCTTGATAGTAATCCAAGGCCAAAATCCTGTCTAACTGCAGACATTGTAAATCCAATAACCTTTGTTGCCAAGCATCTTGTTGCTCTTCATCTTGCAATGACAAAAACTTGAGTGCAGGGATTTCCACTTCAATAGGCATCAAGGCTTCTTTGCCATAAACCAAGTGATATGGTGAGAATCATGTGTTAGTTTTTATTGCCATTCTATATGCCCATAACGCACAAGGCAAATCTGAGTCCCAAGTTTTTGCATGTGTTAAAGTCATTTTTGTCAGAATCTTCACCAATTCTCCATTAAACGTCTCATTAAGTCCATTGCACTGCGGATAATAAGGGGTGATGTATTTATGCTCTATGCCAAGCTTCTTGCATAAGAAATCGAACATTTCACCTCTAAACCCTGGCCCTCTATCAGACAGTAACTCCAATGGCACCCCGAACTTGCAGCATATGTGCTCATACACAAATTTTCCCATCTCCTTGCTGGTAATTTGTTTGACAGCCTTGGCCTCTGCCCAACGTGATAAATAATCCATCGTTGTCAAAATATACACATTCCTCTTACTTGTAGTGGGTAATGGCCCAATAGCATCTAGACCCCATTTTTCAAACACCTCATTAGCCAAGATTGTCTTCCGCAGCTCGGGTTTAAGAACCCTTTTTCCCATCTTTTGACAAGCCAAGCAAGATTTACACCAGTGATTGAGATCTCGTTGAATACTAGGCCAAACATAGCCTTCTTGCAAGATCTTGTGAAGCATAATCTTCATAGCAAAATGACCTACGCAAGACCCTTCATGGTTTTCTTCTAAAATTTTGTAAATCTCCTCCTTCCAAGGCACATGACGCAACACCAGATCACTTCCTTTCATGTAAAGCATGTCACCAATCATTTTGTACTTCCTTGCTCTTCTCATAAAAGCATACTTTTTAGATGAAGGCAAATCTTCAGGCAAGAGACCGGTCAACAAGAAATCCACCTCTTTTGATAGCACCTCTCTTCCATGATACAAAGGGGAATCCGCTTTCAACACAAACACACAAGTAATCATTGCTTGCGCGGCCTCATGCGCTTCTTCATTTTGAGTCCTTTCGACATGCTACAAGATGCATGCCTCAAACTTTTTGAGTAGCGATTTCACTTTGAAGCATAGATTCTTTAGTCTAGGATTTTTATTCTTCCATACTCCCAACACCTACTTTACCACTAACAACGCATCACCTTTGATTTGCAAACGTTTGATTCCCAATTGTAGGCAAATGTGTAACCCGCCTTCAAGAGCCATATACTCCGCTTCATTATTACTCTTTGCATTGAGTTTTAACCCTTGCTTCCTCACAAGATTTCCCTGTGCATCATAAATAACAACCCCACCAGAAGCAGCAGCATGACTTCTTCGATAAGAGCCATCAAAATGTAGCAATGAAGCATTTGATATAGCAGGGGTTTCCACTTTTTTCCTTTGGATTGCCTCCTCTTTAACCAAAACAGGAGTCTCTTTATAAGTGACTAAGTCTGCCAAAGTAGCCCGAGTACTCTCTTCCACTAGAAAAGTGAATTGGAACTCTTGCAGCTCAATAACCCATTTCATCACTGCCTTTGATATATTTGAGTTATTGAACAATTGAGGAAGCAATGAAAAACTGGTGAGAAAGGTGAACAGTTTCTGCAACAAGTAATGTCTAAACCGTCTACATGCATAGACCATGCTAATCATCACCAATTCAACCTCTGAGTACTCTCTTTCATGAGACCCTGCTAGCATAATAAACAGGCTTCATATACTGAGACTCTTTCCCTCTTTGCAACAACATAGCCCCAATAGCATCCTCTCCAACTGACAGGTTAACATAAAACTCCTTCTCCCAATCAGGGGCTTGCATAATAGGTAAGGTGCTCAACACTTCTTTAACTTTGTCAAAAACATCCTCATAGTCACGTGTCCACTCCAAAGGATCATTTTTGACCACTTGTTGCAAAGGATACAACAGCTGTGACGCCAAAGGTATGAAACGAGACAGATATTTGACCTTTTGAATGAAAGTAGCCAATTGTCTTGTATCCTTTGGGGATGACAGCAATAGCAAAGCTTCTACCTTCCCTGGATCTACTTCAATTCCATTTTCAGAGATCATAAGCTTCACCCTTGGCTGTGCCAAATGACATTTTTTAGGGTTTAACTGACCCCCGCATTCATCATTCCTTGCAAAATTCATCTCAAGCTTTTGAACATGCTCCTTGCGTGAGCTGTACACACAAAAATCATCTATGAATCCTTTGACAAACTTCCCAAGGAACGGGGTAAGAACCCAATCTACCTTTCTCTCAAAAGCCCCAGGCCCGTTTGTCAACCCAAAGGGAAGGCAAAGAAAGTAAAAACAACCCCATGGACTGATAAAGGTAGTCTTCTTCTGATCTTCAGGAGCAAGGATAAGCTGAAAGTATCCTGAATAACCATCACAGACGCTATACCTTTCAAAACTTGCCACTGTATCCAAGAGGTGATCAATGAAAGGCAACGGGTAAGGATCCTTCTTGGTCACTGCATTCAATGGCTTATAATCAACACAAACTCTCCAACGCCCATCCTTCTTGGGAGTGACCACTACAGGGCTGACCCACTCAGCATTATCTACTGGAACAATAAACCCTGCATCCAAAAGCTTATCCACTTCTTCTTTTAAAGCATTCATTTGCTCCTTACCCATTCTTCTTAGTTTCTATCTCACTGGCTTTACTCCTTCTATCAACTCAATCTTCACTGGGTCCCCAACAAAACCCCTTATTTCTTGATATGATGTAATGAAAAGATTCGGAAACTTGTCCAACATCTTCAAGTATTCTGCCCTTTCTTTTTGTGAAAAATCTGTACTTAGCATATTTTGAACAAGTCCTTTCTTCACTGATAGCTCTTGCTTAGGCTGCATTAACTCTTCAAGTTGCTCCAATCAACTTGACGCATTTATATCCTCTGAAATTTGCAGCACTTCACCATCTTCTTTCTCCTCTTCATTTAGTAACAAAAAGGACACTTCACCCTCGTCACTGGAACTCGAAGTAGCGCTACTATCTGAATCCTCTGAGCTTCCCTCACTGGTGATTTCAGATTCATCATCTTCAGACACCTCTTCTAATGCCAGAGGCTGTTTGGTAATCATATCAAACATCCTCTTCTCTCCCTTTTTGCTATACACAGCGATTGTGTCCTTTCCCCAATCTTGTACAGAACCAACAGCTCTTAACCAAGGTCGTCCCAATATGAGAGGAAAAGCTCCCAAACCTGCCGGCATAACGTGAAAGTTCACCATAACTTTCACATTTAAAAAAATCAATCTCCAAGCCTTTGACTAGTCCCAAACACTTAAACTTTGGCATGGTTTGCTAGTCGAATCCTAAACCCAGAGCTTCCGGACATGATCAAGCCAAGTCTCTCAACACATGACTATGTGATCACACAAAATTCAGCACCTCCATCAATGTAGGCCTCTCCCATGCCCACACCTTTGTGCCAAGCGTTCACCAGAGGACAGATGTCAGGTAACTCCTCCAGAGACAACACTCTGACATGACCACGCTTCGGCTCTTTTTCAATAGGATTCACTAACAACTTCCACTGCCTCTTAAATTTGGGTACCATGTTCATCAATTGTCCAAAAGTACAATTTACTTTCCTCCCAATCAGATCCTTCTTGAGACTATAAGCTGTCTGACCTTCTCCCAATGGCAAATCCGCTACTTCAAACTTCCTGTGAGGTCTCCTTTTCTTCTTGGTCTTTGCATCTTCACCCTCTTTCTCCTTCCCTTTCTTCTTGCTAGGGCCAGCACCATTTGGTGCCCTTTCCCTCTTCCCCAATGGCATCATATCTACCTCTTTATTCTCAACTTGCACAATACCCACGTGACCACCTGATGTTGAAGCTTGATTCTCATGTTCAACACCACGATCCTCTTGTATATCCAAGGAATAATCATTAGACCTGTCACAAACCTACTGGGGAAGTGGGTACATATCACCTCCCATCCTCTTTGGCTTTGTACAATGAGTGCTGATATGTCCCAGTTCACCACAATTATAACAAGTAGGGATAAACCTTCTTGCTGGCTGAGGACCACCTCGTCCACGACCCGCATTGGCATTAGGTTGAGCTTCGTATGGTTGATCCACCCCTCTACCACCGCCAGGACCACGACCACCTCCAAGGACATTGAGTCGTAACTCTTGCATCATGGTCATCATGTCCTGCATATTATGCTGCAATTGCTCAGTGTCTATAGCCCTTCGCATAGGTTGAACTCCAGCCTCTACCTAGCTCTCCTCATTTTGGCCACCGTTAACTTGTCCATGGACCACTCTCCCATACTCTTTAAGTCTTTGAGCTTTCCATTCTTTCCCCCTGGTAATTACAATTGATTCTTCAAAAGTGGTAGGCAACTTCAAACTCTCTTTCAAGGTTTCCACAAAACGGTCCTTTTTAACATGGCGGGAGGGGTTTCATTTCCCAATGCTCGGGCCCATTTATCCCAAAGGCGGGTAAAATGCATGACAAAATCATCCACACTCTGATTAGCCCTCTGACTGTAGCCCAAAATCTCATGCCAAACTTCATCAGGTGCTTCGACATTCCGGTATTGTGCCAAAAATGCCAGCTTCACATGATTATAGTCCAACACAATCCCTGGCGTTTGTGCCTGTGCTGCCTCTCCATAATTTTGTAGCCAAGCTTTTGCTTCATCCTGTAAACTGTATTGCAGCAGCCGTAACAGTATAGTCGGATCCTGTATGCCCCGAAGCAAGCAAGTAACTTCCAATTTCTCAATAAAAGAGTGCACATTTTCACTAGGCAATCCATGAAACTTAGGAAACTCGTCTGCCATGTTTGATTCCCACACAAACACTTACATGTGACGTCGAAACTACAAGGGATGTCGATGGATCGCTCCAGTACCTAATCCACGTCACACTGGGTAACCCGGACCCCAGTGCTCGGCTTCACAAAACCTCACGACCCTCACGAAGGCTGCAATCCAAATTAAACGACCGCCTCACTTACTATCCATAATAAGCACATACATAGGCGGTTGTCCATAAGGACCCACATCCCCTTTACATTCTCTGCCTACATAGTGGACAATTTTTGCAAAAATTGGAGCACATGAGGATTTCTCCTCAGTGGGGGCACCAAAATGATGTTAGCATGCCAACGACAAGGAAAACAAGTGCCTCTATAACTCTGCACGAGTCACACCATTGGAAAGAAACCCTGTATGACGGTAGAATACACCAAAGTCGAACACTTATGAAGATGGGCGAGAAACAGCTCTAATTCAAACCATGGCTAAAATTTCAAAAAACCGAGACCATAAAGACGAATCTTGTGTCATGAGGATCTCCGTAGATCATCCATATGCTTGATTTTGATAACCGACGAGAGAGTTACAAGCTTTTGAAGATGGAAGGTCTCTCAAAAGCTCCAAAAAACAAGTCTCTGTAAGCAAAAAGGGATGTGTAGGAAAATGCATCTATTAAAGGGGGATTTTTTTGGTTCTTATCCCAAGGGATTTTCTCTCCCCTCTTAGCCGACTTTATTTCCCCCTTTAGGCACCTTTTTATTGGTCCATTTTGAGCCTTTTTTGGATTAAAAATGGGCTGTCGGCCACTTTTTGACCAAGGCAAGTGGGGGGGGACAGTGTCCGGGGACCAAAAAATGGGCAGGGTGCGTGTCCAGGTAGTGGGAACTCAGATTGGGTGCCCCCTCCTCTCCCCAAAGTCCACGAGCTCTCTCAAGCAAGGCCAAGAAGCTCCATTAACTCCTTTGATACACTCTTAGGGGGTACCCACTCCCCCCCTTATACCCTCCATTTTTCAATTGCTCCCCCCCATGTGGGGTTATTCCATTGCCACATGGCATGCTCTCCCCAACTTCCCCATGTTCAAACCTGAAATTTTGTTTTGCCCCCAAACTGAGCCATTTTCTCGAAGGCGTAGCGGGTGACCCCGACCACCAAATATAGCGCCGTAAAGCACAGTTTGGAGCTTATTACCCCGGCTAACTCCAAAAATTTCTAAGCATGCGATTGCTAAAAAAAACCATCAACTCGGTCCACTTGCCATCTTCCCACGTGCATCCGCCGCCATTTTTTAAGTGAAAAACTATCCACTTCGAGCGTGTGTAACTCATGATGTCGGAGTCCGATTTGCAAGCTATCAAGCACGGCTAGGAATGCTCATTAAAAACTATTTTTTGAAAGCTCGACCAACCCAAAACTCAACCAATAGCTTCAAGCCTTTGTATAGGGTTTTTTACACAGACACTTTCAAAGCTGGAAGCACTATGTACATATATATACATGAGGGTGGTCGGCAAGTTTTTTTGGCATCATTTATGGCTTTTGTACTCATCCAAAAACTGCCTGACAACGCCTATGTACAGTTAAGAGGTGAGTATAACCATAGTGTTTGAGTGATTTTGATAGGGTGAGGTAGCTCACTATGGCAATTACGAAGAGCTGAAAAATGGCTATCACCATGAACAACATTCAGTTACTGCAGCATTGGTTATCTTTCGTGGCTAAATTTGTTATAAAGTTTTGACGTTGCATCAACCTTTTCAACTAGTGGACTAGACTCAGTGATATGTAAATTTGATTTCAAAAGAGGAACACGGATAGAGGAGCCCATCTTGAGAAACATGAGTGCCACTTTCTTATTGCAACAATGCTTCGTTTCTTGCTGCAACTAACAAAAGAAAAGTTGCACCAACTATTCGATCCAGGCCAAAAAGACCTCAAACTAGTTACTGACCGGGTTGTGCCCTTGGTTTAGGATATTCTCCAAAATACATGCCCACGTTTGTAGTTTGAGGCTCACCTAGTCAACAACAAAACTATATGAAATGAGTGCTTGAAGGCGCTAGGTGAAATCAGATGCTCGATCAATCTACTTGAAAAGCCTTTCACAGAAAGAGAAGACATTTTTGAGAAAATATTGTTGATTGAGGAGCTATACAACACTCAACAACACAGGCGGAGCAAAAGACATAGACATAGTAAAAGTACAGATGCAGCGGCAAGCAACCAACTCCAAGAACTACTTTTGAGTAATCAATTTAGAGATTGCGCACCTCCTCTCTTCCAGTTGGAGTGTTCGCAGATAGTATTCCTGCCAAAAGCCTGCCTTGGAGCTGGTTTTTTTGGAACTGTAGCAAAGAGTCAGGTGTTGGATAGACACGTTTCAAAGAAACAGTACGCAGCTAAGATCGTCCATTCAAGTAGAGCCAACCAGACATTGGATAATCATGCAGCATTAGAAGCAACTCAGCTCCCAGTTGCTCATCGGGGAATTGTAAGTGCGGTGGAGCTATGTCAAGATGCAGCACAACCATTCGTAACTTTTCCTTTTTGGAATGGGGGTAGTTTAGAAGGGTGGCTATGGGTGGCCAAAGCCAAGCAAAAACAACCTCCTCCACAAGACTTACCACATGTTGTGGAGGACATGTGCAGTCTAGATCGTACTCGAAGGAAATGTGGACTTCATGCACTCAAGAAATATTCTGCATAACAATCTTGAGCCTGGAAATATACTACTCCACTTTCCAAAGAACCCAGATGCTGTGTATGCAGGCATTGGGGGCTGGAGCATTTCAACAAGAGCTAGTGCTTCTTTGTACATACCACGCCCTGCAGATTACAAGCATGAGTCTGCAGCCACCTGCTCAAAACAAACATCCTTGATTGGCTCATGAGTGTTTAAGCAAACAAATGGTCGCGCCCTCCACCAACCACGACATATATTCTATTAGCTATATTATTAGCAAGTTGTTGAAACTTGTGAAGATAGAGGAAAACCACCCAGATAAGCCATTAGAGACACACATTGGCTCTTGGATTTGGAAAGGCATGTCTCTTGATTGAAACGAAAGGCCTCCTGCGTATGATGTAATGAATGCAATAGCAGGAAGTCAATACTTTGGGGTGAAATTGAATAGAGATGCAGGATTGAGGCCTTGGAATGAGTGATGTGTATACTTTCTATTTTTGGAGCCATGGACTCTGGATATTAGTGGTTTGTAAAAAAACAGCTTTTTTGCATCAATTTTGTGCATACTTACCTTCAACTACTTGACATAAGATCTTTTATGTAGTGTAAATTAAGTAAATAAGGTTGGAAAAAACTGTGACTTCAGTCAGAAAGCAGAGTGCTCTCTCTCTCTCTCTCTCTCTCTCTCTCTCTCTCTCTCTCTCTCTCTCTCTCTCTCTCTCTCTCTCTCTCTCTCTCTCTCTCTCTCTCTCTCTCTCTCTCTCTCTCTCTCTCTCTCTTTGTGCTACATGCAGACATACAATTAGCCTAATTTCCATTTGGAAACACGTGCTGACCTCGTGTTATTTGGTTCAATTTGCAATGTTTGTCGAGATCTCCTTGCAATAGAGTCAAACATACTCGTGCATAATAAGTTTAAACTTGCGTTTGGTAACATGTACTGAACTCATACTAGCTAAGTCAAATTCAATGTTTAGAGGAATCCTTTTGTGCTCCTCAAAATTTCCTTCCTATTTTATTTTTTTGACATTCAAAATATCTTCAAGGGATTTTCAGATTGTTCTTGCAATGCCTCCTCTCTCTCTCTCTCTCTCTCTCTCTCTCTCTCTCTCTCTCTCTCTCTCTCTCTCTCTCTCTCTCTCTCTCTCTCTCTCTCTCTCTCTCTCTCTCTCTCTCTCGCATACATACATGATCCTGAAAGTTCAACAAAGCTTAAGCTCATGACCCATTATATTAAAAACATGACACTTTTCCAGACTGCACATACGTTTAAAAACTCCCCCCCCCCCCTTCCCACCCACACACACACACACTCTTATAGTAACCTTGCAAATACCCTCTAATATTCACAACACCCATCGACCATGACAAAATGTAAATCCATTGTGGGCAGGAGACCTAGTACAACAACATGACTCCTCTCTTTCTCTCCCTCTACGGAGGATGATCGGTCTGTCTCTAGCTCTCGTTCGGGCTCCTACAATGCAGTCCCCCCTCTCTCTCTCTCCCTCTCTCTCTAGATGCCATTGCAAACAAGGCATTGTACATACTGTCCAAAGTTTTGCTAAGCGCATTGTACTTTTCTTTGCCACTGGCCTAACAATCCCATAGTACATTAAAAAAAGGAAAAGCTACTTGCATCCATATCTTCCCTCCTACAGGTAATTACTCCCACTATACCAAGCTAGCAGGCTCCCTACTCATTCAGGTTCTATCCTTGCTGAAAACAAACTAAGCAAAGCCATGTGGACTTAATCACCATGGAAGGAGTAGCTCTAAAATGGAAATAGCTCTTATTGAGGTAAAAAGGGGGAAAAAAGAGAGCTCCAAATGTGCGTGACAAAGCATTCCTAAGGTAGGATTTTTGGAAGCTTGGAGACTCAAGATTCACAAATCAGAAAGCCTTGAGTACTTGCAGGCCGACACTTCCAAAACAGACATGCACACAGACACACATACACACACCACACACCTTATTTTAGTGAAAAATGGTTGATGGAGCCAGGGAAGTTCTTGACCTCAGAGTACAAAAAAAGGGGAGCTCATCGACGAGAGTCCAATAAGACATGCCTCCACACACACTCGATGGAATGATTTAAGACTTATATATAAGCAATCCCAAAGAAGCTCAACAAAACCCCATCTTAGCAGTAAACTCACATGCACACATAAGTACACACATACACATATCTTACTTCTGTAAAAATCAGATAATGGACATGGGAGAGTTCCAAACCATGAAATGTAATAAACTGGGGCTTATGAAAGAGAGCCCAAGAAGCCTTGTCTCCCCACATGTTTAACGGAATGATTTAAGGCTCTATGTAGAAACATTTGAACTTCAATATATGTCAAAAACAACAACAAATTATGCGCTAAATGGAAATGCAAACTAATGCATGCATCAATTGCTAATAATCATGCATGCCTCTTACAGTTGGAAGTACTAACTCATGGTAAACGTAGCAAAAAAACTATGGAATCTAGAACACGATTTGTGTGACCTACTGCTATTAATGACCAATACAAAAAAGAGGGGCCCAATCGGTAATTGAGTTGATGAATAGAATAATTAGAGGAGGTTAATTACTCGCCATAGATCCAATATCGGTTAAAAGAATCAAGCAAAATTACCATGCATAGTATTCATGCTGGTATACTTGATTCATATACAGATTTCTCAATCCAAGCAAAAAGGAAAGCGTAGACTCTAATGATGCTTTCCTTAATGTTGGAATTAATGCCATGTTTGAATGGCACAAACAAAACATGTTTTATATAGTAGTGGCAAGTTCCTAAAACTACCTCTCAAGGGTCACATGCATCTCTCTGAAAGATCAAGGAATTAATCAAGCAGCCATGCACCTCTTCTAGAACTGTAAGAGCCTGTCTTAGACTCTTGCGCAACTATATAAAGTATAATTCATATATTGGTTGCCAACATAGATCAAGAGCCATAGTTCCAACAAGATTTTTCTTCATCATATACGCTACTAACCAAGAGGTCAATAGGCCTTCACACTCTAGAATAAGTACATTATTTTACATAGAGAAAGGTTTACTAACATCATAGCACTTCCACCTAAGCAAAATATTAACAAATAGCATAGCCATAAACAGGCTTTTATTCTTTTCAAAGAGGGAAAATGTTCTTCCTAACTACTCATACATGGTTTATTTTTCCAAAAAACATGAAGGAACAACAAAAAAAGACTGAAAAGTTCATGCAAGTAACTGACCTCTCAGAAAGAATGCAACATGGAGACCTGTTTAAAGGACTAATTTTGAGCCGTTACGAAAGCTATGACCAAAATATCAGTCCTTCATTTCCAGTCTTGCATGCAAACTTAACAGTGAAAGATGGCTTTGTGACAGTCGCACTGCAAATAAACAAAGATGAAATTCAAAAATTTGAAGAGTTGATAAAAAAAAGGACCTGGTACGCATACAAAACTTCAGGCTTCATCCTAAAAACCCTAAATTTAATAAAGGGGATGCACCAACTATCATCATAGTTACTGGAAGCTCGCTGATATCAAGTATGACTCCGCAGCCATGTGAAATACTTTTTTTTCCAAGTGCAACTCTTTCTAGTTTGGTTCAAGCATAAGGAGAGAGAGAGAGAGAGAGGAAACAGTTTCGGTTGTTGCAATGCAAGACAGAGACCCTCAGACAACAACAAGGAAAAATATAATATACAAGTTTGATTTCGCAGACGGCACCGCAGAAACTGACTACCAAATTGTACGTCTCGATATGTAAAACCATGCGGTACATTCTAATCTAGCTGGTGAAAAAAAAACCCTTCTTTAGCATGCTAACATGTTGTTATGTATGCAAAGGAAAGGTGGCTTTCAACACTGCTTATGAAGACGAAGAAACTACATTGTGCAAGAGTTTCGCAAAGAGGAGCATGAAATGTTCACTTTGAAAAACTTATTCTCAGGAGCTTTCTTCGGTGCACGATCACTACAGTTTCGTACATCGAAAATCATTGCGCCCGTTAATGAAACCGATCGGAGATTAGAGTTGATGCAAGTTGCCAGTTTCTGGAAAAAAAAAATAGATGGTCAAACAGGTATCAATACTCAATACCTTTTTAAAAAAGGAAAGAAAATCCTCCTCACAGTTTTCAACATGGTTTGCACAGGTAGATGGTTGTCTGCTCTTTTCTCCAACAATCAATCCTTTCTTTACAGGCTGTGAGAAATGTAGAACCATAATTCACAATGCATTGCCTTCTGCTTTGCACTCTCAGTCAAATGAACAGTACACTGCTCACAAGTTACTACCCCTACTCTCATTCCCGACGTAAATGGCGCAATTGAAAGCGACAACAGCTACATAAGGATATCCATTGTTGACAAATGGGTTCCCTTGTTGCTCAGAATCAAAGAGCCGCGTGAGACGTACTTTGAAAAAATCAAAAGGGACTTAGACTACAATTAACTAAGCTCCACCCGAACGCACCGACACTTTACAATAGACAAAATAACATTTTAGTGGGGTACGATGAGCTTCCTGCAAAGCACCAACGAGCTTGATATGTAGCGTAGGTTCCCTTATAGAGCAAACTCAGTCTTGGATGCACTGACTTTGTATTCTTAACGTTAACAATTTCTTTTTACCAATGCAGGAATCTGTTGGATGATGCTTGTCTTCAGCGCCATGGTTCGAAGGAGGAGAAAAATAGTTGTTATCCAATCACTCACCTAGAAGGACAACAAGACATCTTTTTTTTTAAGATCAGCTATTTGAAATCCCTGTAGACACCTCCGTTGCACAAAAACCCTCTGTAGATATTGCCCTACTGTGGTAAATAACCTCTATCTGATTTGGTTTTTTCCTAGAAAAGACATTCATTAGGAAGAGACTGGGGTCTAGGAGGGCCTCTTTATTTGGCAGTTTAAGGAATTCAAACCTTTAGTATTAAGAAAGTAATCAAAGGACATCTTTTGAATTCAAACATGCAAAACAGCTAGTTTATTTGAATTCAAAGTTTCCCCCCAAAATAGAATTTAAAATCTAGCAATTAAAACCATATCATGTAGCATATCTATGGAAAGAGCTCGATCCGTAGATTACAGATCTATGATCTCCACTCAAATCAGAGACCATATGTGGGAGTTATGAAAGGCCAAAAATCATAAAATTGTCCACCTCCTTTTTCGGGGGGAAAAGTGCATCCTTTGACCACTCTTACACATCTCTTACACACCCACCATTCTTGCACACGTGGCGTACACCTATTCGTCAAAATGTTAATCACCTCCATAAGCCCGTGGCAAATAAAGAGGCCCTCCTGCACCCCATCCTCTTCCTAATGTTTTTAAAAAAAACATTTTCTCAAAATATGCTTGTATAAATGCCTCACTAGTGAACTTTGTTATGCAGTCAATAAACCCTAGCTTTTTTGAAGCAGCTTGTACCTTGTTTGCAATGCTAGAAAATTGTAATTCTCTTACAACTAGACTTACATTTGGCAATGTTATACTGAAAATTCCAGAAGACTACGTATACGTCGTCGGAGATTGCCTATTCGACACATTTAGCTATTTGCTTAAACGCTCTTTATCATCAACTGCTTTGAGGTATGCTATTGTTTCAAATTTCATTCTTGCTATCAATAGAGAAGACCACAATGCACTTCATTGCGTACATACTTTTCTATGTATGGATTTCCTAGTAAGTTTGCATGGAGTACATTCATTAGAGGAATACATACACCGAATGAAACTACAAGCTGCTAATGGTGGATTATGGGGTGATCACTTCTGTATCTTTTGGTTTTCACGCTTATTTGAAAGAAGTATTACATTATGGTCGAAAACAACTTCCAAGCCATACATTACATATTCCTCAGAATTCACAACGAAGTCACATATAATATATGACGACCGATCAATGCACGTTGGACATTTTGAACCTCTTGTACCTTCAAACAATGATTTAATCCCAAATGCTTGTAACATGGTGCGAAAAAACTTAAATGCTGTAAGATTTATACATCTTCAGCCTCTAAAAGCATTTAACTATAATGCTGATGATTGCTTATTTGATAGCATAGTATATCTATTAGATAATCAAACTTCGAGTCATAACCTAAGGCAACTAGGCATCTTTCAGCTCCTTAAAAATTTAAGACTTGATGATACACCGATAAAAGAAATAGTAGAAATTCACTTGAGTGCATCTTGGTTATGCGAAACTCATAATATCAATAGCTTCAAGGAGTATATTTAGTTGATGAAATTACCAGCAAGAACAGGAGGGTTGTGGGGAGATGCAGTAATTTTATTTCGGCTGACACGAGACTTGCAGTTAAATGTCAATGTTTGGAGCTTAACTTCTAAATTGATTATCTTCAAAGTGAATTTTGCAAGCAACACAAAACAATTGGATTTACTTTTTTATGATGAATGCGGGAAAGATGGGCACTATGAACCCCTTATTTTTATACCAGAAACAAAAGAGCCAAGTCAAGAAGAGTTTGAAAAAACTACAAAAACTGTAAAAGTAAAGGAAAAGAGAAAAAAGAAGTGGGCAAAAAAACGGACATATACTCAGTGGACCACAGATTTAGAAAACAAGCTTGCAACTCTTTTTTTTGCGCACAAAGAGCTCTCAAAAAAACAAACTTCAGACCCTATTCTTGCAGCAAAATCCTGATATCTAGGCTTCAATGCTACCGAGCATTGTAAATAGACTCTCATACATTCTCAAACAGTACAATATCAGCAAAGAAATGGAGCATGAATTTCCAATTTGCAGAAGAAATTCACAGAACTACTCTCTTTCTTGAAACACACGAATAACTCCTTGCTAGCTTTACTTACAGAAAACAAATACAACACGCATGAACAAGTTTGCTTTCATTTTATGAAGCTCCTCAACCTCCCGCAAAATTATTCCAAACAAATAAAACGTCATTTGCTTTATCTAATAAATAAAAACAAGCAAACACAATATCGTGGTCCAGCAGCTAACATCAGCAATACATAAGCAGCAAAATTGGAACAATATTTTTACAAGCGCGTCCAACAGACACCTTAAAAATTTATAGTTGTTGTAGGCGACTGTTCTTTAAAGAACAGCTTGTTGCTAGATGTTCATACAAGATAAACTTCATTGAGCATGAAACTTCCATTGCAATTAGTACAAGTAATAACAAAAAAACAATTAAAATATGGAAAAGTTGTATGAGCTTTTGTAAGTAAAAAAGGCTCCAAAGTTCTTGTCACCTTTCTCAATACACATGATTGAACCTATAAAAAAAGTCTTAGTTCTTAATGAGCTAGAAGAGCACCTGGTTGCACCAAGAAATACATTTTTGTAGATACACCAATACTTGCACCACGACCAACATTCACTAAAAGGAAGCATAATCAACGTTCCAGTCACTACAAATACAATACAAAGGATCTTGCCACAATTGACTTTAGAACATACAACAATAGGAGTTGCAGTAAAGAGAAAACTTGAGTACAAATCTATTTTAAAAGTGGACAAGTTCAACCTCAGCTTATTATTGATGCACTAAGCGAACTGGTTAAAACTCCTTTAAACAAAAAACATAAAATCGAGGTTAACGATACAATGAATACCATTAGAGATTTTGAGGAAAAAACAAATAGACAATCTTTAGAGCTTGAGAGCGTAACAGCAGAAATAGTTGATTTAGCCAGAGACAATCAAAGTCATGTGAGCAATGAAAGAAACATTGATCTACATGAAGAGGCAACCGAATTGCACACAGATACACTTTTACCTAACTTCACAGACTCAAATGACTTTTTTGATGCTTTTTCAAAAGTTTTAACTCTTGCACCATGCGAGGGAAAGAAATCCCTTGGCCTTTTTATCGATCAACATTGCGAAGAATTGAACTTCCCTACCTTATTCTATGGGAGCCAACGACAAAATACACCTCCCTTATACCACTAATCATTCCTAGAAATTTGCCAATGGGAACTCATGAATAGTGACCGAAGATTTGCAAATCATATTACCAACATCTTTTTCAAAGTAATAAAAATAAGTATCCATCAAATCCACACTTCGACATGTGTGCGTTTGCAAAAAGCTACTCTAAATAACAAACTAATTTGTGCATGAGATGTAAAGACAAGAGAAAACATTGAGGATATTTTACAAAAAGACATTGTCTACTGAGATTTAGAACGATTGAGAACTTCTCCATACTATTTTGAGCGCCTTCAGAGAAATCTCTTTGCAATGATTTGCCAACTCGGGCCACCTACCTTCTTTATCACATTCACAAGCGGCGAGCGCAACTGAAAACCACTACAAGAGGTTCTGAAAAGCTTAGCTTCAACTAGCCTTGCAGAGCAAAATTAACCACTAAACTTAAATGACCTTATAAGAGGAGATCATGTTACATGTGCTAGGTACTATCACCATAGAACATCATGTCTAAGACAATTGTTAAAGCAAACATCACACATATACGGCCACATACAGGATTTTTTTCTCGTCACAGAGTTCCAATCGCGTGGTAGTGAACGTGACCATGGGCTACTTTGGGTAAAGGACGCACCTATCTACAATGGATAAAATCAACAAGAAATCACGAATTTTATCGACACTTATATATTTTGTGACAAAGAAAACATTCTTGAGCATCTGAAATCTAGTCAGACACAGCTTCATACACACACATGTAAAAAAAATAATAGAAAAAAATGCAAATTTAAGTTCCCAAAGCCACCATTTCAAACAACTACAATTCTTGAGCCATTAGAAAATCCAACTTCAACAGATATCGAGAATGCAAAGAACAATTTTGACTTTTTAGACACATATGAAGAAACTGACAAACCCCTTCAATTTGAAGACTTTATTAGAAACCTGCACATCACTCAAGAAGCGTACACTAGAGCAATCGCAACAACCATCAAGCATCCAACAGTATTTCTTAAAAGAAACTTGCAAAACATTCAAACAAACACTTTCGCGAAACACATCATCAATATTTGGGAAGCAAATATTGACTCTCAGTTCTTTTTAGAGCCTTATGTAGCACCATTATACTGTACATCGTATTTAACAAAAGTTGACAATAACTTCACAAAAACGCTCTAGCAAATTCTCAAACATGCAAGGCTAAGCAACTCAAGCATAGCTTCGCGTATCTAGCAATTGGGATTATCGCTATTGAATATGCAACAAATGTCTGCTCAACAAGTTGTATATTTAATACTTTCTTTGCCCCTTTTTCATGCTTCACGATAGTTTCAATTCATGAACACAGCACCTCTGCAAGACCGTGTGTTCATCTTAAAACGTAGACATGAGTTGGAGGCTTTGCCGGACGATTCTGTGGACATTATGAGGGAACCAATTATAGAGAAGTATAAAAGAAGGCCTTCACATCTAGAAACTTGTAGACTAGCTGACATTGCTACGGAATATAATTACATCTATAGTGCTAGAAACAAACGAGCAGTATGAACAAATAAGGAACCTAAACATACGATAACGAGCTTTTTTCAACGATGTCTTGCACAAAATACAGCATGACCCACATATACAACTCTTTGCTTTCATAATTGGAGGAGCTAGCACCGGTAAAACAGTTCTCTTAAAAGCTATTGCAGAACAACTTGCTAGATACTATAACTCTGATAAACTGTGCGACCCACAGAAACCAAAGATCTTAAAGTTGGCTTATAAAGGAAAAGTAGCATACAATGTCGATGAAACAGCAATACATTCAACTTTGCATATACCAATAAATCAAAAAACATTATTGCAAATCCCGGCTTCACAACTAGACATCCTATCAAAAACGTACAATGAACTGAAAGTGGTCATTGTGGATGAGATATAGTTGGTAGGAGCAGGCATATTTTCATACATTGACAAACGGTTGCAAGCCATTAATCATATACATCATCTACCATTTGGAGGTCTGCATATACTATGCTTTGGAGACCTTTATCAACTATCTTCAGTAAAAGACAAGTGGATTTTTGCAAATATTGATTCTCTTAATAAACCATTTGGTAAACATACTTCAAGCAATATGAATTAACACAAGTAATGCGCCTAAACAATACTAGTTTCACCGACATGCTAAACCAAATTCGAAAAAATGAACAAACGGACAGTGATATTCAAGCTTTGAACAGTAGCTGCTTAAAGCAAAATTTCTTCGACACATACACACCTCACCTATTCTACACCCAAAAAAACACAGCTAGACACAACAGTAATGTTTTTGAGGCCATGAAAGGGCGACCATACATACTAAAAGCAAACGACGATCCCTAATTACATCAAATTTAATTTTAAATGTCACGAACAAAAGAGTTGGCTTACAAACAGTCCTAAAGACCAAACCTCTCATGTTGGTTGAGCTATGCGCAGGAGACTACAATATAAACGATGGGCTTGTGAATGGAGCAGATGGCTACTTTCAAACCATAACTACTTGCAATAGCAAGAAAATAATGTGGATTGAATTTTCTAATAAAAGAAGAGGACAAGAAACGTGCCTAAAACACAAAGTATTATATGGATCAGACATAGAACCCACATGGACATGCATATTCCCAATAACAAAAGAATTCCAGGTAACTAAAAATGCAAGTAAAAAAACATACAGAACTCAATTCCCGATTCAACAAGCTTCTGCACGAACCATACACCATTCTCAAGGACTTTCATTCCATCCGATGGCATTCTCGCCTGCTAAGTGTACTAAGCACGGTTTGACGTATACTGCGCTTTCTCGAGCTCGAACGAAAGAAAAATTTATTTTATTAGATTGTCTAGAACAATCAAGCTTCACAGTCGATGACTTTGTAAGAGAGGAGCATGCTAGATTTATTTCAATATCCTAGTGGGAATTTTCAGTCCCATATTTCAGTTGTAGAGATGCAAACACCATCAACATCTTCACATTGAATCTTAGATCACTACCAAAACATATTGAGGACTTAAAGTCTCATCCACTTATTGATATGATTGATGTCGCTTGCCTTCAAGAAGTAAACACATATTCCACACCATCAATAGGCTTTAAAAAAAAGTTTAAAGCAATCCCAACACAAAGCAAACATAACACAACCATTTTATACGACTCTTTGTTGAATGTTACCTCATCAAAAACTCACACATCAATATACTATGATATAATTGAATTTATATGGTACATCAACAACTCCAGGCCTCTACATTTAATTGCATTATATCGGTCTCCAATAACAGTATTCAACCATTCTTAGATGACCTAGAAAAAGTTATAGAGATGCAAAATAGCCAAAACATGCTTGTTATAATTGGTGACTTCAACATCGACATGCTCACACAATCTGGACCGCAGCTGCACTTACAACGAATGATGGGAAAACATAGGCTTCACATTGCAAACACACTTTTCAAAACAACAAATAAAACTTTACTTGATCACATTTGAACCAATGAACCCCTGGTCAATATTGTTGTGCACAATTTTCCAATCTATTGGTCAGATCACGATGCTGTGCTACTTTCTATAATGGCACTCATCTAAAAAAGATAGAAATATAACTTATATAGAAACCAATAAATCCTTGCTTGGCCAAAACTCCTACTTTCAAAGCAAAAAAAATATTTAGTGATGCTCATGGTGCTTATGTAAGACGACCGCTCAGGAACAGAGACCGCCATTTGAAAGCCTAAAGAAATTTGTAAAACCCTTGCTATACTTTTAGAGGGCTTGAAGAGCAATAGTATTGGGCTTCCAGCACAGCCACTTCGATATTAAATAACCGAAATTGCAGTTCTTCAGCTAAACACAGAACGCCCTTACCAAGAAACAAGCAGCACACCCTCTTTTTTTTTTTGCAAAAGCGACAAGCATAAATTAGCATCCCACTTTGATGATGCTCCTGCTTGCTATGTGGACGTTCTAGATACAAAAGCAAGTATCCAAGTACCTACTATTTCTCAAATAATGGCGTTTTAGCTTTATGTGATTTGGAGTGATTTTGTTCTCATGGTGCTCTTCCCTTCCTTCAAAAAGTCTTCGTCAAATTCATGAAGTATCATTGTCCCTGAAAAATCATTCAAATTTCTTCTACATATATCTTTACAAACTTCAGAACTACTCGAGCGACTTGACAAGCTGCTCTATTTCTTGAGTCGACTCAATTTGAGGCAAATTAAGTCTTGTGATTTTGTCAATTTGTTGACATCATACATGCAGGTCTATTCTATCGATAGAAATCTCTAACATAATTGTTTTTAATTTACCTCTACAATATACTTTGAAATAGTTCTATAAGAATGGCAAAATTCTTCCCCATGCTTGTGTTCTCAAATAACAAAAAATAAAACCTTGCCTTATCTCCCTTATCTAATACTCTTGTAGAAAATTTTTGCACCATCATTCTCCACCTTGAACATAGGATTCCAAAAGCTAGCTATATATAGTCAACATAGGCATGGAAGCCACAATCTAACTTACATATGGGCATGGAAACTATAATTCCAAAATTATGACAGACAATGTCGGAGGGAGGCAATAAGCCAAATAGAGAGAGAGAGAGAGAGAGAGAGAGAGAGAGAGAGAGAGAGAGAGAGAGAGAGAGAGAGAGAGAGAGAGAGAGAGAGAGAGAGAGAGAGAGAAGAAGAGAATCCCACATGTAAGTAGATGGTAATATAGAAAACACCTTCCAAAGCAGAAAGTAGCTTTGTAGATTTACAACCATGGATATATACATGCCAAAACACTTGACAACCAAGTACAATCATTGAGGTACAAAATGTAGTTACTGTAGGAAGAAGTGCCGCAGACCAAAGTACATGGCTTCATCAAACTGTAGCCAAAGCATGCAGCTTGCAGCTAGCTGTTGTGACTAATATGTCAAACTTTCTTTTGCTACCGATACAGAACACAATACATTTTGCATGCAAGAAATCCGATGAAGTGTTTTGCAGGGCCATGTAGAAAAAGAGTGTCAATCATATGTGTAAACACTTCCGTTCATATGTTCCAAAAGTATCGTGACATCAATGTCCTCTTGTTTGGTTGAGCAAATAAAAAAGTAGAAATTTGATTATTATAATATTCAACCAAATAACAGTATTCTGCTTAGTAGAATGCAAGCTTGCAAGGGGCTAGAAGGCAAATTGAGAGGTATGCCTAAATATGATTTAGATCTTGATGGTTGATACATGTTAGCTCTCAGAGGAAAATGTTGAGTGCTTGTTGCTTCAAGGAAGGTTTGAGGACTTTGAATTTGAGGTGCTAGAATTGAGAGCAAAAAGTATTCTAAGGAATACTTAGGTGCTTGCTCAAGGACAGGAGACAGTACCAGCTGAAGTGCAGGCATCTATAGTGGACCATGATTTCATTACTCTAGTAAAATTAAGATGCAAAAACACATGGCTCCATTAAGAAAGGACGTGAAGTACAACAAGTAGAGAAACATGTTGTGAAGATTACTAAGCAAGAAACAGAGACAAGGGATGTCACTGCATAGGTGGTTCAGGAGTACCTGGGGAAAATCCAAGCAAAGAGCAAGTTGAAGACTTACCAGGCAAGGCAAAAGATGCTTTAGATAAGATTACACCAACACTTACTTCGAAGGAATCAAGAGACACCTCAAGGCTCAATACCAGCTTGTGTAACTGCTTTGTATTGCTCCTCATAGAAGGACACCTCAAGCCTCAAAATGAGCTGAAAGATACTTTGTATAACTCTTGAGTCTACTTTGTGTAACTCTTGAGTCTACATTGTATAGATGTTCACTACTTTAGGATTGTCTCTGTATAATATTTGGAATCATCCATCAAAAATGCCTCAAGGGTCGGCATGAACTCTCTCTCTCTCTCTCTCTCTCTCTCTCTCTCTCTCTCTCTCTCTCTCTCTCTCTCTCTCTCTCTCTCTCTCTCTCTCTCTCTCTCTCTCTCTCTCTCTCTCTCTCTCTCTCTCTCTCTCTCTCTCTCTCTCTCTCTCTCTCTCTCTCTCTCTCTCTCTCTCTCTCTCTCTCTCTCTCTCTCTCTCTCTCTCTCTCTGGGTCATTTCTGGCCCCCCGCGGACGTTAATACCAAATCAAATCAAATTTATCCCCCCCTAAGACATCACATGCCAAATGATGATAGTTCACTTCTGTAAATAACTATATGTTAAGTCATATTCAGAGTGTAAGCTTTAATTACAGTCAATAAGGATTCTCACCATCATTTCATTAGCTTCTTTGCTCGTGGACTTTGCAATTTCTCTTGGAGGACCACTGCCTTCAGTTTTAAACTAACAATTTGAATAAGAAAACCACGTTTGTGTGCCTGTATGCTTAGCCCAATTAGACAAGGAAAAAGAGAAAAAAAAGGCTGTCAGAACAAAGGTAGAACCAAAGGGGGCACAACCCCATGCAAGGTTGACTAGTCATGTTGTTTATCAACTTCTCAAGATGCGATAAGGGGCCTATATGAGGGAATACTTGGATGGAGAAAACTCCATTGTCTTGTCAACTATGCACATATTCAGTCGGCAGTGCCACTTGTCCTACAAAGGCCTTGTTGAATTCACAATGACAATCCTCAAAATCTAGCTATATAATTAAATATTCTTCTATTGGAAGTTAACTTTAGACTAGATATTTTGAAAGCTTTTACCAGAATGCATGGCATTTGTAGGGAGTCCAAGACTTGCCTTATGATGGCTCTGTCGAACTCAATCCTTGTGGCTTGCAGAACCACACGCAAGTCCCGCAGTTGCAGTAGAGCCATAGCTTGCTCAATAAACACATAATGCTGAATTTTGTTGTACGGGATGAGTGGAAGAGTTGCCTTTGTAGCAGTAATAAGAGCTTCGGTGAAGGAGTACGAGCGGAAGTGCGACGCGAGAGAGAGTGCGAGAAGAAGAGCACGACGATATGGGGAACTCGCTCTACTGTAATGTGTAGAGCATAGTGAGTTCTTATTAGGTTTTTACAAAAGAATATGTGTACATACCTGGCGGCCTGCCCACTTACCTGGGCGACCAGATTGGGCTTTATACCCCAACAACCTCCCACTTAAAGTTCAATGTGGTACTTTAAGTGTGAGAGAAGCTACTATACAAGCTAATATACAAGAGATGTAGAGAAGTGATGTACTACCCTACACATAACTGCTTGCGAAAATGCGCAAAGCTCTCTGAGGGAAGTCCTTTTGTAAGTAGATCAGCAGGATTTTCTGTGGTGTGAACTTTGACAAGCTGAAGTTCCTTATCCTCGAGCATTTCCCTGATGAAATGATACTTCACATCCACATGCTTTGTCTTTGAGTGATAAACTGGATTGCGAGCCAATTGTATAGCACTTTGACTATCACAATATAACACAGGCATCTCTTCTTTGATTCCCAAATCTGTTCAAGCCAAATTGATTCTTTGTATGCCTCTGATGCTGCAACATATTCAGCCTCTGTAGTAGACTGAGTAACACAATCTTGTAATCTAGAACGCCATGATACTGCTCCACCAGCCAATGTAAAGACATACCCTGACGTAGACCTTCGGTTGTCTAAGTTACCTGCATAATCTGAGTCTATAAAACCCTTTACACTTAGCTCCTGACTCCCATAGCATATACGCATACTCTTTGTAGCTTTCAGGTATCTCAATATTCCTTTCACTGCCTCCCAATGTTTCTTGCATGGGTTTGACATGTATCGACTTACTACTCCCACTGCAAATGCAATGTCTGGGCGAGTAGCAATCATTGCATACGTCAAACTACCCACTGCAGACGCATATGGAATCTTATCCATTTCAGCCTGTTCTTCCTCAGACACAGGACAATCTTGTTTGCTAAGTTTCACATATGGTGGCAATGGAACACTCAGTGCCTTTCCCTTCTCCATATTGAAACGTTGCAAAACCTTGTCAATATACTTTGTTTGAGATAACCAAATCAACTTCTTTGATCTGTCTCTCTCAATGCGCATACCAAGTATATGACTTGCCTCACCCATGTCTTTTATGTCAAACGATTTTGCCAACTTTGACTTCAAAGTTGAAATTTCTTCCAAGTGCTTGCCAGCAATCAACATGTCATCCACATACAAAATAAGGATCAGCCAACTGCCATCCTTAGCCTTCTTTGTATATAGACAGTGATCGAACTCACTACATTTGTAGCCTTGAGAAAGTATAAACTTGTGGAATTTATGGTACCATGCCCTCGGTGATTGTTTTAAGCCATAAAGACTCTTTAACAACTGGCATACCCAATCTTCCTTGCCTTTCTCAACAAACCCTTCTTGCTGCTGCATGTAAATTTCCACATCTAAATCACCATGCAAGAACGTTGTCTTGACATCCATTTGGTGCAACACCAAATCTAATATGGCAACCAATGCAAGAAAGCATCTCAATGTAGTCATCTTGACCACCGGAGAGAAGACTTCATCAAAGTCAATGCCTTGTTCTTGCTTAAAGCCCTTGGCAACAAGCCTTGCTTTGTACTTTGACTGACTATCATGAGCGGTGATCTTATACCTGTAAACCCATTTACAAGGTAGAGCCTTTTTGCCCTGTAGTAATTTAACTAGCTTCCATGTCTTGTTTTTATGCAGAGCTGTCATCTCTGACTGCATGGCCAATTGCCAATTCCCGGAGTCCTTCATTTGCACCGCTTCCTTGTAACATGAAGGCTCATTGCAATCAGTCAACATGACATAGTTCATAGATGGAACAAACCTATCAGGAGGTCACGTGACACGTCCAGATCTACGCACAATAGGTGGCTCAGGCTCAGCCACAACCTGTGGTTCCACTCTATCCTATCCTTGCTCCTCTTGAGCCCTGACATTTTGTCTTGCACGTGCAGGTCCAATTTCTTGGAAGACAACTCTTCTAATCTCCTCAACCCTCTTTGGTTTAGAATGATATTTGGATTCATTAAAGTGAACATCATTGATGCGGACAACCTTTCTGAATTCGGGATCCCAAAGTCTGTACCCCATCTCACCAGAATTACCATAGCCTAGAAAGATGCACTTTCTACTCTTTGGCTCAAGTTTGTTCCTAAATTCCTTTGGAACGTGAGTATATGCCTCACAGCCAAAGACTCTGAGATGCTTGTATGAGGGCATTTTGCCTGACCATACCATCTCTGGCACTGAATCCTTCTCCAAAACCTTGCTAGGAGATCTATTTACAAGATGAACAGTTGTTGATACAGCTTCAGCCCAAAACCCATTTGGCAGCTGTGCATTAGACAACATACTTCTGACCTTCTCTTGTATGGTCCTATTCATCCTCTCAGCAACACCATTTTGAGGAGGATTGTAAGGAGCAGTAAGTTCACGTTTTATACCTTTTGACTCACAAAAGTCCTGAAAGGCCTTTGAAACATACTCTCCACCATTGTCAGTGCGTAAGCATTTAAGCTTCTTGCCACTCTGATTCTCCACAAGTGTCACAAACGTTTTGAAAACACTAAACGCTTCATCCTTGTGCTTGAGAAAGTAAACCCATACTTTTCTCGAGTAATCATCTATAAATGTCATAAAGTAAGAAGCTCCCCCTAAAAATAGGTTAGGCATAGGTCCACACAAATCACTATGAACAAGTGCCAACTGTGTATCTCTTCTACTGCTTCTATGCTTATGTGGCTGCTGTGTTTGCTTACCATACAGACAACGTTCACAGAATTCAAAATCATTAAATGAAAAGCCAGGAAAATAACCAAAACGAGACAAGATTTCCATTTTCTTCTTGGACATATGTCCTAACCGGCTATGCCACAAAGAAACGTTCGGCTACTCGGTTACATTGATTACATTTTTAGAGACATTTGATACATAAATCATGTAAAGTCCTCCAGACTTTACTCCATATGCTACTGTCATAGAACCCTTGGATATCTTCCACATGTTCTGTCCAAAAGTGGTGACGTAGCCAGCATCATCAAGTAAACCTGTGCTGATCAAGCTCTTTGTAATTGCGGGAACATGTCTCACATTCTTCAGCGTGAAAGAAGAGCCATTCTGAAACTTCAATTGAACATCTCCAACACCTAAGATCTCACATGTCTGCCCATTGCCTAGCCGAACATGATCTTTAGTGGTCACATAAGAAGTAAACCACTCCTTGTTTGGAGACACATGAAGTGATGCCCCTGAGTCTATAATCCAGTCACTCGGTGCATTTCCATCAGATGCTGTAAGAAGAGTTGAGTCCATTGTATTCTTCTAGAAGTAGATGTCTCCTGACACTAGACTGTCATCCTCTGCAACAGTGTTTGTCACATTTATTTCTTGAATCTTCACTGAGGACTTGTTCTTCTCACCATGGTCTTCAGCTTTCTCTTTGCCTTTTTCTGCTTTCCATTCTCTGTAGTCTCTTTTCATGTGACCCTTCTTGCCACAATGGTAGCATTCTATGTCACTCTTGCCTTTAGCACTGCGGGACTTGCTACGAGACTGATTCCTCTTTCCACCTTTGTACTTTTCTTTGGTCCTTCCCCTGACAACTAAGGCTGTTCCTTTGCCTTTGTCCATTGTCTTTCTATTGGTTTCTTCAGTGAGTAGACTTCCTTCTACACCTGCTATGTTCAAACCATCTGGAGGTGCAGAATTACTCAAAGCTGTGCGAAAAGTGTCCCAAATTCCGGCAATGTGATCAACAGGAACATAGCTCTAACAGGTTCATCAAACTTGACACCTTGAGCTGACAACTGACTGTAGATTGTGTTGAATTCATTCAGATGATTGGACATAGGTGTCCCTTCTTTCATCTTCAAATCAACAAGCTTCTTAAGCCAGTATACCTGTGAAGCTGCACTCTGCTTCTCATAAATATCACTCAGCTTTAACCATGCTTGATAAGCCGACATCTCATCTGCTACATTGAAGTAAACGCTTTCTGCCAAAGTCAGCATAATGGTAGAAAGTGCCAATTCATCCATTTCGCTCCATTCATCTTCGTCCATATCTTCTGGTTTTATCCCTTTGAGCTTTATAGGTTTTATCTGCTTCTTTTGTACCAACACGTGCCAAATCTGCTTCTTCCACAATGGGAAATTGGTTCCATCCAGCTTCTTGATATTGTAAAGAGCAGTGTCCTGTGATCCAGCCATAGCTACGCTTCACAGTGGTTTACTTTCCTGGGAAAAATTCGGCAGAGTTTCCCCTGTAAACTGACCTCTGAACCAATATCAACCTGTCAAATGAACCAAAAAAGCTTCAGATTCTGCATAAATTTTGGCACTCTCCTTTGTAAAATGGCTCTGGTGTACTCAAAAACAGACCAAAAAACAGCTCAAAAACACTGTCTCTCTGACACTGTAAGCTGCGGGTAAACCTGTCATGCACCTGTACTGTCTCTGACTGTCCTGTCACTGTCCTATAAGCATAGACTGCGACAATTCCTCAACGGCAGTAAAGCAAAGATGCAATCCCAACTGTCTAACTCACAGTCAATACATCCTAGCTGCCTATCTAAGGGTGCTCGAGGGATCGCTCCAAGACCTGTATCACCGAAAGGATCTCAACATTCGAGAATCCCCCAGCTCAATAAAACCTCACTCGACCCTCAAAAAAGGATGCAGTAAATCTGACAGTACATAGACTTCCCACAAAGTCATACATCCACAAATTTCCCACTGTATGTTGTAACCGCTGCGGCGGTTGTTTGCTGCGTGACTCACAGCCAGCAAACCCTCAACAGACATACATCATCTCTGACAATACATCCCATGTGGAAGTACCTGCAATGTCATGATGAAATCTGGAATATCAAGCAGCAAACACAAGCTACCTGATGAACTAGTGGGTGTCGCCTACAGTCTGTGTGTAGATGCGCCTGTGTCGTATGTGACACACCTCCAAGAACTGTGAGCCGTCCTTCGATGTGTAGACAGCCACAAATCAACACTCTGGGAGAGTCGATATCCTCAGCACCTGCAGTCGTAGGCCGAAAACCCCAAATTTGCAGGGTCGGATCTGCACCCGTCGAGACCACCTAGTCAAAAATGGCTTGCGCAGACCTTTGTCGAAGCCGAACGGTGACCGAGATGACCTCAGAATGAAATTCTGAGCACACCAAGCCCTACGGGCTTACCCACGAGATTTGGGGCCGTGTCTTCGCCTGTCGAATTTCACTCCAATCTGAGCTAGTGACTCTAGCCTCCTGCAGTGCTGCCCCGAGTCTCGATCTGAGCTCTGATACCAGTTGAAGGAGTACGAGCGGAAGTGCGACGCGAGAGAGAGTGCGAGAAGAAGAGCACGACGATATGGTGAACTCGCTCTACTGTAATGTGTAGAGCATAGTGAGTTCTTATTAGGTTTTTACAAAAGAATATGTGTACATACCTGGCGGCCCGCCCACTTACCTGGGCGACCACATTGGGCTTTATACCCCAACATTCGGTTTCGTCAATAGTGTCCTACATCTTTTCTGACAGTTTGCTCCTACCCATGCACCGTGAAGATGATGAAACAGGTGAAGAAGAAGATGACTTACTTGATTCTTCGAAACCATACCCAAGTGTGGCTGGAAAAGTCAGACGACAATCCACGGTCTCCTCAGAGGATGAGGTTTGTGGCTGCAATGAAGATATTTCAGAGCTTGGCGATGGCGAGTGGACAACAAGAGGTAATTGTTGTGCAGGGGATTTTCACGGAAAAATGCCTACTCGCCTTACTGTTATAAGCGTTCGTGCCATAAAAGCTCCACCACTTACCGTTCCTAGACTTCTGTGCACCATAACTGACATGGCAGACATGCATTGGACAATACTTTCACCCCTCATTGAAATGATTACCATTGATATTCCATCTAACTGTTGGTCCCTTGAAAATTGATAACGTTGTCCCCACTGTTCTACTCCTGATATCAACCTGACTTGTTCGTACTGGTACTGGTCTGAAACTGGTTCTGAAACTAGAACTGGCTGCACATGAAAAAGCCCCAAGATAGCTGATTCTGGAATTGCTTGGTCTTCAGCGCCCAGATCCTCAGTACCCTGTTCCTGGCAAGGCTCTCTAGCTTATGAATAGTAGAGCTTGATTTTAGCTCCATTATACAACCCTGGCAGGAATAATCTAGATAGGTCTTTCAGTCTTACCATGCCATTGGAGAAAACCCAATCCACTTCAAATGGTCCTACCCAGGCTATCTTTAGATTTGGCGTCTTAGGACCCAATCTGGATTGATATAGGAGTACCAGATCCCCTTTCTAAAATTCTTGGACCTTAATCCTTTGGCCATGCTAGTGTTTCCTTCTTTGCTGAACAATCTCCTATTCCAGCATAGCCCGTTGTCTGAGTTCATCTAACTGGGTAAGCTCCTCCAGTCGCTTCTTAAGATTGTGATTAAAATCTAACCCATATTCTACAGCCATTCTGAGACTTGGAATAACAAACTTCATAGAGACAACAGCTTCAGTGCCATATACCATTCTGAATGGTGTTAATCCTATAGTGACCTTATAAGCTGTCTTGTATGCCCATAAAGCAGTCTAAAGCTTCAAATCCCACTTGTCCGGATCTTTCTGCACAATCTTAGTGAGAATAGTCTTAATAGTCTTGTTACTGCTTTTGGCCTGCCCATTGCATCTAGGATAATAAGGTGTGGATTTCCGATGCTTGACTGAAAGCATATCCAGAAGGATCTCCATAGTGTCATTGATGAAGTGTGTCCCTTGGTCCAACACAATCTCCACAGGACATCCATAGCGACAGACAATATTCTCAAATAAAAATCTTGCAGTGGATTTGGTTGTGTTGTCAGGAAGAGCCTTAGCTTCTACCCACTTGGTTACATAGCAGGTGGCCATCACTATATACCTATTTTTCCTGGGAGTAACCTTCTTGAAAGGTCCCATAAAATCCAAACCCCATTTCATGAAAACACCCAGTGGTTGTACTGGTGTTAAGGGACTCATGTCTGTAGTTGTGGGTCTACCCATTCTTTGGCATATGTTACAAGTTTTACAAAAGCTTCTGACATCAGATATCAATTTTTTCCACCATAAACCAGCCTACAAAATCTTCTTGTAAGTAACATCAGTAGAAAAGTGTCCACCAGATTCTCCATTATGCGTCTCTGAGATGACTTGCATTCTCCCTTCCATAGGCACACATCGGCGAAGAGTACCATCAACACCTAGCCGGTAGAGTGAGCCCCCCATGATGGTGAACTTTAAGCTTTTGATGACGAGAGCCTTCTTCTGGTGTTGCTTCCAGTGATCTGGGAAACCACCGTGAGAAAGAAACTGATATACTTCATATAATTCAGGATCAACTGCTTCTGCCGCTTCCAGGTGAAATAATTCAGCATCCACTGGTTCATCTCTTAAAGACACTTCAAAATAGCCCTCCGTACTCCTAGAGAGAAAATCAGCACCACAGTGGTTCTTGCCAGGTTTATGAAAATCCCGAAATTCAAATTCCATAAGGAACATCATCCACCGTATTAATCTGCCTTGAATAATGACTTTATTAATCAAGAATAAGAGAGCGTGATGATCCACATAGAAATGAAACAATTTGCCTAGAAATAATGCCTAAAATTTGTAGCACTGAAAACCATCCCTAGAGATATTCGTTCAGTGGTTGTATAACCTTGTTCAGCCTGACTAAATTTGTGGCTGGCAAAGTAGACAGGATAGTCAGTCCTTTCATCTGGCTCGGCTAGTATCGCCCCCATTGCTAGCCCTGAAGCATCCACATGTACATGGAAGATAACATCCCAATTTGGTTTCCGAAGGATTGGTTTACTGATAATGGCATTTTTTAAGTTCTGGAAAATTTCTTTACACTCAGCAGTCCAATTGAACTTGCTAGTTTTCTTTGTGAGCTCATATAGTGGTAAAGCTTGGGAGGCAAATTTATACACAAACCTTCTGTAAAAATGAATATATCCCAAGAAAGAACTTAACTCGGAAGCATTCTTGGGTGCGTTGGCCTGCTGAACACACTAGATCTTGTCGTTGGCCATTTCTATTCCATTGCGGGATACTACATGTCCCAATAGCTGTCCTTTCCAGACTAGAAAAACAGATTTAAATGGATTCAAACAAATCCCCTTCTCCTGACAGCGCTTGAAAACCATTTCCAGGAATAGTAAATGATGTTCCTCATTTGAATATACAGTGAAATTGTGCATGAATATGGTGAGGAACCGATGAAGAAACGCATTGAATATCTCCATCATACACCCCTGAAAAGTGGCTGGTGCATTGCATAGGCCAAATGGCATTACCAAATACATAAATGCTCCCCACTCTGTAATGAAAGTGGTCTTCCCTTGGTCCTCGGGAGCAATTTTTAATTGGTTGTAGCCACTATATCCATCCATAAAACTGTACATCTCATATCCTGCAATCTCATCAAGCAACATATCTGTGAAAGGTAATGAAAATGGATCCTTGATGGTTTGAGCATTAAGTTTCCTATAATCCACACATACTTTCAACTTCCCATTCTTTTTAGGAACAACTACAATAGGAAAAAACCAATCGCTACTGGCTACTTCAATGATGAACCCAGCTTTGAGAAGGTTGTCAATCTCTTCCTTGACCTTCTTAGCATAATTGGGATTCATTCGGTACCACTGCAGTCTTACTGGCCTGGCATCTGGCTTCAGTGGTATCCTGTGCTGGCAGACCTTTGGATCCACCCCTTTCAAATCAGTGTGTTCCCAGGAAAAAACATCTTTGTAATGCTAGAACATTTTGCGTGCTTTCTCCTTCATTGTTGGGTTGAGATGTTTGTTAACTTTGATCATTCTAGGGTTGTCTTCAGAGCCTAAATTCCATTCCTCGATCTCTTGGTCATCTACGAGTAACCAGTTAGGCCCGCCGCCTTTTCTCTTAGTTGACTCTTCAGCATAATCCCAAGACGTCCCCTTGAATTCCAAATCACTGTTCTGATTTGCCGTGTCCTCCCTAGAATGTGCTGGCTCATCTGGCGTACTGGATTCAATTGATCCTTCCGGTCATACACTTAACTGAACTGATTGTTCTCTTGAATTGAGTTGAGTAAACTGGTCTAGAAACTTCTTCTTCTGTTGTCAGCTTGCTCCTTGTTCAGTAGAACTGCATTGAGATCAATTTCTGCTAAGGAAAAAATATTTAGAGCTACTGACATCCTTTCAATCTTCTTGATCTTATACTTCTGGCATAGTTCTTTAGGTCTCAACTCCTCTCTCTAGCTTCTAGTATTGTTTTTCTGAATCTGGATTCTCCCACTGGCCCCTTATAGAGGCAGAGTTTGATTAGCATAGTCGTGAACAGCTTGTGCCATTCACAACCATGGGCACCCTAGTAGCATTCCATATGCCCCTTGCACATCGAGAACTGGAAAATTGGTCTTGAACTTCTCCTTGCCCACTCGTATTGGCATATTTTTTACCATACCATTAGCTTGCACTACTCGATGATCTGCCATCCGCACTTTGAAAGGTGATGTCTTCAAAAATTTGTAATGCCCATCCTCTGATGAAGATGTACTCCCATGATGTTTACTCCTGCTCCTCCATCCAAGATGACACTTGAAACTCGTTCCCATTGTTTCTGACTTTGTAATCTATCTGAATTAGCAGCACTTCATAATCTCGGACAGTCGTCAACTCAATTGTCCTGGCCTCCGCCTCAGCCTTCCTTCGCTGTCTGATGAATTTTGCTGCTTCAGGCAAAGTTCTTCTAATATCTTCCAACTCTACAGTGAGTTTTTGGATTCTATCACAGATTTTGACATGAATTTCCTCTTTCTCCTTATCAAAGTGGTTGTCAGAACTTGAAGAACTGGTCATATCTTCACAATGCCATTCCTTCATTGTGGTGCTTTTAGTTCCTCTATCAACTCCCAACTCTTCAATCATCCCTTTTACTGCAGCCAGCATGGTCTCAGGTATGCCGAGCTTTGACTAATCTGTCTCAGTAGATTGGGCTGGTATCTTTTGAATGACCCGTGCTTCAGAATTTTCTGGCTGCTCTGGCAGCTTCTTGGCTAAATCCTCTGTGATTTTTGCCGCTAGTTCTCTCTGCTCCTGCCATTCATCAACCACCTTTTCTTTACCGGCCTTCCATACCTCTCTCTATTGAGCCCATTTTTTTCTCTCAGTAGTGACTAGTTTTTCTGGAATCTCTAGGATTTCCTCAATCACTACTCCTTTGCTTTGTGTAACTACGCGTACTGGAACTGGCTCTGGTACCTTCACCCCAGTAGCCGTAGTCCCAAGTGTATCTGGACATTGAGCCACAAAATGCCTATACTTTCCACAAGTATAGCAATTCAAACTTCGGCTCTGGAAGTTACCACACCCTCAGCCCCGGCCAGTCAGCCCCGGCCAGTACCCGCTTGGTATCTACCGTGCCCTGGACCAGTACCACTGGTACCTGGTTTCTCCTCCTAAGAAGTGTTGGCAGTTTCCACTCTTACTAGTTCGGCATTGGTATATGCCACTACTGAAAAGTCTTTGCCCTTTTTGAAATGATGAATCCTAATGCCACAATTATTCCATAAAGGGCCATAGGCTTTACAATAAGTACATTGTGCGCACTCGTTGGAAACATGGTCCTTAGATTTACATTTTGAACACCAAGTCTCCATTCTTCTCATTGGTTGTCTGGTCTGGCTAATCGCAGCAATTTACCGAGGCATCTCTTCAATCTTTCTAGCCCAAGACCCCTTTTTAGGCTTATCCTTGGTCTTCTCATTGGAGATACTCTCAGAATTGTTGGAAACTCCACTTGAATCAGAGTTATCAGTAGAAGAACTGCTACTATAGGACCTCCTCTTCTTATGACATTTTTCCTTCTTAGCTTCTTGTTCCAGCTTCAGGGCTCGCTGCACCAAATCATTGAATTTCTTCGTCGGTGTTGGCACCTTTTGCTCCCTAAGCTTCGTGTTGCGAAAGCCATTCAAGAACCATGCTCGCAGTCGCTTTTTTGATGGTGGTTTCTGCAGCTGCCTTGTCAGCTCCTTGATTTTCTCAACATGGCTTTGGACTGACAATTTCGTCTGCTTAATCTTATCCAGTTCACAAAGAATATCCTCATCACCTCTGTTGTTAGAATATTCCAGTCTGAAGGCTTTAATTAGTTTATTATAGGATCTAAGCTGACAAGCCGGGTAATTGTAGTACCACTTTCTCGTTTCCTCCTTCAGAGTTTGCGAAAAGTATTCACCCCAGTCATCTTCATCAATATTTTTCAGCTCTGCATACTGCTCAAAAGCTTGGATGTGAACATCCAAATCATCCTTCTTGCCTCTTTTGAATACTAGAAAAGATATTTTCAACGAGGATCTGTAATCATGCCGATCACCATTGGTCCTTCCACTTCTCACATTAGAGTCTGGACGCCGCTTTGGAGTTTTCTTACATTTGTTGGTATCTGCATCCCAATTAATATATGCTTCTGTCTTTGTTTCTGTGTCCTCCCTGGCCTGTCTACTGGAAGTATGGCAACTGCCTTTACTACCTTTGGCGCCCTTGTACTCCTGCCTGGACCGAGGACTTTTAGCCTTGTGTGCTTCCCTTTCTACCCTTCTGCGTCTGGACTGACTGGAATGCTGTGAGTCCTGTGCCTCATCAGCCTGATTGTGCTCCTCCTGAGCCTCAGTGTCAGTCACCAACTCATGCTTGGGATCAGAGTCTCTTTCTGACTCCTCAAGAATAGGGTCAACACGGTAAGATGGTGGTTTCCAGCCACGACTGGTTTTGGGTGCCATTACTGCTGTTGAGAAACTTCCAAATGGGAGATGAGTTTTCTAGTCAATCAGCAACAACTCTAGCCACCGTGATCGCCAAAATGGAATTGGAGCTGATCTCTTTAGATAGCTGATTCCAGTGTTAGAAGTTTACAACTACTGGTGATGTGTTAGTTCAAGCGGTAGACTGGACAAGGAAATAGAAACTGAACTGGAATACGTCTACTGAAATGAGAACCAGACTGAAGTATTGAGAATGATGTTCAGATTTAGATTCAGACTCACAGAGAATGAGTACAAAGTATGTATGACTAGAATATATTGTACTGTTGTATTTGGGATTACAGATGGAAGATTACAATGAAGATGATGTAGCTCAAGAACAACTTAGGGCTAAGGATTATGAATCAAAAGCTTAACAGAGGTACAGTCGACAAATGACTCAATTCATGCCCGTGACTTATGACAACCCGATTACAATGTAATGGGTCCTATTTATATGCTTTGGCAATTACTGTGGTAACTGTCATGGTAATTACTGATTGATCCACTATTCATCTCACAGGAGTCGATTCCCACCCAGTGAGACTGTCTAAACCATCTTCAAGGTGTGCCAACTGCCTGAGCATCCTAGCAGAATTCAGTTGCTAGAGAGAGCACCTGAATGGGCACTAACCTTTGATGATAAGCTAGTCAATGCAAACTGGCAACGGCAGTCTACTGCAGACTGTCATTCCTCAGCCATTGAACTAGAGCTCCTGCTTGGGGATAGTCCCACATATAAATGTATGAAAGAGGTCAGAAATCAACTGAAAGAAGCCCTATTGCAAATGCAAATTGCCAGAGGAGTTCTGGACCATAGGGTACAAGCTATTATTGAAGATCAAGCTTCCAGCAGTAAGGGACCACAAGTTCAAATGACAATACGGACACAGGCAACTGCTCTCCGAAGATTGTTCCAGCTGGTTAGAGCCACCAGGAAGATGATGCAGCAGGATAACTAGACTATTCTAAATTTTTTAGAATTTGTACGTGATTCTCCAGTTCTCGTGTGTGCCTTGCTTGCTAGGGAGACTGAGCTGTCTAGGTTTTTTCCAGCCTTGTATTTTCAACATCTGGAACCAATGGATCGGCTCACATACTATAACTGAAGTCGCGAAGCGAAGCGTGGATCGACTCTCTCACTCACTCACACACACACACAGATGCACAGAGACCTTACACAGTACGCAGAGAAGTTTGTTTGAAGGGTTATCTCCCAAAAACTTATTATCCACAAAAGTATAAGTGAGTATATACAAAGAGTTAGAGGTAAGTGTGTTAGGCGGGCGTCCGGCCATATCCGTATAAGAGGCCACTTAGGCTTTAATCCCAACAACCTCCCACTTAAAGTCCAATGTGGCACTTTAAGTAACTGTAAATCTATGAACATAAATGTACAAAGATTTTCATGGCTGCCATCTATCCAATGCCCAATAACTAACGACAATGCACAAAGCCCTCTCCTGGAAGTCCCTTTGTGAGTAGATCAGTAGGATTGTCCTTGGTGTGGATCTTCAGCAGTTGTATCTGCTTGTCTTCAAGTACTTCCCTAATGAAGTGATATTTCACATCAATATGCTTAGTCTTCGAATGGAACACTGGATTCTTTGCCAATTGTATAGCACTTTGACTATCACAATATAACTCTGGCATATCTACTTTGATTCCCAAGTCTGCTACCAATCTCCCAAGCCAAATAGCTTCTTTGCATGCCTCATTTGCTGCAACATACTCAGCTTCTGTAGTAGACTGCGTAACACAATCTTGTAATCGAGATCGCCATGATATGGCACCTCTAGCCAATGTAAAGACATAGCCTGGTGTAGATCTCCTCTTATCTAAGTCTCCTGCATAATCTGAATCAGTGTATCCTCTAACACTCAAATCCTGACTACCATAGCATATGCGCATACTCTTTGTATGTTTTAAGTATCTCATGATACCTTTCACTGCCTCCCAATGTTTCTTGCCGGGATTTGACATATATCTGCTAACCACTCCCACTGCAAATGCAATATCCGGACGTGTAGCAATCATTGCATACATCAAACTACCCACTGCAAACGCATATGGAATCTTATCCATTTCAGCCTTTTCTTCCTCAGACATAGGACAATCTTGTTTGCTAAGTTTCACATATGGTGGCAATGGAACACTCAATGCCTTTCCCTTCTCCATATTGAAACGTTGCAAAACCTTGTCAATATACTCTATTTGAGATAACCAAATCAGCTTCTTTGATATGTCTCTCTCAATGCGCATACCAAGTATATGACTTGCCTCACCGATGTCTTTCATGTCAAACGATTTTTCCATCTTTGACTTCAAAGCTGAAATTTCTTCCAAGTGTTTGCCAGCAATCAACATATCATCCACATACAAAATAAGGATCAGCCAACTGCCATCCTTAGCCTTCTTTGTGTATAGACAGTTGATCGAACTCACTACGTTTGTAGCCTTGAGAAAGCATAAACTGGTGGAACTTATGGTACCATGCCCTCAGTGATTGTTTTAAGCCATAAAGACTCTTTAACAATTGGCATACCAAATCTTCGTTGCCTTTCTCAACAAACCCTTCTGGCTACTGAGAGAGAGAAGGAGACACACGACACAGATATGGGTGGGGAGACTCAAAAGAGTGAGCAGCCCCCTATACACTTATGCTTTGTATAAGGTATACAAGTCAGTGGGCGCCCAGACTCTGGGCGGCCGGGCAAGGCACAGACGCCTATACCCCAACACTTCCCTGAAGAAAACTCTTCTGATCTCCTCTGTCTTCTCTGGCTTAGCGTGAAACTTGGCTTCATGAAATGCACATCATCTTCTTGCTCTTTGGTTCTAACTTATTCCTGAACTCCGTAGGAATATGGCTATAAGCTTCACAACCAAAGACTCTGAGATGCTTATACGAAGGTGCCTTGCCTGTCCATAGCATCTTGGCCACCACTGCACTCTTATCCAGAACCCTACTAGGAAACCTGTTGATCAAATGGACTGCTGTAGCCACTGCTTCCGCCCAAAATCCATCAGGCAACTCAAAATTTGACAACATGCTTCTGACCTTCTCTTGTATGGTCCTATTCATACGTTCTGCAACTCCATTTTGTGAAGGATTGTATGGTGCAGTAAGTTCCTGCTTTATCAACGTACTCTCCACCATTGTCAGTTCTGAAGCACTTCAGCTTCTGACCACTTTGATTCTCCACAAGCTGCAAGAATTTCTTAAAGACCTTGAGAACCTCATCCTTGTGCTTCAAGAAGTAAACCCATACTTTGCGAGAATAGTCATCTATGAATGTACAAAAGTACGCCGCTCCCCCTAGTGACAAACTAGGCATTGGTCCGCATACATCACTGTGCACAAGAGCTAACTGTTCGTCCCTACAATTCCTCTTTGATCTGTGCGGTTCCTGTGTTTGCTTACCATAAACACAATGCTCACAAAACTCAAAATCTTGAAATGAAAAGCCAGGAAAATAAACATAATGAGAAAGTATTTCCATTCCTCTTTTTGACATATGTCCCAGCCTACAATGCCACAGTGACACACTTGGCTGCTCAATCACATTGATTACATGGTTTTTAACCTCTGAAACATGTAAAGTGTACAGAGTTCCTGACTTGCTGCCATGTGCTACAGTCATCGAACCTTTGGAGATCTTCCAACCGTTGTTCCCAAAGACTGTCACATAACCGGCATCATCCAACTTCCCTGTACTGATCAAGCTCTTACGGATTGCTGGAACATGTCTCACATTCTTGAGCCATAAAGAAGAGCCATTCTGAAACTTCAACTGCACATCTCCCACTCCAAGTATGTCACAAACCTGCTCATTGCCAAGTTCAACATAATCTTTAGTAGTCACATATGATGTAAACCACTCTTTGTGCGGAGAAACATGTAAAGATGCCCCTGAGTCGATAATCCAATCACTCATAGCATGTCCATCCTCTGCAGTCAAGAAAACAGAATCAAGATTGCTTGTGAGGAAGATGTCACCAGCTGCTATACTAGAATCACTGTCTGAACTAGATCCTGTGACATTCACCTCTTCAATCTTCACTAAACTCTTCTTTTCATCTTGCTCAGAACTCTTTTTTTTTGCCTTTTTCTTGTTTCCACTTCGTACAGTCTCTATTCATGTGACCCTTCTTGCCACAATGGTAGCACTCTATGTCATCCTTTGACTTCGAGTCACGAGACTTACTTCGGTTTTGTTCCTTCTTACCCTTCTTCTCTTTAGACTGTTGTCTCCCTCGAACGACCAAATCACTCTTGCCTTTGCCTTTGTCAATGTTCTTCTTGTTTACTTCCTCTGTGAGCAAGCTTCCTTCTACATTGGCACTTGTAAGACCTTCTGGCGCGACAGAATTACTTAACGTTGTACGAAAAGTATCCCAACTGTCTGGCAAAGTGATTAAGAGAAACATAGCCTTCACTGAATCTGGAAAGACTATCTCCTGTGTTGTTAATTGGCTGAAAATTGTGTGAAATTCATTGAGATGATTTGACATATCTATCCCTTCCTTCATCTTCAAATCCACCAATTTCTTGAGCCAGTAAATCTGAGAAGCAGCACTTTGTTTCTCGTACATACCACATAGCTTTTGCCATACGCCATACGTTGTAGTCTCTTCTGCTACGTTGAAGTAAACATTTTCTGCCAGTGTCAGCATGATTGTGGAACAAGCTAACTCGTCAAGCTCTTCCCACTCATCTTCAGCCATACCTTCTGGTCTCTCCCCTTTGAGCTTCAGTGGCTTCACTTGTTTTTTCTGCACCAAAACCTGCCAAATCTGCTTCTTCCAGAATGGAAAGTTTGTGCCATCGAGCTTCTTTATGTTGTAAAGAGTCTCACTTTGAGAAGATGCCATATCTGCCAAACTGTTTACTTCTGGGAAAAATCCAGCAGAGTTTCCCCTGTAAATTGGCATCTGTACACAGTAAACAAGCTGTAAACAACAAGCTGAACACCTTTCCTCAGGAACTGTCAGTATTTTGGAAAAATTTTGACAGAGTCTCCCCTGTAAACTGAGCTCTGAGAACCAAAAGATAGCTCAAAAACAATCATAAATAGCTAACCAGTGACAAATCTAAAAATCTCTGTAATATGCTGTCCTATAAGCATACACTGTCTCCTGTCTGGGCGATCACAGAACCTGTATTTGTCTCAAGACTGAACCCTGAACAATGCCTCAACGGCCTGATGCATAAGATGCAATCCAGTGTCTACACAAAGTCATACATCCTATGGGATAAAAGTCGCCGAAGAGGATGTGTGTAGAGGGGAACCCCAGCAACCTAATCCACCTCACACTGGGTAAGATTTTATTTATAAGGATCTGATTGGGGACTTTAACTAATATAAATCCATACATAGATATATGAAAATATCTAGCATGGTAAGGCTTATCTTACATATAAGCCTTTACAAGTAGGGGATGCTTCTCACCAAAGACTCAGACTAGCTTAGGACGTGCCCACCCAACAATCCTTCCCTTGGGCATGGCCTTTACTAAGGAAAGGTAGATCAAGAATCAATGCCACACATGCTAGTAGTCACATATATTGGGATAGTCATACAGACTGTAGTCACACAAACTAGAAGTAGGTCTCATCTGACATGGTATCACACAAACTAAAGATTCGTCCCCTCAAAACACATAAGGCAAAAGGCCACCCATAACTACAGTATAGCTGCCAATGTATACTTGAAGTTGCACCTCCCTTGAAGCTTAGGTGTCTTTTCCACATCTACTACGGTTTGCTGCTACCATTGCCTAGCTCATCCATGGTTCCGCCTTTGGATTTCTTGTTGAAGAAGATATTTTGCATACATAGAAACGTGCAAATGATGTGCATGGTATTGTCGCAAAATTTTCTCTCAAGGAACATCTTACCCACCAATTGTAGTAGTATCTAGTCCCTATCACATTGAGCACACCTAAAGTACCAAACCCATAAATGGTAGATAAAACATACATTTTAAGGTGTTTTGGATGTGCATAATGATATGATCCATTCATTGAAGTCAATTGCATGTGCTTCATGGCATTTGTTATCAATTCTCTTTTGGTCATGTGACTATAGGGAAAACCTTGAGATACATTGAACATTGTACTAGTGTGAAGGATGTGTGTGAAAGGCTTCTTGAGGTTCGATTGTGAGAGAAAATTCTTTGAGGTCTTGCTATGTGGGAGACTTACCTTAAGAGCTACAATGTAGTTGCAGCATGGGAGTCATCTCTTGAAAATATTATATAGTTTTATTTTTTTATTTGGTGTTGTTGTGGAGACAACCATTACGATAACTTTTGTTTTATGAAGAAAAACAATAAAACGGAGAGAGTGAGAGGTAGTTACATGATGGAGGCTGGAATGAAGTAGCTATTTTTGAAGTGTGGATGGATGCCGATTTTTAGTCGTGCCATGATCTAAATGTGCAGATGGGGATGCCTTGGCCTTGCAATTTATGCGGACTATAGCTCTATTGAGTAGGATATGGAAAATGTTATCAAATATTGAATGTGTGTGTGTGTGTGTGTGTGTGTGTGTGTGTGTGTGTGTGTGTGTGTGTGTGTGTGTGTGTGTGTGTGTGTGTGTGTTAAATCCACCATTTCTATACTCACTGCACACTAAGCTTCAAGGGCTACCAAAAGATCAAAAGCTAGCATGTTTGCAAGGGATTTATTGTCTTTGGATGCTCGCTATCAAAAGTTGACCACTTCTATAGAGGTGAGATGGCGGTTGATGATGGTTGATGATTGTGTGAAAAGGAGGGCATCGGACTCCTCCGCACTATTTGGCACGGGCATTCAATCGAGATCAATGGTGAGAGTCATTCGAGCCGTCAGATGTGTTTTTGTAAATTTGGGCCGATTTGTAAATTTGGGTCAAAAAGTAAATTCAGGCCATCACGTAAATTTGGTCCAGTAGGTAAATTCGGTCCGCACCTTGAGCCTTGAAACCACGACCTCCCGTGTGTGGTGCAGGTGCTCTAACCACCACACCTACATGCATTCATTGAAGTATGTGGCATTTCAATGCCACATATGTAAATGGATGCTGATTTGGAAATTCGGGACAATTTTGTAAATTTGGGCAACGCAATCTTGTGATTCAGATCAGGCAAATTTTTAAATTTGGACCACCCAATCACACGGCCTACAATGTGCGTGCCTCACCATTCTCACCTCCAACCTTGATCCCATTTGAAGGCAAATAAAATGACTGCCTGGGTAACAACCTACCCAATTTGTTGCTTTTCTATTGTATTGTTGAGAGCTTGAGAAAGCTCGGGTTTGTTGAAGTATTGGGAATGCCTTCGAACATGTGCCATGTATGCTGCCCTTTGAACTTGCTAACTCTTGAAGATGTCGTTTGTGTTGACCTTGGTTGTGACCTTCAAGCTATTTTTTGCCTCCTCGTGATTTCTCTTAATCACAAAGTTTAAGTGATACCAAGTGTGCCCAAGCTATTGTGCTGCACAATTTGAGAAGATGCGTGTTGAGATGATTAGATGATGTAAGCACTAGGCTTTAATAATTGTCCTTTGAATTTTCCAAGAGAAAGCTTAGGAGAGGCTCCAATTGCTTGCTACACCCAACTCTTAGCTTGGTCAAGATGCTAGATTTGAATCACCCTGAGTGATCGACTTGCATGATGCTTGTTGCAGGCTTAAATCGATGCAACAAATGCAATTATATGTATGCACATGCATACACTAATTAAGTGCTCCCAATTAAGAATTGTAGAAAGATAATAATAGGTAGAAAAGAGTTAAGCTCAATAGCACCCCAAGCTTGAGCTCTGATACCACTTGTAGGGATTGATGGTGCAAGTAGACCATGGGGATTTGAAGTGGAAAGTAGCCATAACTACATTGTAGAGAGAGAGAGAGAGAGAGAGAGAGAGAAGTACACACTTGCATTACTCAATATACAAAATGACTGATATAAAGCCATACATAGATATATGAAAATATCTAGCATGTTGAAGGCTTATCTTCCACGTAAGCCTTTATAAGTAGCGGACATTTCTCACCAAAGACTCAGACTAGGCTTAGAAAATGCCCACCCAACAAGGAGTTCAAACAAGGGGACTTAGTGTTGATGTACCAGTCTAAGCTAGGCACAAAGAAACCCAATTTGAAAATAGCATGGTCAAGACCTTATGAGGTTGATTGGATCTTCTTGAATGGCCCAATACGATTGAAGGATATATCAAGGTTACTGTTGCCAAGGCTCAACAATGGTGCTAAGATCAAATTGTAAAATCCAAAAAATAACCTTTGAATTTATTCAGATTGCCAAATATTATGCATATTAATTTTTGAAAATATTCCAAAATTCAAAGAAAGGGGGGAAAGGAAATGTAGGCGGTGGGAACAATCCCTAGGCTACAGTTTTGACTGGCATTGAAGTGGTAATTGCCAAGCCAACTACTATAGTAACTGCACAGTGGACAGTCAATCAAAGACCCAGTCCGACACCTATAAATAGGGGCCATTACTTCATTTGACGAGGAATGACTTGGGGATGTCTTGAGAGACCTTGAGGAGTGACATGCTTTTGTATTGTTCTCTTGTACTCTTTTGCCTATAAGCTCAGAGCAATATTTTGGCTCATATTGTACTTTATTCCAATTGTAGTAATCTGAATATAATCCAACTCTAGTTCCAATTCTAGTCTATGTGCGAATTCCATTTCTGTTACTATTTCCATTTCAATTTCGATTTCAGTTGTCTGATTTATCTACCTTTCTGAACAGAAAACTAACTCTAATCCAACCTGGAATAGATATTTGAAGAGACCAGCTGATTCCAACAAGACTATGAGGGCTATAATTTTTCAATCATGGTGCTAGGGGAGAATATAAAAATTGCAAGTGATGACATGATATAGGGATGTAACCAAAAGCTATCAAGAATGTGGAAAATGAAGCGGAGAGCAATGTGGATAACCTCCTTGATGATGGCGTGGATGTGTCCCTAGGTGGGAAGCTCATCATCAATGTAGGGATTCACATTGAGTTGTGCAGAGACAAAGTGGAGGCTTCTTGAAATTAAATCACTATGTTTTAACAAATTTGATCCTCTCATAACTACTAAGACAAATTCAAATAGCATGGAACCATCATTTCAAATCGTTATAAATAAAAAACATTAGTATTATTTTGTCCATGTAAATTTCTTTTTTTTTGTTAATCGTGCATTTACTCTACTTTACACACACACACACACAAAACTATATTGACATGAGACAGCCGTTATCTATGGCTCTCAACCCCACCCTAGTGCAACTATACACTTGGAGATCTCTATGATACTCAAGCTCAACTTGAAAGCTAGTTTCAGAAATCGGAAAAGCTTTTATGGCAGCATAAATTATGGGATCACTTTATTATCATCTAGCATAGACAAAAAAATACATATGCATGACATGCACATGCATCATGTTGTAAGCAAGATGGTCGTTACACATTATGAGTGTCATAACCTCAGATCGCAATCTCTCTTTTTTTTATCACTTGCATTTATTCAAAGATTAGGCTCTCTCTTTAAAGATCTAGCCGAGTCCCCACTCATTGGCTTTGATCTATCTTAATGTCCCCACACACATGCATGCATGCGGGCAGTCGGATGGCTTATATACGTTATAATTTTGAACAATAAATATGGTCATGTAGACACAATCACAGAAATGCATTGAATCACACATGGGCATAGATGTTCATGCATTTTCTCACACTCACTATCACACACATTTCACTAGACCAAGGATTACTGATACTTACTGGATTTCTACTTACTTTGTCGACAATGACTGCTAAGGCTTATGATATCACTTTATAAGTAATGGACTTTTACCGCTATGAACACTTCTAAGCTTCTCACGATGCCTGGACATTGAAGTTTGGTGAAACACAATGATATATAGTTATGGAACCCTTCTCCTCGTTTTAAGCTTGACAAAAGCTCGAGTATTCCCATCACTCTGATTGCAACATTGACTCTCACTCAAATCCTACCCCACACACCCACACCTAGAAGGTTGATCCCTTGCTTTATGCTTATTACCAGTTCATAACCCCCTTTTTTTAGAGTCTAGGGCTTGCTCACGAGACACGGCTCCATGCTCCCATGTAGACACCACACATTGGAGGATCATTTTCCTTGGAATCAATAAACTGATTCACACACACATATATACATGTATGTATGTGCACGGACACAAACACACACATGCTACCACTTTTGGCTATGGATCTCTTGAACTACGATCTCATGCTACCCTTTTGGCATCACTCAGGGAGCTCCAATCAAGAGAGAACACTTTCTATACATCCCACATGGGGCACACAGATGGCTACGGCCCGCACTGTATGGTAGCACATGTACATGCATGTGAAGAGCAAAAATCTCTTTAAAAATAGGTAACTTGCACTTACTACTAATAGCTAGCCTGCTTTAAATTCCATCACATGCGACCACAATGATAAGTCTTGGCCTCTGTTGAGTATCGAACACCATAGAAGTCCATCAGTAGCGTGCCATGTGTGGCTCTCTCTCTCTCTCTCTCTCTCTCTCTCTCTCTCTCTCTCTCTCTCTCTCTCTCTCTCTCTCTCTCTCTCTCTCTCTCTCTCTCTCTCTCTCAGTCACACACACACATGCTCTCTTGTGCTAGAGATGATGCAGGTGAGAGTGTGCTCACACACACACACATCTTCTCAGGCTTATGCAAATGTGAGGCACGCACTCAACCATCATCGTATGGTATAGAAGGCAATCACTCATGAGCGCTTGATGTAGCATTATACTCAAATCCCCAATCGGCCAGGCTATGAGCAACATCATGATAGGTAGGTGCCCTTGCACCTACTTAGTACACACACACACACACACACAGAGGTAGATACATGATACAAATACTTGTTTTTTTTAATACATTATTTCTCATGTTTATTTCATTATGTTTGTCATATTGAGGTGCTTTTTATCCAGGGTTGGTATTTGGAGTTGAGTATCAGCTCTAGGTTGAGACACATGAATTGCAGGCCTTTTGGACATGAATAAAACTTTTTCTTTTTAATGTGGACTGAACAAGTGAATTATTGCCATATTTTTGCAGAATTTTGGGTGGAAATTCATCGATCGCTTTTTACTTAAGCTGTAGTATGCCATCTGTTTTTTTAAATAACACTTAAAACATGCGGTAATGATCATACACGATATTAAAGGAGTGGAAACACTCATATCTGGTTATGGTTATTGTCTTTGGATTTTATGAGGTTCAGCTTGCTGACTTCAAGATGACTAAGAACCTGACCAACATCATAAAGTTACTTTGTATACACGGATCCAGACCTTGAACCTTAAAGAAAACTCTGAAATTCATTTTACTGAATGAGGTTTAAATGCATGGTGTGAACTTATGCTTTTGGTGGTTGACAGTACTTAGTTGATGGAATGTTGGCCTTTTTTTTCTATGACTCTTACCTGCATCTCCATGGAAATGACACCATCGTTGGTGGTAAAAGAAGCATAAAATGCGGTTTGATGCTATCCTTACGTGGTGGATAAATGCATAATTTTTGAACAAATGTTTGTAATTTACTTTGAAATTAGTCCAGTGATTGTTACAAGAGCTTTAATCCTCAAGTGGGGGTCTCAGATGAGATGGCATTAGACTGGACTTTTGAGAATTGATCCAATTTACAAAGGAGATGTTGTCCAATTTTTTATAGAAAATGATGTAAAAATTATCATAAATAAATGGCACATTCTCTAAACTTAATATTTGATCTATCTTATGTTGTTAGTTTTTGTTGTAATTCTTGACACCGATAACAAGGGGAGGGGATCGTTGACACCTGTCTTCCCAAGCAATTCCAGTTGTGAGACGGTCTTGTGTTTCTTGGATGGTGATAGGTAAGAGATTCTTTCCTTGGAGTTACAAGGACAACTACAGCAATAACAAAAGATCATCCACTATTCGGTTATTTTTGTTAGTGATAGATGACCCTTGTATATGATTCTTTGATACTAACATGTAATACACTATTTGTCAATATCAAGTTTAAATGTCAATTGTAGTCTTAACTTTATCTACTTGTTATCTAATGTATACAAAAGGTTTGGTTATTTACACGTTGACTGGTCTCTAGTCCCATTGTATGGTTCAATAGTTTGTGAAAACAAACTATTGTCACATAATCTTTCTTAAACACACACACACACACACACACACTTGTTTCTAGCTAGCCTTTGGTCGGGTTAGCACCATATAATGTGCCTAGACCTGCTATAATTTTTTTGACTTGACCCACCTAATCCAAACGAATGGGTTGGGGCCACATTTCCTAATCTGGTCAAGCACATATATCATATAGTTCTATTACCTTAGATTGTAGATTCTCTTGGACTCTATATTTGACAATATACGTAATCAAATGGCTTTCTTAGGAAAGGGATGCGTATATAATTTACCAAAATGGTAACCTTTTTTCCATATGATAAATGCCTCTTTGGACACTTCATTATGATTATTTTGATATTTTTGTTGCTAAATTATTCATATTTGGTTGGGGGTAGGGTTCCACATGGTGGGCCCTACCTCCCACCATGTGGATCCTCTGCTCAAGGATGGGGGAGGGTCACACACACACACACACACACATTTAAACATGACAATTGGTTTTTACCCTTCGTAGATGAGAGCTTTTTATAGTCTGTTCCCACACACGCTTTCTATAGAGCCCCACTCTCATAAATACATATAAAGAATTTCATACATGTTTTCCTATGTAACTGTTGATTAGGAGAAAATCCTAATAAGGGCTCTCCTCACCTATAAATAGAGTCCTTTCCCTTTGTAAAATCAATGATCTCTACTTATTTCTCACTACATTGAGCATACCATTCTCCATCTTAGTTGTAGGGAGAGAGAGTGAGCTCTCTATACACCATTACTTGTGGTATATAGGAAAGCTTCTTTGAGCTAGTTGTAGCATTGCAAGGGAGTGAATGATTCACAACTTCCACTCAAAGTTGTACCTACTCTTGCACATCAGATGAATCAATAATTTTGGTGCAAATGTGGTTCAAAACTCTCTTTTGAGTCTCTCCAATTCACGTTTGGCAACCTCATCTCATTTGGTTTAAGGTGACATGTTTTCATTTTGAGATTCTTTTATAGTATTTGCTTGTATGTGACTCAATAGCTCTTATGTTTGTTTGGTTGCTTGGGAAAATAGTATAAGAGGGTTGTATGGTGAGAGGTTCCCATAACCCTAAGATAATGTATAGATCGCAACATCATCAAACTTAATTGTGTTTCTTTACTCTCCTCTAAGCTTATACACCCATGTCAATCATTAAAATTGAAGCTTAATCCTTGCACAAAATCTCTCTCTCTCATGGGAGATAAAGAATAGGCTCCATCAGTCCCTACTACAATCGTAGAACTTGATTCACAAAGCACTCTCAACATACAACAAACAAATTAAGAGGAGCATCCTATTGGACAAAATGGTGGCATCCAAAGACCAAAACAATGAAAGAGACCTAAATCTCAAGAACCTAGGAATTGGGTTTATGGCCTTGAACAGGTACATCCAAGTCTCCATTAAAACTACATGGCATAAGAGTTAGAGTCGGGATAGCTAATCCACTAAATGAGCAAGGCATTAGTCCCAAAGCTTTAAATAATATTCTTTGTGGTCTAAGAGTCATAGCTATTCTAGGTAATACTCAAGCTGGAAGAGTTGAGCATAATTATGTTGTGTCACTCATGCTGGTCCAGATGCTGGTATAGGTGAGCATAAGAGTCAAGTCTACATATTATAAGTATGGTGAAGTGAAGGAGGAATTAGTCCAAAAGACACTCATGCATTGAGCACAGCGAGGTATGAGTGGAGAAGCTTCTACATTGAAATTTCTTCTTGTAAACGTGGAAGCTATTGCAACATCCTTTGATATCACATGTGCTACATTTGTTCCTTGAAGCACCCATCAACTCCATCTTTCACATTGTATGCTTCTTGACAAATATTACGTATGCATATAGAGTGTCCCATACTTGACATTTTCATTAGACACGCTTCCTTTGTTTCTCATAAGCACTCACCTTGCATGAACAGGTACTTAAAGTCCAATTGTTCAACTCCAATAAGAGTGTATACCAAAGAAACTTTTTTCCCACTGGGTTTTCTCCCTTTGGTCATCTAGGTTTTAAACCCTAATCTAGAAACACTCATCACTACCATCTTGTATATATTCCTTCTACATCAGGTACTCGCATAAGGAAATTGCTACCTATATCACTCGTCAGAGAATTAGAGCAACTAGACCAGCAATGACAAATTCGCCAAGATCAACAAAAATCCTAAGGACCTCACAGAGTGCTTAAAAGTTGGTGAAATATTGCAGAGAAATCGCATTGTATTGGAACCCGAAAGAACAATCCATCATAAAGTCAACGACCCAAAGAGGCCCAGTTCCCAAAAACATAGAACACCAATAGCCATCTTCACTACCAAAAGTGGCAACGATAAGGAGAATGCATTAAAAAGTGGAAAAATAACTCAATAATAGAAGCCCAACTCACATACCAACAACCAGAACACAGTGGGTACAAAGCACTCAAGGAAGGGGGAGTGTCAACTACAAAGAAATTTCAAAGCTAAAGATAATTCTTAAAGAGAAACCTGAAAACAAACCTAACAACCAGATTGCACATGGTCGTGTTAAGGGACGACTATTGAGCCAGCAGAGGATCACACCCACATTTTTGCTCACACGCATCATTTTGTAACCATTGATTGTAATAAATGTCTTTCCGACATTAATTTTGATTTGAGCCATTCATTAAGTGACGGGACTCAATTGAGTTTTCAGCTTGTAATCCCGAAGTAATTTCACTTGCTGAGGTAATTAGTTAGAGATGTTCTCACCTCCAAGGCTGAGGTATATAAGCCAAAGTTTTTGTAACCTAAAAAATTCAGATTATTAATCAAAGTGAGTTTTTGAGCGCTGTGACTGTGTCAGAGAGAGAGAGAGAGAGAGAGAGAGAGTCTTATCTACTTGCTACGCGAGCTACGGAGCCGCCATTGGAGAAGCGACACCGCCATTGTGTTAACAACGGCGAGAGCTACGCATAGATACTAAGAGTGCGCGCTATCGGCTTCTATGTGTGGTAAGTTCCTACGAGCTTCGGTGTGAGTTTTCTTCCAACTCGTGTGTCGGAATGGAGCGTGCAGCATATCTATAGAACCACAACGAGTAGAGCTACACATTAGTACCATCGGAGTCAAGTTTTGATCACCTGTATTTTTTGGCCTGTCTTCATACGCGTTTACCGCACGGAGTGGTTATAGGTTGATTTTGTAGTTCAAGTCTTTAGGGTGTTGTTCTTACCTAGTGTATAGACTTCCCTTTGAGTTTGAGATCGATTCAATGATTCTAGATCCTGTTTCGTATAACATTCGTTCGTAGTACGGATTTCAGTCACTTGCGTATTTTAGAACTTAGATTTGATTTCCTTAGTAGTGATTGTCATTAGAAGGTCGCGTAGGTGATTTGACACCCACCTAGTCGTTTCCATGCGCCTGCGGGTCAAGCTCCGTCCTCGTCTGACAAATTCTGTTGTTGGTTGAGTTCTCGCTATTTAGCTTCCGCTAGCAGCGTAACCGCCTTAACATTTGGCGCCGCTGCCGGGGACAAGAGCCCTAAGTAGGTGACCTTAGACTAATCCTACGAGGTGAGTCGTATAAACTACTTTGTATACTTTAGTTAGAAAAGATCTAGGAGTGGTGGACTTCGAAGATCTCGAGAGATACTAGGAAGTGGGGTATTCCTGGGTCTTCCGTGTTGACAGTATTTTTAGTTTAGCTTAGATTTGTTTGTTGTTTTGTTGGAGTTGAGTAGTTGTTGATAGCAGAAGAATTTGCTAGTCTGTGAGTGGCAGTGGATCTCTTTAAAATCACAATTACCAAACCCATTTTATGATTAGGAATATCTTAGGTAGGACTTCATTTGATCCTGATCTAGAGCTAGTAGTAATCATTGGAGTATTTGCTTGATATGGTTGATTGCATGTTAGATCACTAAACCGTCGAGTTAGTAGTGAAACTTGCAATAAACAAAAGTCAGAGAAATTTTCTGTGTATCTGGGAGTTGCTGAGCACTTGAGAAATCTTTAGGAAGGATTCTGTGCCAAAAAACTGGAAATCTGCAACTTTAGACATCATACGTGTATGATGTCTAAATGACCAAACAGAGACCAAAACAGAAATTTTGACTTTACCAGAGTGTTCAAAAGGGGGGTTATACCCTAATTTTAACTTAAAACAAGAGCATTAACATTCAAAGAAACCCAAGAATACAAGTCGGAGTCCAAGAAACGCAAAGAATAGGAAATTTTGGATTCAGATCTTGTTTTTACATTCAAACCTGACAAAAACACTTGAAACTCAAGTATAAACATTGGAGAAGGCTTAAAACCAAGAATAGTCAAAATCTGGGACAAAAGACATCTTACGCGTATAATGTCTTTTAGCACATCCACTGCTTATTTTCGATATCTGACCTGACAAGATTGTTACAAACACTGTAGAAAGCATAAATATCAAGTCTTGACCCAAATTGATGAAAAAAACATCATACGCGTATGATGTCTTTGACCTAATTTTGGACATATTTTGATACTTTGCCAACACAGATCCATTGTAATAGCTGTCTAGAGGTTATATTTCAAGTTTCATCCCATTTGGATCACAATTGACCCAAAACAAGTCAAAAGCAGAAAATTGCCAAGAAAAGCCTAAATTAGCCATAACTTGCTCAAACAGAGTTCAAACTAAATTTTGTGAGTGGACAGAGCATAAGGGGGCTACTGAGAGTGAGCATAACCAAAATAGTCCAAATCTGTGAAAAAAGACATCATACGCGTATCATGTCTTTTTCAGCATAACTGCAACAAAATTCTCACTTGATGAAACAGAAGTTGTCCAACTGACAAGATTAAACAATTGACCAAGTATCAATCAGTTTGGATCAATTCTGACCACAAAAACTTGGGAAAACAAATTGCCGAGACGGAAAAGTTAAAGTCCTTTAGGGGAATTGATGAATTTGAGATCGGGCAGGAATCTCCAAAATAACCAACCAAAACAAGGGGAACAAGCAAGTGTCATATCAAGCGAGGGAAGTGTAAACCAAAGTTGGGTGCAACCATTAGAGCCGATCTTTGAAGGAAGTGTTTCTGATACTTCTTCGGAGAGATCTTACGAGATTTTCACCGAACACTTGGAACACTTGAACCTGAACAACAGAGAAAATATGGCAGCAGGATCATCAAACCCTTCCACCACAATGAAGCTATTGTTCATAAAATACCAGTACGACAATGAGCAAGATGCCAAGATCTACAAAGATGGAATGGACCGCTATTGTGTAAAGATAGAAGATAAACCTAGTGAGTTCAAGGACTTAGTGCCTGTGAGCTATAGCGGAGATAGATATCTAGATGACGAGGGTACCATGTACTTGGTAGTCCTAAACCCTAACATTGTGGACAAGTGGAGATTGATGGGCACCAAAGCCAAAGTAGATGAAGAACTTGAGGAGAAAGCACCAATAATGAACTTCCCTGGTGCGAGGTTAAGAAGAGAGAATGAAACTACAAGGATCAACACTGATAACATCTATGTGGGGCTATACAAATATAATAATGGGGATCAAGATCTCTATTATAGATGTGAAGAACCCTACACCGGAGAGTTGACAGACCAAAAAAGACTTTATGTCTTTACCTACACAGAGGGATCAGAAGTGAAAATTGCCGCTTACGACAAGTATGGGAGGCAATACTCAACAATGGGCAAGAAAGAATTAGAAGGGTATACATACTTTGGGGGACCACTACATCAGTATTATGTTACTTCTAGCTCACAAAGACCAACACCAACAAATGGAGTGCAAAACCCAATGACAACAGGAGGACAAAGAACTCAGGCTGCTGACTGTTTCAGTCAACCTCAGTACTCGAAGCCCAGACCAATGGGATCATTACATCTCAGAGAGTCAATGGATACGAATCGAGGTAGTGCAGTTCCAATCCCCACATATACCACTCCAGGTCCAAGGTTCGAAGCGGAACCATCACATTTACCTCCTAGTAGTAGACTCAGGGCAGGGGAACCGACAAGGGTAACCCATGAAGTCCATGATGCTAGAGAAAGCTTTAGCCGGGAGACAGGAGCAATGAGATTGGTAGCAGACCATAGACGTATGAGACCATCTCAAGTAGCCAAGTGTATGCCAAAGAAGTATGGTGATTCAGGAGATCCGTATGCACATGTGTCACTCTTTAAGCAAGTCTTAAGAGCTGAGCAGATAACAGATTTCCATACACAATACGAGGGATTTGGTCTTACTCTAGAAGGTACGGCATTGACATGGTTTCAACCACTGAACAGAGGGGGATTCCATGACATTGACCATTTGCTAAGAGAGTTTGCTGAGGAATTCTCAAAACGAGGGATTAAGCACAATACGGTCTCACAAATATATGCTTTTAAACAGAGAGAACACGAAAAAGTGAAGGAAGCTTCACTTCGCTTCAAACAATACATTGAGAGATGTCCAATACGTGAACGACCACAAGATGACAGACTATCTGTTCTCTTTATTGAAGGATTGAGAAACGACACTCTCAAGAAGGACTTGCACTTGAAAGCTTGTACAAGTTTCGAGCAAGTAACGAGAGAAGCATTGTACTTAGTGGATAACTGTATGGTTTATGGAGAGGTGTCAGCGGATACAGATTTTGCATCCAGTATCTCTTCCTCCGTAGCGAGCGAGACTACCACTAAAAAGAATGTTCAAACAACAACCATGCCAAATGTAGAGCAAATGATAGAACATGCTCTAAAAAGGATGGCACCATACCAAAAACCATTGCCAAAACCACTGAAATGGTGTGCTATTGAACAAAAATGGACAAACCATCCAACAGAGGAGTGCTATTACAACAAAGGGTATGTAAGGGAGCGTCAGTATGCACCTCCTGCTCAATTAGCACCACCTCAGGTACATCCAGTACCTCGATACCCAACGAGAAATGTACCAGGACCTATGGGGATAGAAAGACCGCAACCGGTATTGAGACAACAACCACCTTTACCAGGAGCAAGACCAGTGGGCATTAGATATGCACCAACCTTAGAGAATCAGGAAGAACAAGCCTTAGTGCCTGTTCAAGCCTATTATGAAGAATCTGGTGCACACATGTCTCCAACTGTGTATTACCCACCAGAAGAACCCAAACAACCAGAACCATGGGGCATGATTGGGAATTTTGGAACACCAACAGTTACAAGTGCTTCTGATGAAGAGAGATACAATTTGGATGCAAGAACATTGATGTTCATAGCTCATGGAGGGTTAACAGGACAAAGACCATCCTATCCACAAAGGACGAATCAAGTGGGACCAAGACCAGCATTAGGACCCTGTTACAAGTGTGGAGGTGACCATCTGATGAATGTTTGTCCACATACGGAAATCATTAGAATTAACGCTTATTGCACTGAGTGTGGGGTTACTCACTTCATTGAGGATTGTTCAAAGAATCCAAACAAAGTGCAAAAGACGACATTGAATATGCTAGAAACTATTCCTACCAGAAGTGGGTCCGAAAATGAAACTCTGATACCAACGCAAGTTGTTACTAGAGCTCAAGCTAAGAAAACCACTAGAGAACCTGAGAATGGAAAGTTAGCGACTGAAGTGGTTAGTCAAGGACCGCGGACTCAGAGAAACACATGGAAATCTAGAAAAGCACGCATGAAGTTGAGAAAAGAACGTGAAGACGCTATTCTAGCTGAGGAACTAAAGCAAACTCAAGATAGATTAGAAAAACTTGAGAGTCAAAACGGGAAACGAGAGATGAGCCCGAAAAGAACGAAACAAAAGAGTATCAAAGAGACAACGAGCTTAAGCTCAGGGGGGTCAGTGCTAGTTGACAAAGTACACGAACCATTGGACGCACTGATGAGAGCTTACGAAGCTAGGTTAAAGAACAACCAAACACAAGAACAGAGGTGGATGACATACCCAAACGCAGAATTGGAAAAGCAGAGACTTGAAATGTGCCAGAGAATGATCGAGACTGCATAAGCCTTATTAGAACCACCAAGAGAAACAATGAATTGTGGAACGGAAAACCCAATTCAGCAAGAGACTATCATTTCACGGGTAGCTGAAAAGACTCCCAGTGCACAAAAGCCTGAAAATACACACAAGGATGACCGCATAGTATTGAACACAACCGATCAGGAAATAGAGAGTTTTCATCCGGTCATACAGAGGTCTTACGGAAGAGATGAGGATTACAATGAATTTTGGAAACAAGTGAGAGAGGCAAACTTTGCAAACGAGCTAAGTTGCCAAGCTAATCAGACAAATTGGGAAAAGGACATCAGGAATCCTCCCATAGTGGAATTTGAGGCAGGATCTCAAGTGGACTTGGATCTGCAATCTTACTGGGGAGATGGGGGCTCTGTTAGAACAATGGAGAGCAAACCTCATTCACTGAATACCTTACCTTCATACTTAGGAGAGTATGAAGCAAAATCCGAGATTAGAGCACTTCCCTCACAAAGAATTTCATCAGAAAAAGTCATGGACTCGCAAGGATTGATAGAGATCTTGTCAACACCAGTGACATGCACTATCACTCTAGCTTAGCTTTTGAGGCTAAGACCACATATGTGGACCACTGTAGGAAAATGCTTGGAGAAATTTGGGATAAAAGACCCAACATCGAGACTGCAAGAGGGTATACAAGAGCTGAGCAAACCACAAAAGAACGCTAAGCATGTACCCTTAAACAAGGTCAGAGAGTATTGCGAAGGTGAAGAGGGGAATACAGCCTTACCAGTTGAATTCCAAGGCGTGAACACGATGGCAATACTAGACAGCGGAGCTGGGGTAGCCATTGCTACAAAAGAAATCTGAAAAAAATGGGGGAAACCAGCAATAAGGAAGACTAGGTTGAAACTCCAATTAGCAGATGGACACATGGAGAAACCTATGGGGTTATTAGAGAAAGTCGTAGTGACTTCTTGAGGCATTGAATACGAACATACTTTTGCTATTTTCGATTTTGGCAAGGAGAATAACTATGATATCATACTAGGAAGACCATTCATGAGACAGTTGAAAATGGTCCAGGATTGGGGCTACGATCACATATACCTGAGAAATATGGAAACCACTACAGGTGTGAACCTGAAAGACCATAGCTACAAAGATGTGAACCGAACACCGGTAGAGGAGTTTGATTCAGCTACTTTGGCGGGATCCGAATTTCCAGTTTGGTTAGGTAAGCCCAAGGAGTTATGGATGTGTGGAGCCTCGAAATGTGGAAGTCTGAGGCGAGAAGAATATGTTTTAGAAAGGGCTATCGAAGACGAAACTTATATAGGAGAACCCTTTCCAAAGGATACGCTTGAACCATTAGAATGGACACACATTCTAGCAACCCTAGATGTTTGTGCAATTCCGGATGGTCCCACAACGAAATTTTGCGACAAGGACGGGTACGACGTGGTTCCGTACTTCATGCTAAGAACTATACTCGAAAGAGAAACTGAAAAGAACGATACACTGGAAAAGGAAGATGAAGAAGAGGTGTTTCACGACATTCCCGATCATCCAGAGTGGGGAAATGAAGCAAACAACGAGTCAACGGACAATTCAAGCGGAAACGAAGAAACTATAACGGATGTCCGATTTTATGATTTTCCGAACCAAACTAAACAACGCCAGAAACGCTATAGAGCAAAGAGAAAAACAAAGGGGGTTAGAACCAATCCGATGCCTAGAATAAGAGGAAAAAATCAATTCCTAATGCTAGTAAAGGCGGAAGATTGTGTTAAGGACAAGATTTCTGGAAGAATGAGAGGCAATGATCAAAAGAGCTTACGAATAGACAAAAGAAGCTCAAGAAATCAAGTTCAAAGGAATGAAACGAAAATTGAAACAGAAAAATCAGAAAAGAACAAGCGCAACAGAGAACACACGGAGTCCAATTTAGAATGTAGAAACAAGTACAGAGAGCTCAAGAAAACTCTGAAAGAAGTTTGGACGACAAAAATTGAGAGTGGAGAGGACGAAAACGCCAAAATCAAGGAAAACATGGATGTTCCCTCTCACTACAGGAAATTCACAATAGAGGATAGGAAGGTGGTATTAACCCAACCTATTCGAGAGAGAAAGGCGAACGAATCTTATGGCGGACCGGAGGATGCAAAAAAAGTTGATTTAGCAGCTCCAGGTGAGACACCTAGACCGGTGTACATAGCCACAGATTTGTCTCCAGGCGAGGAAGAGAGACTTTTGAGTCTTCTCAGAGAGTACAGGGATGTGTTTGCATAGTCTTATAAGGACTTAAAGGGAGTTGACCCATCGATATGCCAACACACAATCCCACTAAAACAAGATGCAAAGCCTAGCAGACAGAGACCATACACATATAATGATACGTTTGCTAAGCGAATCAAAGAAGAGATAGATAAGCTAATGGAAGTTGAATTCATATACGAGATTGAACACACCGATTGGGTATCTCCGATTGTGGTGGTACCCAAGAAGAACGGAAAACTCCGAGTGTGTGTCAACTTAAAGAAAGTGAATGCTGCAACAATCAGGGACAATTATCCCCTGTCGATAACTGATCATGTTCTAGAGCGTGTATCAGGGAAAACAGCATACTCCTTTCTTGATGGTTTTTCAGGATATAACCAGCTAGCCATAGCACCGGCAGATCAACATAAAACAGCTTTTGCAACGGAATGGGAAATTTATGCTTATCGGGTTATGCCTTTTGGTCTAACCAATGCTCCCGCAACCTTCCAGAGGCTGATGACGCATGCTTTCAAAGAATACTTAAGGTTGTTTCTAGAAATATACATGGATGACTTATGTGTACATTCTCTTCTGAGAGATGAGCATCTAGAACACCTAAGAAAAGTATTTGAGAAATGTAGGACATATCGCATTTGTCTCAATCCTGAGAAATGTGTGTTTATGGTCCGACAGGGCAGAATTCTGGGACATATTGTCTCACAAAACGGAATATCCACGGATTTAGAGAAGATAAAAGTTATAGTGGATATGCCTAGACCAAATAGTGAATCTTCAATTGGTTGCAGGAAGGTTGTATCAATTGGGAAATGATCATGTTTTACGACTATGCATCAATCCTGAGGAATATAATATATATCTGCGCAAAGCACATGTTCAGGAATGTGCATTTCATTGTTCAAGAAGGAACACATATAGGAATTTGTTACAATTGGGAGTCTATTGGCCAGGAATGAAAGAAATCGTACATGAATATGTCACTGTATGTATTGTATGTTCATCAAAACCGCCAGCAGAGTATTCGACATTATATCAGATAATGATCGCTCCGGAATGGAGTCAGTATATTGTTGAATATCTCACAAATAGAACTTTCCCAGAAGGAACGTCAAAAGCTCGTTAGAAATCTGTAGAGACAGAAGCTAGAGATTACGCTTTAATAGGAGATCAACTCTATAAGAGAGGTAAAGACAACCAGCTTAGGATTTGCGCATCAAAGTCTGAGTATGTGATAATCCTGGAGCAAGCTCATGGAGGAGTAGGTGGAGGCCATTTCTCAGGTGATAAGACAGAAAAACTTGTCTTAGTCGTAGGAATATGGTGGCCAACATTACATATGGACGTTGAGGAATACTTTAAACGGTGTGATGACTGTCAGCGGACCAAAGTACCACTTAAAAGAGATGATATGCCGCTTAGACCAATGATGGGGACAAGAGCTTTTGCAAAATGGGGGATTGATTATGTCGGACCCATTTCACCTCCTGCATATAAGACTCATGCACAATACATCGTTGTGGCTACAGACTATCTAACAAAGTGGGTCGAAGCAAAGGCAACTCAAAAAGCAGATGCCAGGACCACGGCACAATTTCTATATGAATACGTCTTTGTACGATATGGATTGCCAATAGAAATTGTGAGTGATCGAGGCACACATTTTATAAATGAAGTGATAGAGATCCTTCTAGATGAATTCATGGTAATCCATAGGAAATCAGCCCCGTATCATCCACAAGCAAACGGACAAGCTGAAGCAACAAACAAAACCATATGCACGGTCCTTACGAAGATTGTATCTGAGTCGAGAACTGACTAGGACCAGAAGTTGCATTCAACATTATGGGCATATAGGGTAGCATATAAAACATCAATAGGAACGACCCCATATAACATGGTTTTTGGGCTAAATGCTATCTTACCAATAGAATTCTTGATTTCAACCTTAAGGGTGGCTAAGGATCTAGAGTGGACAGGGCACGAGCTTTCTGATAGAATAGATGACCTGGAAAAGTTAGACGAGCTTTGCCTAAAAGCAGTAGCTTCTATCTACGCTCAAAAAAGGCGACAAAAGGAATTTTTTGATAAGCATGTGCGGACTAAAGAGTTTAAGGTTGGGGACTATGTCCTAGTTTACACTCTGAAACAGCATGCTAAGAAGCTTAAAAAGCGAGGGATGGGACCTCTGGTGATTAAAGATCTATCACCAAGTGGAGCCGTCAAGCTTGCTACATTAGACGGAGAAGAAATGCCCAATTGGATTAGTGGATGCAGAGTGAAAAAGTATCTTTTGCCGCTAACCCAAGACATGCTTCTCAAAATACATCAAGAAAAGCTGCGTGTCCAGAAAAAGAAAAAGATTGTGGAGGAAGCGCAAGCCGAGGCGAAGGAAAGAATGGAGAAAAGAAGACTACTACGTCAGAAACAGCGCAATGAAGGAGCAATACGAATAAACGCAGTCAGTATAACAGAAATGGATAATGACAAAGAAGAACCCATCATTGAATGCAAAGTAGGAACCAACCAAATCAAAGCCAGAGCACTATTGGATTCAAGAGCTCAAACTAACCTACTTTCACTCAGTTTGTATAGACAATTGACAAATGACACTAAATTACAAACTGCCAAGCAAGAGTTAAAGAGTTACTTTGAGAATTCAATCAAAACTGTCGGATGCACAGTTTTATATATACAGATTAACCAGTATGTGTATCCTCATATGTTTTACGTGGTTGAAGACCAAGCTACACAACATCCATTATTGCTAGGACAACCATGGCAGAAGCAATACAATGCAATGATTGACTGGAGTTCTAAATCAGTGCTTATCAAATACGAAGGTGAATGTCAATCAGTTAAGTTCACCAAAGGAGCAGAGCCAACTCCAAAGGAAGAATCCAAGAACAAAGGTAAACAACAACCAGAGAAAAAGAAGAAGCAATGGCAACCAAAAGTTTCTATACAACTGGATTGCTCTTCGACGAGGAACTCTCAACATTGGATAAGGAAGACAAGCAATAATATAACAGCTCAACCTTGGGAAAAAACGGAGTCAAAGTTGGTATGGAGACCAAAAAAGGTTGTGCCAGAGAACACAAAGGTGGAAAACAGAGTCTTCAATACCAGACAACAGAGTGATTCCAAACAATCAAGGACAGTGAAACAGATCTGGATTCCAAAGAAGTTCATGATGGCACAAAGCTATAGCAAGCAAATTTGGATCCCAAGGATTTGTAAACAGGAACTCCCTTCAGTACAATCCACGGAAACTCCTAGGTATTTCAAGGCGAGAAAATCAACACAAAGAACAAAGCAGGTTTGGGTCGCAAAGAGTTTGTGGTAAGCACAAGCGAAGCGGAACATTTGGATTGTGAAAAATAACAACAAGGTAAAGAAGAATCGATCTACTGATTCTACTACCGAAGTGCCAAAACCAACCCAAAACCCGACCACCAATCCTTCAATCAAACAAAGAGCAGCTTTATTGGAAAGACTGTTGTATCATCGCTCTACAATTGCATTGGGAACTTATGACCAAAACAACTACAATGCTTCGCCCATAGACACTTCATAGTCGTCCGGGAGGACTCAGACTAGAAGGGGAGGAGGTATACAGGTATACAGGAGCTACAAAGCAGCTACAAGAGACAAAAAACAAAGAAACACAAAAATTATATTACAAGGGCAGTGTCTTACATGATTTTGCAATTTTTATGTTTGATTGTGGATATTGATAATATTTATGCCCTTATATACCTTGTTTTGCAACAAGAAGAGATCAAATGATGAATTTGGGTCTCTAGATGTGTAAATATCACTAAATAAGAGTGTTTTTGGAGCTAAAAAGTGGAAAAAAGTAGTAATCCAAGTCCAGAAATCACAAATAAGTGTATATTCATATACACAGGGTTACCAGCTATTTATTGTGTATGTTTGGAATTTTTTGGCTTCAATTTGCTATTTTTCTTTATTTTTATGATTTTCTTGATAAAAGTAAAAGAAAAATAAAAAAGCAGGTGAAACGAGATCAGAAAAAAGAAAAGAATAGATGGTGATGATCCTAATGACAAGGGAAACCCATGGTAAAAATTGAGTACAATTCGGGAAAAGTTACGGAAAGCCCGAAATGACGGAATTTTGGCAAAGTGGACAGATTTCTCAGAAACAGGTCAAACGGAGTCCAAATTGAGAAATTTCAAATCCTAAAGTGCATTTCACGATGAGATAGGAGCATGTGTCAAATTTGGTAACAAGTGATCCAAGAAGTCCAAAGTTAAGTATTTTTGACTTCACTTACAAGCTCATTTGCACTATTACCCACTTGGAGAGAGCAAAGAGCACACAGGAGCATCCAACCTTCTACAGCCTTCTACGACTGCTACGAGAGCTCAGAGGACACCAGACATGAGAGGTAGACTCGTTGCCATAAGCTTTTGATGCTTATCGTTAACTTTTGTCGCGAAAACTAAGCAAAACCAAGAAACAAGAGCAGACGGGGAATGTGGTAGAATGCTAGGTAGTGGCACAACCGCCTAACCAAACCTTGCAAGAACTTATAGGTGGGTTACTCTAGTATAGAAGATGGGTTTCTAACACTCAAAGCTCGAGAAAGAACGACTGGAAAAACCCTAGGTCAACAGAGCCTGCAAGAGGCAAACAAGAAAAAATTGTCGAAACGACACAAAACTTCTCAGGAACCTTAACAACATCGAGGGCAATGCAACCATGGAGTATCTCCAGGTTTGGACCACCAAAAGTGGGTCAAAACAACCGATTCGACGACGGACACACAAAGCGTCATTTTGGCATAACGGCTGAAATTGACGACCGAATGAAATGAAACTTCACAAGCAGCTTCAAGTAACTATTGATGACTTATGTTTGCAAGCAAAACCCAAAAGAAAGCTGATTCACTTATCGATGGTGAAAAAGACGCTTTCGGGAAACCAAATGGAGAAAGATGGAGAACGGGGAGCCAAAGTCAAGTTCAACCAAATAGATGGCTTCACAACATATCCAATGAGCTGGAAATGCAACTCTCGAGAAGAAAAGTTGAAGAGATTCAACTCCAAGGCAAAAAGACGACTTCGGAGACTGAAATGCCTATAAGGGGGCTTTTTAGCTAAACTGATGACTTCTTAAGTTGAAAACTAGTTAGCAGGGCTTAGGGCACTAGCACAAAGCATTCTTTGCACAAAAGGACCAACATTTCAAGAAAAGACATCATACGCGTATGATGTCTCACAGCATGAATTTCACATCCATTTCAACATTTGAGTGCATAGCCTCATTCCACATATTAATCACATCCTATGAACCAAGTATCATGAGAATTGGAGTTAGAAAACCCAAGGAAAACCAAAAAGATGCAAAGTAGGCCATAAAATTGATTTTTGGTCCTAATTTTGTCAAAATAACTCCAAACTCATTGAAACTTTGTAGGATTGTTGTTAAACACATCTACAAGCTATTTGGAACCAAAAAGCACCATTTTGACACAAAAGACAGCATACGCGTATGATGTCTATTTGCACTTACAGAGCCAAAACTGCTCATTTGTCATCATACACCCATTATATATATCTAATACATGCTACATATGAAATTTGGAACCATTTGGTCAAGAGGATCACCCCATTAGCCCAATTGAGGGAAAATCCTTCACCTAAAGCCTATTTTTGACCCAAATCCAACATACTCAAGTCCAAACCAAGATTTGAGTAGAGAAAGTCCTTCACTAGTACATGGGGAGTCCACAGAACCAATCCCATGCAAAATTGATGAAAAAGACATCATACGCGTATGATGTTTCCAGAGCCAATTTTAGCCCAAAATCTATCCAAACTTCATAAATCCACTGAATAAGCCTATCTAAAGCCAAATCCAAGCTTATAGAGAAATTTGGTCCAAAAATACACTAAAAGACATCATACGCGTATGATGTCTCACTATGTGATTTTGGCACCTCAGAGCTTCAACCACCAAACAGAAGTGATCTACATGCCATTTGAAAGTGAACCACCAAGTTTTATCCAATTTGGATCATAAAATCCAATTCCCTTTCAAAATTTTTCCAAGAGCCAGAACTAGACTAAATTGGCCAAAACTAGACCAAATGGGATCCAAACTCAAATCCAAGCATATGATAATCATGTATACACTATCAGCTACAAGCACAACCAATATGAAGTCATTTTGACACAAAACATATCATACGCGTTGTCGAGAAATTTGCGGTCTTGCCAGGAAAGCACCGGGCTTATGGCTGTGAGAGTTTGTGAGAGAACTCAACAAAAACTATATGAAGGAGTTAAACCATAGATGCCATGAAGACTAGGGTTTGGAAAGAAGTGCAATCAAAGAAGACTCGCTCTTTCTCTCTTGCACTCACACACACACAAAGAAAGAACGCAAAAGAGAATGTTAAAACAATACGAAGATGAAAACATCAAGGCTATGGTCATATCGTATCATGGGTAATATGAAAGGGTTAATGGATGAGTTAATGGCATTCAATCTTGGCTGACCAAATAGGCTACGAATTGTTCTTTGGAATTGTAGTTTTGTGCTTACCATAATATAGATATTTTGTCTAGTGATTGGGATTAATTGTGTGTACAAATCCTCTTGGTTCATAGCAAGATAACTACGCTTACATCAAAAGAAAAATTATAGTCTATGAGAGGTAGTATGATGGGATCCGGTGATAGAAGTATTTCATTGAGCCTTTCAGGGCCGAAGAGAAACACTATACGTTGTTGAAAGTGTATTTTACGTTTAATCCATACGTTAATTCTAATAGATCGTACAGAGTGAAAGCGATAGAAATGATCATCATGTGGGTTATTCATCTAGGATAGTATGTGAGAAATGTAGATATGAGAGAAGTGAAGAGATGAGAAGTTTCCCTCCCAAGCCCTATTCTTGCCCGTAGGCAATAAGGATACTGCGGGGAGAGATGTACCTGTAGCAAAGAGAACCTAGAGAGGATGAATTACTAAGAATGAGAGAGATAGGTTTGGTTAAGGAGATGAGATTAGATACATATATATATGTATATATTGGATTAGAGATGAAAATGAAAACAACAAGAAATCAAGAAAACATCAATGTAGAACACATCTTACTTGAAACCCTTCGGCACCATTATTGATGGGAGAGAGAAGAAGAGTGGATAATTCCACTTTGATTGATACACCAAGTGCAAGACCTTCTTTGATTAGAGTTGATCTTCCAAGGTTAGCTTGTTTCAAGAATGGCTAGTCTCCCTCTAGGAGAAAGTGTAGGCTTGGGCTTATGTTAATGGGGCTAAGTACAATTAGGCATTACTACTCACTCCCTCAAGAATTCCTCTCATCAATGGCTTGAATGCTTGAGTTCCTTCCAAGGAAGAAGAGGTCCCCTTTTATAGGTGAAGGGAAACCCCAAGGGTTTACACAAGAAGAGAGGAGCCAGTGTGAACAGGAATTGGAAAAGTTGGAAATGAGTTGTCCCTGCATGATGTGGGCAGACTGGGGTCCAGTATTTTGATCATATCTCCTCAACCGTGGTTCCAAATTAAAAAATAAAAATATGGGCAAAAACTTCAGCTCATTAGCTACGATTTTCATTTTAAAATTGTTTTCCAATTTGGATTGGAACCTTGTGTAAAAAATTCATCAAAATAGGGTCCATTTATGGCAGCAAAAGTCTTCATGTGGTCTCCTTAGCCTAGACTTTCATTTAATTCCAAAGGACACCTCATGCCATATGAAAGCATGACATTGCTCCTTGACAAAGTTTTGTAATCATGCTTGCAATAATGCATTAAAATAAGTGTATCTTTGAAATCATGCCACCTAGTGTCCCACTAGGATTTGATTCTCTCCTAGTAGCTATTTAAAAAGAAATATAAGAAAAGTATAAAAAATACATAGAATATATATATATTGGAGTTTACCCTAGATATAGGATCTAGCTAGGGTGTGAGATGATAATGAAATAGTAGAAATAAAGAATCAATGCTTTTTGCCCCAAGTTAAAGAGGCGGAGCTATTGATGCTTTTCCCATAGTATTTTCTGATGGTAAAGTAAGGATATGTTACCCTTGAGAAAAATAATAGGATGAGATAGAAGGCTTATTATTATACTTAAATATGCATATGTACACTATAGAAAATATAATTATGTATCTAAAAAAATACAAAATAGATCTTGTAGCATGCGTTCCCACTATGTACGTGTCGCAGCACGACAGCGTATGATGTCTCCAACATGATTTTGAGCCCATTTTGCATATTTTTTCACCTACCTTGCATCCTTAGGCCCTGAATAGCTCATGTTTCAATTTTCAAGTCATTTGGATAGTTAAAAGCTTCACTTCGGCTTTCAGTACTAAAAAGACGCTAACTTCTGAAATTTGAGTTACAGGATCCATGGATTCCACCAAGTCATCGGCAACGAAGAGAAAAAGACCGACAATCAAAGATGCTATTGCAGAAGCGGAACCCTTTGACATTCCAGCAGAAACCCTCAAGCCAACCAAAACTTGGGTGGAGGAAGCAGTATTGGAGAAAGAGGGAATAAAGATCTACCAGGGGACTTTCAGAGATCCTCAAGGGCAAGCGGTGGATGTACCGATGATCCCACAGGAATTGGTAGATTATAGAAGGTTAGGAGACATCAGCAAGTACCTGGAAAGGGCAGACTTGCACAGTTTCTTCACCTCGAGACCATCAGGTGTGGATACAAGAAGAGTGTACGAGTTGGCAACATCCATTCAGAATGATGGAAAAGCCACATTGACAGCCATGGATGGAGAGAAGGTAGAAGTACAGATCACTCCACAGCTAATTGCAGACGCATTGAAGCTGAACAACAAAGGGAGCTCGGTCAGGGAAAGAAGAGAGGCCATAGAGGTCTATGGGCCCAAGAAACAGAATGCGACCTATGGAGATATGGCGGACCCAAGCGCGGCAACCCTTTGCCGACTGTACAACCAATTTCTTCATGTTTGCAGTAAAAGACCGCAAAAGTATATGACACCACCCCATGCCATTGCGACCACCGTCACATGGGCATTAAAGAGCAATATGCCAAAAGAGGTGAATTACGCTCAACACATCCACGAGCAAGTAATTTCCATGCACAACGAGAAGCCAAAATACATAGGAGGAGCGGAAATTCTGACAAGAATAGCTTATGAAGCTATTGGAGCTAGAGATCAGTGGCCAAAGGCTCCCTCCCAGAATGAGTGGCTTAGAGAAGCCGACGAGGAGGAAGAACAGCCCGAAGTACCCAAGAGGGCATCCATAAGAGCACGCCGGAAACTAGAAGTAGTTTCAGAACCTGAAGAGGATGTGGACGAGCCACTTAAGAAGAAAGTAAAGAAGAAGGTTGCTCCCAAGCAAACCAAAAGTCAGAAAGCGGCAAGGATGGAAAGATTAGTGGAGCAGTTTAGAGCGAAAAGAGCTCTAAAGGGTGACTTTGAAGAAAAGTGGCTGCCATACCCCACTAAAGTCGGAACTAGCTCGGCCAGGCCACATATTGATCAATACGATCAATATATTAAAGCTTATGAGGAGTCAAAGGCTATTTTGGAGCAGCAACCTGTCGAGCCATACACTGAAGAGGAGGTACAGCAATTAAAAGCTGAGCTGAAAAAAGACAACAAGGGAAAAAGGAAAGTAGATGGGTCTACTAAGCCTCAAGAGAAAGATGGGCAAGCCGACAAAGGGAAAGACAAGGAAGCTGAGGACAAACATCCCTCTATGACTAATGTACCAAGCCCGAAGAAGACGGAAAAAATTGTGGAAGAGACCACAGTAGAGGTGGACACATATGATTTGGAAAAGCCAGAAGCCGAGACCAAAGAAAAGAAGATAGATCCAGTTCAGCAAAAGAGAAATGATTATGAGGATCTGGTAGAGATAGGATACACCGAAGAGGAAGCCCTTGAGGCAGTTTATGGGATCACCCTACAAAAACAAGATGAACGGAGAGGGACGGAGAAAAAGACAAAGAGTAAAAAATAAAGTGAAGAGAAATTGAACGAACCGAAAGTACTAGAAGAGCCAAAGCCAATGGAGGTGGTAGCGGAAAGAGCTTTAGAGTTGACAGATGATGATGAAAAAGACATGCACATGGTGCATGAACTGCTCAGCAAGATAAAAGAAAGGTCCAAGGCAAAGGAAGTAGAGATTGAGACAGCCAAACAAAGGGAAGCGGAGTTGCAGAGAAATTTAGAGAATGTTATGACTAAATCTAAAAGTCATAAAGCATCACTCTATGACGCGAAAAACGAGAGAGACGGCTTGATACTCCAGTTAGCCGAGGCTTCAAGAGAAGTAACAAGTGCACAGGAAGCAAGGGAGCGGATAGAGGATGAGTTGGAGGCGGCTAAGGATGAGCTCATTGAGCTAAGGGAAAGAGTCCAGCTCCAAGAAAGAACAATCACTAGACTCAGGTCTACCCCTAAAGCTAGCAGAGCTGGAACCGAACAAGAGGGAGCTATCGTACCAGTTTTGGAAGACCAAGTCCGAAGCTTACAAAGAGAGCTAAGATTAGAGCAAGTGCAAAGGTTGCACATTGCGGAGGGATCATTGGCCGCAGACAACATACCTTGTAGCAGCTCCTGTTTGACAATAGGTTGAACTTTGGGTTGCATCAGCTCTTCAATTTGCTCATCAGGACCAGAGATATCCTCATTCTCCATAAGGCCAAGAAATCTTTGTTTCTCATCATGCTCTTCTTCAAGAAACAAGGAGGAAACATCTAGATCACTATCGCTGCTATCTTCCACTTCACTGCCCTCATCCCCATTGTCTTCTTCTTCACTTGAGTACTCTTCTTCATCACTTTTCTCATCAAAATCAGCATCCAAAGATTGCTTGCTAGCCATGTCAAACCTCTTCTTATCACCCCTTCTATTGTAGAGAGTGATGGTACCATGTCCCCAATCCTGTATAGCTTTGGTTGCCTGTAACCATGGTCTTCCAAGGATGAGAGGGAAAGCACCAATACCCGCGGGCATAACATGGCAATTGACCAGCACTTTAACATCAAATAAATCCACATCCAAGTCCTTTACAACTCCCAAGCACCTCACCCTTGATTGGTTGGCAAGCTTTATGCGAAAACCTGAATTCTTCACCATGTTGAGTCCCAACTTTGATACACAAGCTTGAGTAATAACACATACCTGTGCACCTCCATCAATATAAGCCTCTCCAATGCACTTCCTCTTATGCCATGCATCCATAGTAGGACATATATCAGGTAGCTCATTCAAAGACAAGACTCTCACTGACCCCCTTGTAGGCTCCTTCTTCATGGGGTTGACTACGTGCTTCCATTGCCTCTTTAACTTGGGACACATCTCCATGAGTTGCCCAAAGGTAACATCAGCCTTTCTACCCACCAAATCAGCCCTTAAACTATAATTTGGTTGCCCTTCTTCCAAAGGAAAGTCGGATGCATTGTAATGTTTCCTGGGCTTTCTCTTCTTCTTCTCTTTACATGTACCTGTTTCAACCTGTTTCCCTCTTTTATGGCTGAGACTTGCATCACTCATTCATGATCTTTTGTAACCCTCTTACCTACAGGCATGACCATAGCTCCCAAATCATCCTCTTTCTTCTCCAAACGGATTATGCTTACCACTTTTGTTTTTCCCTTCTCTTCTGCTGTCAATCCACTTGGTCCTACTTCCCCTTTAATCTCAATACCATAATCTCGAGAAGGAATTTGTGGAGGAAGAGGAAACATGTCGCCACCCATTCTCTTTGGCTTGTCACATTGAGGGCTTTTATGACCCCATTCACCACAATTGTAGCTTTGAAACATATCCCCTCTTCCAGCCATGCCTCTTCCTCTACCACCTGTATAACCCTCATTGCTTCCATAACCACGTCCATATCCATAACTTTGACCTCTTCCACCTCCCATCATATGCACACTAAGATTCTTCATAAGACCTACCACCTCTTGCATCTCCTTGCGAAAGGCATTCACATCATGAGAAGCTTGTTGATCATAACCTGGCTCCCTGATGAGGACCCTTGGTTGCTCTACCGCTTTCACTTCAAGCTTTGGATCCACATTGATTCCAAGTTGATGAAGACGCTCTGCTTTCCACTCTTTATTCTTTGCAATTCCAACTGCCTCCTCAAAGGTCCTTGGTTGCTTAAGCTCTACCTTCAAGCGTAGATTACTCCTCAAGCTTGCAAGAAACCTGTCCTTCTTCAACATGGCTGGAGGAATTTCAGCCCCCAAAGATGTACACCACTTTTCCCATAACGCATTGAATGCCTTGACAAAGTCTTCTATGGTTTGGCCTTCATCTTGTACTAAGCCTTGAATAGACTGCCATACCTTTTGTGGGTCTTCCACCTGTTGAAAGTGTGTAAGAAAAGCATGCCTTACCATTTCATAAGTCATAACTTGAGGAGGTTGGGTTGATTGTAGATCCTTTTCGTAGCCTTCCAACCATTCCCTAGCATCTCCCTTCAAACAGAAGTAGAAGATTCGTAGCACCAACACTGGGTCTTGCTTGTCAGCAAGAAGGCAAGCAAACTCCATTCTCTCAATGAAAGCTTTGGAACTTTCATTTGATTTCCCACTAAACTCCGGAAAATTAAACGCCATGTCTTCAAAACCTGTAAACTGAAGGTAACTTGAAGCGATTCCTCGGTGGCGGGCACCAAAACACTGTTGGGAAACAAGCAAACTGGAACACCTCTATAGTGATGTCACCCAAGAGCGTTGAAAGAGAACTACAAGACGCAAAAAGCTTTGCCAAATCCTTCTGAAACACCACAACTCCAATAGGAGTAGACCCTTGGGAATTTACTAGCCGTCGCCCACCCAAGAGACTATGTCACATAGGAGCAAAACCCTGCCAAAGCATGGATTTACAGCACACGTCGACCAATGCATATGAAGACAAGAGCCTCTCCTTTCACAATCAAACATCAAAAACCCACAACTTCAACATCAATTCCACAATTCATAGATACATGCCCTCTGAATCTGTCTACACACAATTTGCCACTAGGCTGCCATAACCATAACCCTGCAGAGAACTAGTCGTAATCTGATGAGCACAACTCCAATTGGGGCACTTTAAAGCTTGAGAGAAAGCTTGAAAAAATGACTGGCGAGAAAGCTGAAGATGACTAAAATTGATTCCATACGCCCCCATGAGCAAAATTGACGCGAACAGAGAGCTGTCCCAGCACGACTACATGTAGAGAAGGCTAGTCGGGGCAAAAAACTGCATCCAAGAGCACCAAGGAGACAGAACGAGCTAAAACCTGAAAATTTCTGATCTTTGGCTGAAATTTTTTTATTTTGTACATGAGTTAAAGTTATATACAAGGCTCACTTTAAAAAACTCACTCACGGGCACTTACAGTAGCCCGACAGCTGTCACTAGACTAGCGACTTGCAGTGCATGTACATGTGCTTGCTAAAGCAAGCTAAAAAACCCACAAAAAGAAAGCCCACACGCCCTTTTGACATCGGGCGTCATGTCCGTATGTACAAATTTACAAAAAACGGGGTGTCAGAAATGCGCCCAACAACGTGTTTTGTGGAGCGTACCATCTGCATCCATCAGTCGATAACTGCCATTGTTGTAGCGCTTTCTAATGACGAATGGCCCCTCCCATCTGGGTGAAAACTTATTATCCTTCCTAGTGTCAAACTTGTTATCATACCTTAGGACCAACATGCCTTTCTTCAGACCTTTCTCCTTGAGCCCTTTGTTGAAGGTGAGGTGTTGTTGCTCTGCTTGAGTTGTGTAGTAGTTGATAACCTCTTCTCTGTTTAGTTGGAGCCTCTCTAGATCCAGAATGTGGTTGTGGAGATGAGCATTAGGGCATTCCATGTGCTTAGCTAACACTCTGAGACTAGCCAATTGAACTTCGATGGGTAAAATGGCCTCCTGACCATACACCAAGTGATATGGTGTGAATCCAAGGGATGTGCGAAATGAAGTGCGATAAGCCCAAAGTGCAGCCATAAGGTGCTTATCCCAATCACTTTTGTGATTGTTTACATGTTTAGTGATGATCTTGCAGATCATACCATTTATCTTTTCTACCAAACCGTTGCATTGTGGGTAGTAGGGAGTTGAGTGGCGTCGTGAAATGCCCAGCTTTTCCATCAGCTCTCCTACTAGGTCTCCTCTAAAACCTGGTCCTCTATCGGAAATTATCTCAAGAGGAGTTCCAAAATGGCAGCAAATATTTTCAAATACAAACTTTGCTACTTCCTTAGCTGTAATCCAAGTGGTAGCTACTGCTTCAGCCCACCTGGTCATATAGTCTACACCCATGATGATATACAATTTACTTGATTGGGACCTTGGCAAAGGCCCAATAGCGTCAATTCCCCATTTCTCAAATGGTCCATAAGAGATTGTAGGAGTTTGTGGCTCAGAAGTGAGCCTCCTATCCCCTGCTTTTTGACATTCCTTGCATGTTTTACACCAATGGTGCACATCCCTCAATAGACTAGGCCATACAAACCCGGCTTGTAGAATCTTTCTACTAGTGATGTCAAGTGCAAAGTCTCCTCCGCAAACACCATCATGGCAGCTTGAAATGATTTCAGTGATCTCTCTAGAGAGAGGTACACGCCTAAGAATTTGATCCTTACCCTTGCAGTAGAGGTCATCATTGATAAGGTGGTATTTTGTTGCCTTGAGCACAAGCCACTGCTTTTGGCCCTTGGTAATATCTCTAGGACACTCTCCTATGTCCAAGAAACTCATGATGTCAGGTGTAGCATCGCTGCCTTCTTGATAGCACCCACCACTGGAACATCTTGTAGCTTCTCTCTAGCTAGAGCATCTGCTTCTTGATTTTATGCTTGAGGGACATGATGTAATTGTACAATTTGAAACTTCCCCAAAAGTTCCTTAACCTTGCGCAAATGGCCTAGCAAGCTATGATTTTTACAAGCCCAAGTTCCTTGTATTTGTTTTATTAAAAGCATGGCATCACCAAAAACATTTAATCATTGAATACCTTGTGTCACACACCACTTTAACCCAAGAGTTAAGGCTGCATATTCTGCCTCATTGTTAGAGTCAGAATCCAAGAGATACCCAATGGAGAAAACCTTATCCCCTTGCTCGTTGAAGATGACAATGCCAGCTACAGTTTTGTCCAATTTCCTCTTGTAGGCTCCATCAAAGTAAAGAGAGTGAGCCCCCTCTACCTTTGGGACCTCCAACACAGGTGTAGTCTCTCGATCATTTGGCTTTATCTTTAGCTTCTTTTCATAGTGGCGATGAGTGAGAATACCTCCTAGACTGGCCCTTGTGGAGTTCTCCACTTGCATTGTGTAGTCAAACTCTTGCAGCCTTGTGAGCCATTTGGAAATCCTAGAAGAAACATCCATGTGCTGCATTACATAAGGAAATACTTCTTCCATTGTTAAGATTATGAATGGTCTAGACAACAAATAAGAGTGAAACTTGGTGGTAGCAAACATTAATGCAAGCACCATGTGCTCCACTGCCGTGTACCCCTTTTCTGATGGAGTCACCCTACGACTAGATAAATAGATAGGATGCATGAAAGAAGTTTGAGAATCCTTTTGCATCAATGCCGCCCCAAGTGTGTCATTGCCCACACTAAGATTAACATAAAATGGCTCATCCCACTTTAGAGGTGCAATGGTGGGTAGTGAGGCTAAGATTTGTTTTACCTCATTGAACTGTTGTTGATTTTCTTCACTCCAAGTGAAGATTTCATGATGAGTAACTTGTTGTAAAGGGAGAACCACTTGGGAGAGCAAGTGAATGAACCTGCTCAAATACCTTACCTTTTGAAGGAATGAGACCAACTGCTTGGTCATAGTGGGTGATGGTAAAGACACCAAAGTTTGAACTTTGCTTGGGTCAGCTTCAATACCTTTGGCCGAGATTACATGGCCAAGAAGAGTAACCTTGCTTTCACCCATGTGGAATTTCTCCACGTTGAGTTGGCCACCCAAATCTTGTAACCTAGCTAGACCTTCATAGAATTTCTCCAAATGAAGAGAACGAGAGCTATAGACACAAAAGTCATCAATAAAAACACGAATTGATTTGCCAAAGAATGACTAAAAAACAAATATCACATAGCACTGAAAAGTGGCTGGAGCATTGGTGAGACCAAAAGGCATAACTCTGTAAGCAAAACATCCCCACGTTGTGATGAAAGTTGTCTTCTTTTAATCTTCTTCAGTGATGCTAATTTGGAAGTATCCTGAGTAGCCATCACATACCGTGTAGCGCTCATGTCCTACTACTTCATTGAGAATTTCATCTTGAAAAGGGAGAGGAAAATGGTCCCTCTTTGTGGCTGCATTAAGGAGCTTGTAATCAACACAAACCCTCCACTTATCATTCTTCTTTGGTGTGACTACCACTGGAGAAACTTACCCGTTTGTTTTGAAGACGTGGTGATTGTTGGCGTTGGAATACTCTTGAATCTTTTGGTGCAAGGGAGAGGGAGGGACCATGCGTTCGTAGTAGCTTTCTCGAGTTGCAAAGGCTTGTTGTGGGCGTAGGTGGAATAGGTGGCAAAGATGGGGGTGTAGGTGTAGAGAAGCCTGGTGCTACTTGAAAGCCTACCAAAGTAAGAACGCCCGTGTGGATGTCGAGGGAGAATATGATGGCTTTTTCTTCACTTTTGGCTGCACTCATGTCAAAGGTGTGGTTTTTGGCAACAGTGTGAGCATGATGCGTCTTGTGCCTTGCTTTTACGCTTGCGGGGATGATGAGAAATGTAAATAGTTTGAGTAGGGAGAGGGTCTTACCACCTCTTCTATGCTAATAATACAACACCCTGGCAAGAGTGTCTTGATGACTTGCGTTAAGCTTTCTTGAAGTTCCTCCTCTTCGGTGGTCCAGTTGGATAATTCAAGAAGCCACTCATCCATGAAGAGAAGTAAACATGTCAGTATTGTAAACTGAAGGTTTCAAGAGCCCTCCTCAGTGGGGGCACCAAATGAGAGGCAGATTTGCAAGATAGACCTGGTGGCCTCAACACAAGGCTAACGCATGACGGCCTCACCATGAAAGGAAAACAATAGAGGCACCACCTAGCTTGAAATACGGCTAGGACGCAATGAGAATACTATATAGCACACCATACAGCATGTCACCCAGCTAAACATGTTATGAATTGTGGTATGAGGTGGTAGAGAAAGAAGTGGAGATACATAGTGAGAGTTGTGAATGTAGGTGCATGGACTACTATTCACACAAGAGGTGGCGAACCCGCACACCAATACATGCAAATCAAGAACAAAACAACCCTAAGGTGGCGAACCCGCACACCTTTACATACAACGCAAAAGAAATAAACAACTATGTGACATACTCACAAATCCAGCACAATAGAAAGAATGACATAACGAAAAGAGTAGATTATTTGTGGGGAGAGATAATGAATAGAAAGGGACAAGAGAGGAAGGAGGAGACCATGGGTGCCTCGTCGATGGGTGGAGATGATGTCAAGGAGTGGTGTGAGAGTAACCTTCACAACAAGAGTGAGGGTAACCTTCACTCTTGTTGAATGCCGAATCCTCCACTTCAAATTGTACCACATTATAGCGATTGATGATGATGGAGGTGGAATATGTGTTGATGAGTAGCTTGTGTGTGCATAACCTCATTACCATTATGGTGTGATGGTGTCTCCCAATGCTCTTTTACATGGACTAACACTTCTAGCTATATTAGAAGTGTGGAGGCATGGTGCCTACGCCTCAAAATGCTCATAACTTCTAATAACGTAGAGCTTGTGTTGTGGTGAGAGCGTTGTTGTTTTGGTGATAGAGACCCCTCCTTATATAGGAAAAGAGGGTGGGATTTTCTTATATTTTATGGGACGTGACCCACACCATGTGACCGTGGGTCGGCCATGTGTAATGCAATGATGCTTGTGATAGAGGTCCACAGAGAGAAAACAGTTGGGGAAGAGAGAGATGGAGGGGAAAGGAGAGTAGAGGAATGGGGTTTTTACAAGGTATGCTAATCGTAGCTAGCTTATTTGAGAGAGGAGAGAGGGTTTTTTACAAGAGGTTGCCGAAGGTGGTTTGTCATTGGAGAAGATAAATCCGCCACTTATAGCGGTAGTGGCTCTATCTTTGGCCAAGACTTCATTTATTGTGGCTTTGTTTCTCTCACTCATGCCCTAGATTTCAAATCTAGAGTAAAAATATACAATGATTTTGTGTTAACACACAAAAGAGTGATTATGAGGGCGTAGGTGGAGTAAAAGATGATTACAAGGTTGATGTTGTCGTTTGTAATTGGTGAACGTAGGCAAGGCCCACCTAATAAGCGCTTCCGTAACTTGATGCTTTTCTCGGACAAGCCTCCCTTGCGTTTTGTCGTTTGTAATGGTCGTAGTTGAATGCCTTTGTGGTTGTCACAATGGTCGTCACTTCATTGAAGCCGTTGGCGCGAAGCTCGTATATACGAGAGCATGTGCATGTGTACAAATTGATGGTGGATGTAACTTGACTATTATGGGTTTATGGGCTGATTTGTGAGAGTGTTTGGTGGTGATTATGAGAGTGGGGTGTGTGTTGATGGTAAGTTGTGTATGTGGTGTGTGTGTGTGTGTGTGTGTGTGTGTGTGTGTGTGTGTGGCTGAAAAACAGCAATTTTCAGCTATGGAGAGCTTGGGAAAGACATGAGAGTGAGAGAAGAGAGAGAGTGTGTGTGTGTGTGTGTGTGTTTGTACTCTATGTGTGCTGAAAATTGGTTGTTTTCAGCTTTGTGTGTGTGTGTGTGTGTGTGTGTGGAGGGAGATAAAGTTTTTTTTGTTGGTCAAAGAGAAAGAGAAAGAGAGGGAGAGAGAAAAGGGACAGAAAAGTGAAAATTTCAGCCAAGAGAGAGAGTGAGAGGGAGAGAGAAGACAAGGAGAGGGAGGGCTCCATGGATGGAAGAGTACAAGGTGGCAAGATGTGATAATGAGAAGGAGGACCCCTTTATTTGCTTTTGTAAGAAGGTGGTGGCCATGGTTGTACAAACCATTGAGTGCCCTCTTATTTACTAATGTAGTTATCAATTATTTTGAAAGTGGAGCCCTTTGAGGAGAAAATAAAAGAGGGAGAAAAATGATGACCAGTGGCTCCGTCGGTACTTGAGGACAAAAGCTCCTTACCATGCAAGATTTTCTGCTTCAGTAAAAGCTTTTATTGGAGATTTTGTTTATCTTGATTCTCAAGTGATCGTTCACACGCCCTGTGCTTGAGATTTTTTTATTTTTTTTTAGAAGGGTGGGGGTTTCCATAGAGAGAGGTGGGTTGATTTCAAACGTCGGCCCTCAGCGTGTGCTCTAGCATACCCCAAATAGGAAAAAGTTCAATGCAAGATTCCTGAATTGAAGCCTTGCTCACAGATGGCTCATAGCCATATTTGGCTCTCAGACAGATGGCTCATAGCCATATCTGTTGTCTCATAGATGGCTCATAGCCATATCTGTTGTGCGAGGGGGAATGGTCGTATACACAATGACTGTAAGTTGTCATATACACAACTCACCCTCTTGCTCCATATATGCCCGTCGTTCACGAAATAAAATAACTTGCAAGCCCATTGGCTAATCCCTCCCAAATCCGTATGCTCATAGCATATGCCAAACGGGAGAAGCCGCAATTGAAGATCCATAAATTGAAGCCTTGCTTCACCAAAATCTGTTAGTTCTAATAGCCAACTGATGCGGCTATTGACATACAGAGAGCATGAGAAAAAGAATTGACCTTGTCGAGCAATTTCAACTGGAATGAACTAATACTGTGTGGCAAGCATCGCTAGAAATAGTGACAAGCAGTCGGCCATGCCGAGCAACTTGCCCCCTGCATCAAGTCGAGCAACAAGATGCGCCAATCTCCTTGAGAGTCCAAAAAAACTGCAAATTGGCTATGCATGTGCATCAAATTGAACTGCTGACGAGTTGTGCTTCAAGTCAAGGTGGTATAGACTCAAGCCATGCGTGAGTCTAATCGCTATGCCAAGAATGTATGCCAGTAGCATCATACTAAACGCATTCATTCACCAAATACTTATCATTTGAAAAGTCAATACAAGCCGTGCTTGTCGGCAATCTTCAAAATTTTAATGCAGCATGGTATGCATTAAACAAATGGTGCAAATGATAAAGGTGCTGCAGATGCAAAAATCATGCAAATTTGTAAATGAATGATCAAGCACACTCGCCAAACCATGTCGAGAAAGGGAAGTGACGAACTTGAACAAGAGCATTGCCGTAAAATCATTCAAGCCTTGCTTGATAAATTCTACCTATCTCTTGGGCGACAACCATTGCACAAGTCGGAATTCTCAAAACCAAACAAAGTACATATGATTGCATAAAAATTTCAAAAAGTAATGCCGAAACGTAAACGGTGTTGGGGTATAAAGCCCAATGTGGTCGCCCAGGTAAGTGGGCGGGCCGCCAGGTATGTACACATATTCTTTTGTAAAAACCTAATAAGAACTCACTATCCTCTACACATTACAGTAGAGCGAGTTCACCATATTGTCGTGCTCTTCTTCTCGCACTCTCTCTCGCATCGCACTTCCACTCGTACTCCTTCAACTGGTATCAAAGCTCAGATCGAGGCTCGGGGCAGCATTTGCTTGTAGCCAGAGTCACTTGCTCAAATTGGAGTGAGATTCGACAGGCGAAGACACGGCCCCAAATCCTGTAGGAAAGCCCGGGGGTCTGGTGTTCTCAGAATTTCATTCTGAGGTCATCTCGGCCACCGTTCGGCTTCGACAAAGTTTTGCACAGGTCATTTTCGACTACGTGGTCTCGGCGGGTGCAGATCTGACTCTGCAAATTTGGGATTTCGGCCTACGACTGCAAGTGCTGAGGATATATGCACTTCTAGAGTGCTGATTTGTGGTTGTCTACACAACGGAGGACAGCTCACAGTTCTTGGAGGCGTGTCACATACGACACGGACGCACCTACACACAGACTGTAGGCGACATCCACTAGTTCATCAGGTAGCTTGTGTTTGCTGCTTGATATTCCAGATTTCATCCTGACATAGGAGGTACTTCCACATGGGATGTATTGTCAGAGATGATGTATGTCTGTTGAGGGTTTGCTGGCTGTGAGTCACGCAGCAAACAACCGCCGCAGCGGTTACAGCATACAGTAGGAAATTTGTGGAATGACTTTGTGGGAAGTCTATGTACTGTCAGATTTACTGCAGCCTTTGTTGAGGGTCGAGTGAGGTTTTATTGAGCTGGGGGATTCTCGAATGTTGAGATCCTTTCGGTGATACAGGTCTTGGAGCGATCCCTCGAGCACCCTTAGATAGGCAACTAGGATGTATTGACTGTGAGTTAGACAGTTGGGATTGCATATTTTCTTTACTACCGTTGAGGCATTGTCGCAGTCTATGCTTACAGGACAGTGATAGGTCAGTGAGAGACAATACAGGTGCAGGACAGGTTTACCCACAGCTTACAGTGTTAGAGAGACAGTGGTTTTTTGAGCTGTTTTTTGGTCTGTTTTTGAGTACACCATAGCCATTTTACAAAGGAGACTCTGCCGAAATTTCTGCAAAATCTGAAGCTTTCTTGGTTCATTTGACAGGTTGATATTGGTTTAGAGGTCAGTTTACAGAGGAAACTCTGCCGAATTTTTCCCAGGAAAGTAAACTACTGTGAAGCTAGCTATGGCTGGATCACAGGACACTGCTCTTTACAATATCAAGAAGCTGTATGGAACCAATTTTCCATTGTGGAAGAAGCAGATTTGGCACGTGTTGGTACAAAAGAAGCAGATAAAACCTATAAAGCTCAAGGGGATAAAACCAGAAGATATGGAAGAAGATGAATGGAGCAAAATGAATGAATTGGCACTTTCTACCATTATGTTGACTTTGGCAGAAAGCATTTACTTCAATGTAGCAGACAAGATGTCGGCTTATGAAGCATGGACAAAGCTGAATGATCTTTATGAGAAGCAGAGTGCAGCTTCACAGGTATACTGGCTTAAGAAGCTTGTTGACTTGAAGATGAAAGAAGGGACACCTATGTCCTGTTAACCCTCACGGCTCACGGACACCACATCACCTACGACGGACGTGTATTATGTATTTGGTAGAGTCAGGTACCGGGCTTGTCGGACCAATAGGGAAAGGTAGAGTGATCGCCGATGAGAGGCGCACTTTAACTTGGACATTCAAGGGATTAGTTGGTTAAGCATGGGCGCCCAAGTGTGAATATAAAAGCCAACTAAACCTAATTTTTACTCATTCTCTCATTTGTGCAATTGAAGAGTGCTCTTGCTCCATCTCCATCTTCTTCTTCTTCACCTCCTTGTGTGTGTGTGTGAGAGAGAGAGAGAGAGAGGGAGAGTGTGTGTGCGATCGAGCATTACGAAGGCACGACGGCGGCGAAGCGGTTGAGCGCGGCACGACTTCAGCTTCTTCTTCATCGCGGTGAGGAATCCACCACGAAGGCGAGCGTAGAGCGGTGAGTGACACACCCTTTGTTTTCATTGAGCTTGCTAGTTTAGGCTTGTTGTGTGCTTGGAGCCGTTTGTGGCTCGCATACGGTGTATTGGCAAGTCCCTTGCTTCGACAGTGCGGCAAGGAGCGCACATTTTTAGCGCCGTTGCCGGGGATATGCCCTACACTAAGCTCGGTTAGCACTTTACGCTTCCTTGTGGTGCAATTTCTATCATAGGAAAGGCAGGGAAGGAGTGTGTGGAGATTTCTGTTTTTTGCGTTTTCTGCAATTGCTGTCAAGTTTCAATTTCTGCTATTGTCTGCGTTTTTCAATTTCCGCACTTTCTGCATTTTCAAGTTCGGCGTTTTCAATTTCTGCAATTTTCTGCATTTCTGCGTTTTTTTAAATTTCTGCATTTTCTGCAATTTCTGCGTTTTTTCCTGCAATTTTTTGCAATTTCTGCATTTTTTGCATACCTGCGTTTTCAATTTCTGTATTTTCTGCACACAAAAAAAAAAGTTTTTTATTTTTTCTTACAAAAAAAAAAAAAAAAATTTAATTGAAAAAAAAAAGAAAAAAAAAATTCGGAAATAAAAAAACGCGAGTGAGCGGGCGGCGAAATTTTTCAAAAATAAAAAACGTGACTCTTAAAACGGACGGGTTGGTTTGTATAAAAGATAGATCGGGATCGGAATCATTTTCCCAAGCCCAAGCCCAAGCCCAGGCCCAGGCTTAAGTCCTCAGTCTTATGATATATACTAGACTCACTTTTATATATATACCCTACTCCCTCAAGAGAGAATGAGAGCATGTGGGACAAGTCCTCCACTCTCCTCCTTTCTCTTCCCACTTGCACCCTTAGACTTTTTAGTTTGGGCCTAGTTCCCTACTGGAAATTGACAGTTTTAGGGATTTCGAGGACATAGAGTGACCAAACGGAGGGCTGTAAAGCACGGCACAACCCTCTGATCGATACGCTCGTTTCGAGCTATCACACGGCCCATTCCACGACACGCTCTAAAAAATCTAGCAAAAAAACAAACAAAAAACACGTTAAAAACTAGTCACAAGACCTCCTAAGAGCAACTTTTTGACACCTTAGGGTATCAAAAGCACATGCACTTACGCTCTGGGCGGGTGCTAGAACACGAGCATATTGAGGGTGCCTCTGTTCATACGGACACCCATTACCCATCCACGATAAGCTCTAGACCCTCAGCGGGGACACAAGGTAGCACCACCCAAGACCCTAAAATAGCCGCTAGTGATTCCTCCTCCGACTCAGAAATCATGGAAGCATACCCTACCCAAAACACTGAGAGAGAAGGCCATGCACCTCCCGAAGCTCCACAGCCTAGTACTAGTATGTTTAGCCGTTTCATGGAAACATTAGGTAGAGCTACTCGCTCGGAACCTGATGCAAATGAAGCACACGAAGGGGGTGGGGAAGTGGACTCTCCTTTCACATCGCACGTGGACCCCACACCCCCAAAGAGTGTCCATGTGGATATCCTGCCAACTTCTTACCAAGAAGGCCCTGTTGAGCTGCCTCCTTCAGAAGTTCCCTCTAGAGTACCGTTGGTGACAAGTAAAACCACGGGGAGCAACATTGCTTCTACCTCACAAGAAACCATTAACACGTCGACTCTAGAAGGATTGTTCATTAATGATCATTGGACATACGACCTCCACACTGAGGTGTTGACGGATCTACACTCTGGCCACACCATGTAGGATGGATAGAGATTGTACAATCCACCTCTAGTGCCACGAGCATCGAAGATCAACAGAAAATGATCTGTAATGTTATCCATGGCATTATTCAATCAGAAAGGCAAAACCGAGGGGTAAATATACTCTCAACTGGCCCCATGAGATTTCTGGATACGAGCAAGGCTCAACAGCCTACTCTATCACAAATGGAGACTCCTCTAATGAGCCCCATTGACCCATCTTACGTCATTTCACCTGGGGTCTCTATGCAATCTGAGCCTCCGAGCGAAAACTTGGCTCAACCCTCTATTAAGGAAAACCCAGTGCTCACTCCAGGGATAAGCCTAACAGAGAATGTACCGATGACATCTACGGTTAGCGCAGTGCCACTACCTAGTGTCGTAGTACCTAATATGGTGCCTCGACCATATGTGCCTCTAGCCCCTTATGCACACATGGCCCCCACACCTCCAATTGTACCACTTGCTTATGCTCCTCGAGTGCCGCTCCCTAGCTCTTATCCGAGTGGACCTATGCCCGGTTATGTTCCATATCCTGCATCATCCACACATATGCCAAGACCGGTACCCGTTCCTCTCCCACATATGATTCCAAGAGTACCTCCACCGGCCCTGCCTCCTCACATAGGTGACTTGGCAGCGTTTGCTCAAACCATAGGTCGATCTATCGCGGAAAATATGTGTCATGCATCTGATAGAGAGCCTAGAAGTAAGGCAGTACAAATTGCCAAACTCACGCAAAAATTCAATGGGGACGAAGATGCTAGGAAACACATTGAAGTGTTTGAACAAGTATGTGATTCCTTAGGGGAACGCAACGAACTACATAAGTGCAATGCCTTAAGCTTGACATTAAGTGGGAAGGCTGGAGATTGGTATAGGACCCTAAGGGTGGATGAGAAAACAATCTACCCTACCCTTCGAAGGTTGTTTCTAAAGGAGTACATACGAGAAGGTGTGCTTTGGGGTGTAGCATCTCAGCTACAGAAGGCCGAACGTAAGGAAGGAGAGTCAGTAAGGGACTTCATTAGTCGTCTAAAGCACTTAAACTCTCGCTGCCCTGTAAATGAGCGCTTCAACAATAACCAACTGCTTGATCGATTCATTCGAGGGTTGAGGAATGAAGGAATCTATAATGGACTAGTGATTAGAGGTATCACAACCTGGGAAGATGTCACTGCCAATGCAATCCAATTAGAGGACAACTTGATGATAGCAGGCATGAGGGTGTCTACTGACACGAGATCCACTAGCTCACAAGCCATTGAGTATGAACCCATGATTGCAAAGCCCATGGCCAATGAGCCAAAGGTATTTGAGACATTCTTGACAGACCTCACCAAGGCAATCCAAGAGTCTCTTAAGGATAATCGACCCCCTCAAAATAGTCACATGTATCCAAGAAGGGAGCAACAATGGTGTTCCATTTGCTTAGGTCCACATAGCACTAGTGAGTGCCCTACGTTTAGAGTAAAATTTAATGGAACTTGCAACGCATGTGGTAGGTATGGTCACCAAGCTAAGGATTGTTTAATGATCAAACGTATGATGGCAAATAGACCACCTGTAGCTTGGACGGATGCGCCTCGAGCTCCTGTATTGATGCCTACTCCACCTGTTGAGCAACTACCGCAACACATGGTCCCTAGATCTCAAAATGTTGTACAAGCTACACCGTTACCACCTCCTGTGCTAGGACCGCAGCCCCCGCATCCAAGAGTCGCCCCTATGAACCAAGTGGGTTGCGAGCCATCAAATGCTTATGCAGATGGTTGTGAGGAGGAAATAGACACTAGTATTGCCTACGGACTTGATACATTGGAAGAATGTCCTATATCTTACATGGAAGATTGTTGGGGACAAGTCAAGCCGGTTTATCAAGTTGCTGCTCTCGCATCCAGAGGTCAAAATATCAACACCCAGGCTAGGAGGCCACCTCTTCAATGCTACGAGTGTGGTGGACCACATCGAGTAGCGGAGTGCCCTATTAGGCTGCAAAAGAATGCTGCACAGATGCAAGTGAATCAAGGGAGCACGTCTGCAATGCCAATACTCACATGTAATCGTTGTGGCATAGATCACTTGATTGCCCAATGCCCCTATAACCCAAATGCGCCTAAAATCACACCCCTAAATTTGGTTGAAATTGCTAGTGTGACATCGCCAATATCACCCGTCGCACCCGCTTATGCGATTACACGGTCCATGCTTCAAGGGCCATGCCATATCCTCGAAGAGAGAGATACCGCATCAATTATCCAAGCAAAGAAAAAGAAGACACGAAGGAAGAAGTCGCAGAATACGGAAAATTCAAAGCCAAGTTCCAAAACAAACATAGGAACAGGAGATGACCCCGTGTATATGAATGACCTCGAGGATGATTCAGATTCAATCGAGACAATGGAGACTAGAACCAATACCACAAAGGGAAAGACCGACAAAGAAAACCGTAACATGGGACCAAATGAAAACCGAATGAGAGAAAACCATAAAGAGCCTCTGAAAACACCACAAGTGTTTCCAAATCCAATCCAAGACCCCCAAGATAAACCGCAGGGGCAAAAAGGGAAGAATCGTAAAAAGAAGATTGGGACGTACCCAAACCCTGTAGACGAGATTAAGCAGGTGAAACATCTAAGAGGTTTAGTGGAGGAGACTCAAAGGAAACTAGAACCAGAACCCATGCATGTAAAAATTCATGACACAGTGTTTCCCACGCAAGTTCATCCACCCCACATGAACCATAGACCGTTAGCCATATCTAGTATCATCCAAGAAGGGAGTGAGGACAGGACATCAGAAAGTGAGCATACACCCTTCTTGTTGGAAAGGATGTTTAACGAAGGAATACCTGATCCCATTGAGGAATATGAGATTCCATCCTCACCAGTTCCTAGTCAAGGACCTACACCCTGCAAAACGCCAATGAATGTTGCCAAACTAGTGGACTTCATGTCTTCTGAGGTCCGAACCACGATCATAGCAAAGCTGTATGGAGATCCTGAGTTATTCCTTGCACTTCGAGCATTCCTTAACGGAGAGCTACGAACGGGATTACCGCAGTTTGCGCAACCAAATAGGCCTGACTCGATTATGATTGATGAGGAAAATCATGTGCAATCACTTGACTTAGATGGACACGAGTCTGTGATCGAGGTACCCATTAACGAATTAGGCCAGTATTTTGAAGGCGACGAGTCTAATGCGACCCTACCCATCACTACCAAGGGATTAACTATAAAGGGAATTCTTGATGGTGGTGCGGGAGTTAGCATCGTTACAAAAGATTGTTGGGAATCCATGGGAAAACCCCGCCTCAGTGTTACTAACATTGTGATAAAGATGGCAAATGGTACCATAGCCAAACCTATGGGGATGCTCAAGGATCTTAAGATCAAAGTTCTAGGACACAAGGTACGATATACGTTCATTGTAATGGATTTCTCTAAACACCTTATGTCATATGAAATGATTTTAGGACGACCATTCATGAGGGAAGCACAAATGGTTCACGATTGGTCTAAAAATCATGTCTATTTGCAATTCCAAGACTCTGTCCTTAGAGTGGATTTGGTGACTGGTAAGGTACACCCCTTAGGGAGTAAAACCATTATTGATCATCGCTCTGACACCACAGTTCACTCGGCCCCACTACAATATTGTTACACTTGTAAGAAGGATACAGACATTGGCCAAGATTCTCCTTACATGGATGTGTTACCGGGTATGACGGAATCAGACAATGTAGACTGGGTCCACCTAGCATCAACCATAGACACTTGGGGAAATAGAGGGACGACCTGGGTAACACCTGAGGGGGATGAAATGCCTATACCCTTAAATATGCTACAAGCAATGCATATCGCTTCTGACAAGACTCATCCTAAGGTAACGAAGAAAACATACAAGTGGGTCCCTAAAGCTTCTTTAGTGACCATAACTAGTGCTAAAAAACAGAATCCTCGTAAGAAACGTACCACTCGCTCCAAGAAAAGTAAGAAAATGTTGCGATGGATCCCTAAACGACTATTGGAAGCCCAAGGCTACTATCAAGGAAATGATCAAATCTGGGTGCCAAAACGTAGATTGTGCTCTTACCTATCACCTGACCCAAGTGAGCCCAATCCCGTAGCTCCAAAACGAATCAATGATCGTGGAAAGAAAAAAATCACAGAATGCTACACACCCGCTCCCGAGCTAGTTTGGGTACCAAAGAAAGAACGATTTGTTCCACCTAGCTCAGGAAGGGGGGAGTCCCATGAAGCTTCTAGCTCCTCATGTAATACATCCATAGAGGTAAAAGCTTCTACACAGCCTCCATCTATAGTAGTGGACCTCCATGAAGCTACCAAAGAATCCACACCTCCCAGTGTTCAAGAATCACCTAATGAACCACTTCAAGTTCGATCCTGGGAGAGTACCTTACCACCCTTGCAACTTGACGAGGCACCTAGGGTAATAGCAAACTACTGGCAAAAATCCTCACCTATTACCAACTGGAACAATTGGTTTCAAAGGGTGACAAGCTCATTTCAAACGGTATGATCTACCCAAGGAAGGGGGGAGTGTTTGCTGACAGTCATCATTCATTTGTTTCCCTCTCAACCTTTTTCCCTGACCTCTTAATCTCCAATCTTAGTGAATGTACATATAAAGCTTTATACTCAAAAAAAAAAAAAAAAAAAAGAGCAAGAGCAATTAGCAAGCGAGTATGCACATTGAAGTCAAAACATTGACTCAGACCTACACATGTCACATCTGGTACAGTGAAGCAGAAACCTATGCCATAAAACACCTTTGATCCTCATCACTTGAGTGATGGAGGGTAGGTAAGATTAGTACGATAGGAGTGTTTCTGTTTTAGAGTTGAGTGATTAGCAAAGTTCTCTTTTCCCACTAATGTGCCTCCTGGAGGTATTCCTTTTGTTTCCTAGTGTGTACAGGAGCGTGTTGCTATTGATAGGATTTGGACCTTCATGGAACCTTTCTCTCATTCACACTTCAAATCAAGCGCGACCATCAACACAAACAGGTGTTTCTTGTCCATTAGCATTGCCCTTATCTTTTTGCATCTATGTTTGTCTGCTTTGATTGTGATTGGTAGCCTAATATTCAGTGCATTTGCTTGGTATCAAACATTTAATTCAATGTAATGTTTTGTCATAATCACTTGTTTAGGGGTAAAAATCAAGCAGTCCGACTAAGCTAGTTTGACCAAGCTAGGTATTAGAAATCTTCTCTTAATACCATGGGGAATGCCTTCCTAATAAACAATGGTTACTTAGGTTCTTAATCCGATTTAGGCAGCATTGTATGAAATGTACTAGGGCTTTCTAGTGGGCTTAACCCTATTGACCTTTAGCGTAAGTATTATAAAGGGAGTTTACTAATGTGATGAGCCTGGGGGATGTAACAGTGTTATATGACCTCCCAAAGTTACAAAATTTAAATGCTGAAAATGAACAAACAAAAAATCAAAGTGCCACAATGTAAAATTTTAAGCTGGAAGAGAAATCTCAGCTTGATTTGGTACTTCACTCACATGTATCGCCTATGGTACTAGAGCCCTAGAGGTTCCCAGCGTGGGCGCTTTTCCTTGAAAAGCAAAAAACCCAAGGCATACAAAATAAGCACACACATCATAATTGAATCACTGTGAAAAGACCTTGGGGGGTCAAAGAAAAAGTAATCAGTCAGGCGATGATTTCATGAGAAATTCCTTTTATGGTAGCTTAACTACAAGGTTTTCTAGATATAGCCTCTAGTCAGCCCTCGAACATGAATACTTGGCTCTCGCGATTAAACAACTTAATTGACCACAAAAAATTAAGAAGCTTACCCATGGTATTAATATTCGATCTCTAGTGCCTTTTGACCGTCATATTAGCGACCCCAGACTTGTTTAATTTTTTACCTTTACATCTGTTTATGCATTTGATTACATTGCAATTTAATGTTCATTGCTGACAAATTGTTTGAAATTCTTTTACCAATCAATTTTTCTACCTAAAACTGCATATGATTTTTAAGAGAATGCCATTACTGTGCCAATGTTGTTTGATTTTGCAGTGACTGAAGAAGGCTAAGGACATTCATCTCAAATGCTCTTCCACCTCGACGAACCAGCTTCAACTCAATAGCTTCCGAGGACGGAATCTACATCAGGAAGGGGGGCATGTTAACCCTCACGGCTCACGGACACCACATCACCTACGACGGACGTGTATTATGTATTTGGTAGAGTCAGGTACCGGGCTTGTCGGACCAATAGGGAAAGGTAGAGTGATCGCCGATGAGAGGCGCACTTTAACTTGGACATTCAAGGGATTAGTTGGTTAAGCATGGGCGCCCAAGTGTGAATGGGGTGAGCTCCTATAAAAGCCAACTAAACCTAATTTTTACTCATTCTCTCATTTGTGCAATTGAAGAGTGCTCTTGCTCCATCTCCATCTTCTTCTTCTTCACCTCCTTGTGTGTGTGTGTGTGAGAGAGAGAGAGAGGGAGAGTGTGTGTGCGATCGAGCATTACGAAGGCACGACGGCGACGAAGCGGTTGAGCGCGGCACGACTGCAGCTTCTTCTTCATCGCGGCGAGGAATCCACCACGAAGGCGAGCGTAGAGCGGTGAGTGACACACCCTTTGTTTTCATTGAGCTTGCTAGTTTAGGCTTGTTGTGTGCTTGGAGCCGTTTGTGGCTCGCATACGGTGTATTGGCAAGTCCCTTGCTTCGACAGTGCGGCAAGGAGCTCACATGTCCAATCATCTGAATGATTTCAACACCATCTACAGTCAGTTGTCAGCTCAAGGTGTCAAGTTTAATGAACCTGTTAGAGCTATGTTCCTGTTGATCACATTGCCGAAAAGTTGGGACACTTTTCGCACAGCTTTCAGTAATTCTGCACCTCTAGATGGTTTGACCATAGCAGGTGTAGAAGGCAGTCTGCTTACTGAAGAAACCAACAGAAAGACAATGGACAAAGGCAAAGGAACAGCCTTAGTTGTCAGGGGAAGGACCAAAGAAAAGTACAAAGGTGGAAAGAGGGATTAGTCTCGTAGCAAGTCCCGCAGTGCTAAAAGCAAGAGTGACATAGAATGCTACCATTGTAGCAAGAAGGGTCACATGAAAAGAGACTGCAGAGAATGGAAAGCAGAAAAAGGCAAAGAGAAAGCAGAAGACCATGGTGAGAAGAACAAGTCCTCAGTGAAGATTCAAGAAATAAATGTGACAAACACTGTTGCAGAGGATGACAGTCTAGTGTCAGGAGATATCTACTTCTTGGAAAATACAATGGACTCAGCTCTTCTTACAGCATCTGATGGAAATGCACTGAGTGACTGGATTATAGACTCAGGGGCATCACTTCATGTGTCTCCAAAGAAGGAGTGGTTTACCTCTTATGTGACCACTAAAGATCATGTTCGGCTAGGCAATGGGTAGACATGTGAGATCTTAGGTGTTGGAGATGTTCAATTGAAGTTTCAGAATGGCTCTTCTTTCACGCTAAAGAATGTGAGACATGTTCCCGCAATTACAAAGAGCTTGATCAGCACAGGTTTACTTGATGATGCTGGCTACGTCACCACTTTTGGACAGAACATGTGGAAGATATCCAAGGGTTCTATGACAGTAGCACATGGAGTAAAGTCTGGAGAACTTTACATGATTTATGTATCAAATGTCTCTAAAAATGTAATCAATGTAACCGAGCAGCCGAATGTTTCTTTGTGGCATAGTCGGTTAGGACATATGTCCAAGAAGGGAATGGAAATCTTGTCTCGTTCTGGTTATTTGCCTGGCTTGTCATTTAATGATTTTGAATTCTGTGAACATTGTCTGTATGGTAAGCAAACACAGCAGCCACATAAGCATAGAAGCAATAGAAGAGATACACAGTTGGCACTTGTTCATAGTGATTTGTGTGGACCTATGCCTAACCTATCTCTAGGGGGAGCTTCTTACTTTATGACATTTATAGATGATTACTCGAGGAAAGTATGGGTCTACTTTCTCAAGCACAAGGATAAAGCGTTTAGTGTTTTCAAAACGTTTGTGACACTTGTGGAGAATCAGAGTGGCAAGAAGCTTAAATGCTTACGCACTGACAATGGTGGAGAGTATGTTTCAAAGGCCTTTCAGGACTTTTGTGAGTCAAAAGATATAAAACGTGAAATTACTGTTCCTTACAATCCTCCTCAAAATGGTGTTGCTGAGAGGATGAATAGGACCATACAAGAGAAGGTCAGAAGTATGTTGTCTAATGCACAACTGCCAAATGGTTTTTGGGTTGAAGCTGTATCAACAGCTGTTCATCTTATAAATAGATCTCCTAGCAAGGTTTTGCAGAAGGATTCAGTGGGCAGAGATGGTATGGTCAAGCAAAATGCCCTCATACAAGCATCTCAGAGTCTTTGGCTGTGAGGCATATACTCATGTTCCAAAGGAATTTAGGAACAAACTTGAGCCAAAGAGTAGAAAGTGCATCTTTCTAGGCTATGGTAATTCTGGTGAGATGGGGTACAGACTTTGGGATCCCAAATCCAGAAAGGTTATCCGCAGCAATGATGTTCACTTTAATGAAGCCAAATATCATTCTAAACCAGAGAGGGTTGAGGAGATTAGAAGAGTTGTCTTCCAAGAAGATGGACCTGCACGTGCAAGACAAAATGTCAGGGCTCAAGAGGAGCAAGGACAGGATAGAGTGGAACCACAGGTTGTGGCTGAGCCTGAGCCACCTATTGTGCGTAGATCTAGGCGTATCACGCGACCTCCTGATAGGTTTGTTCCATCTATGAACTATGTCATGTTGACTGATTGCAATGAGCCTTCATGTTACAAGGAAGCAGTGCAAATGAAGGACTCCGAGAATTGGCAATTGGCCATGCAGTCAGAGATGACAGCTCTGCATAAAAACCGGACATGGAAGCTAGTTAAATTACCACAGGGCAAAAAGGCTCTACCTTGTAAATGGGTTTACAGGTATAAGATCACCGCTCATGATAGTCAGCCAAAGTACAAAGCAAGGCTTGTTGCCAAGGGCTTTAAGCAAGAACAAGGCATTGACTTTGATGAAGTCTTCTCTCCGGTGGTCAAGATGACTACATTGAGATGCTTTCTTGCATTGGTTGCCATATTAGATTTGGTGTTGCACCAAATGGATGTCAAGACAACGTTCTTGCATGGTGATTTAGATGTGGAAATTTACATGCAGCAGCTAGAAGGGTTTGTTGAGAAAGGCAAGGAAGATTTGGTATGCCAGTTGTTAAAGAGTCTTTATGGTTTAAAACAATCACCGAGGGCATGGTACCATAAGTTCCACAAGTTTATGCTTTCTCAAGGCTACAAACGTAGTGAGTTCGATCACTGTCTATATACAAAGAAGGCTAAGGATGGCAGTTGGCTGATCCTTATTTTGTATGTGGATGACATGTTGATTGCTGGCAAGCACTTGGAAGAAATTTCAGCTTTGAAGTCAAAGATGGCAAAATCGTTTGACATGAAAGACATGGGTGAGGCAAGTCATATACTTGGTATGCGCATTGAGAGAAACAGATCAAAGAAGTTGATTTGGTTATCTCAAACAGAGTATATTGACAAGGTTTTGCAACGTTTCAATATGGAGAAGGGAAAGGCATTGAGTGTTCCATTGCCACCATATGTGAAACTTAGCAAACAAGATTGTCCTGTGTCTGAGGAAGAACAGGCTGAAATGGATAAGATTCCATATGCGTCTGCAGTGGGTAGTTTGATGTATGCAATGATTGCTACTCGCCCAGACATTGCATTTGCAGTGGGAGTAGTAAGTCGATACATGTCAAACCCAGGCAAGAAACATTGGGAGGCAATGAAAGGAATATTGAGATACCTGAAAGCTACAAAGAGTATGCGTATATGCTATGGGAGTCAGGAGCTAAGTGTAAAGGGTTTTACAGACTCAGATTATGCAGGTGACTTAGACAATCGAAGGTCTACGTCAGGGTATGTCTTTACATTGGCTGGTGGAGCAGTATCATGGCGTTCTAGATTACAAGATTGTGTTACTCAGTCTACTACAGAGGCTGAATATGTTGCAGCATCAGAGGCATGCAAAGAATTAATTTGGCTTAATCGACTAGTAGCAGATTTGGGAATCAAAGAAGAGATGCATGTGTTATATTGTGATAGTCAAAGTGCTATACAATTGGCTTGCAATCCAGTTTATCTCTCAAAGACAAAGCATGTGGATGTGAAGTATCATTTCATCATGGAAATGCTTGAGAATAAGCAACTTCAGCTTGTCAAAGTTCACACCACAGAAAATCCTGCTGATCTACTTACAAAAGGACTTCCCTTAGAGAGCTTTGTGCATTTTCGCAAGCAATTAGGTGTAGGGTTGTACATCACTTCTCTACATCTCTTGTATATTAGCTTGTATAGTAGCTTCTCTCACACTTAAAGTACCACATTGGACTTTAAGTGGGAGGTTGTTGGGGTATAAAGCCCAATGTGGTCGCCCAGGTAAGTGGGCGGGCCACCAAGTATGTACACATATTCTTTTGTAAAAACCTAATAAGAACTCACTATGCTCTACACATTACAGTAGAGCGTGTTCACCATATCGTCGTGCTCTTCTTCTTGCACTCTCTCGCGCTTCGCACTTCTGCTCGTACTCCTTCAAACGGAAGTACCTTAAAAGTTAGCGGATGCACCTTGAAGCCTCTCCAAGCTGCCAACCTATGACCTTGTCGTGCATGGTGCTTGATCCCTCCCTTGGGATCCATAAGTTCTTGAGTCTGGTGTCACCAAATCTATGAGTTCGGCCACTTGTTTTTGTTGCTAATCCTATAAAAAAAAATGATTTCAAAAAATACAGAGATGCTGCAGGAAAAGCTTCGATGTGGAGACCTTGTTGGCTGCATGCCGTGCATGCAAGTTGCATATGGCATGCTCAGTCTCAGAACCAAAATTGAGCCCGACTACTGTGCCCTGTGGGCCCAAGCCCTTAGTTGGGTAGGGCAAAAGAAGAAAAGAAAAAAAAATAAAAATATATATATATATATATATATATATATATATATATATATATATATAATTTTTATTTTTATTTTTATTTTATTTTTTATTTTTTTTTGCTACAGTAGCGATGGCCGTTTGCGCCGATGACGAAGGAAGATGGCTCCATCGTTGTGCTGCTCCAAACGGAGTGCGGCTTCAATGAGATTCTCCTTAGCCCCTTGCGCTCCCAACGAGCCCTCCCATGGCGACTTTCCCGCAGGTCGACCTCACCTCTGGCTTGTGTGCAAGCGGTCGTTCCCGTAGCTCTCCCCCTTCATCCATGCACTTCTTCCATCTCCTGTGTAGGGTGCCTGCCCACGACCATGCTACAAGCAAAGGGGTTGGTTGTTTTCCTCCCTTTAGGGTTGTTGCACGCGAGCGGATGTGGGCCTCGACCTCCCCGCCTAGCAAGAGGTCTTCTCCACGAACAACCGAGAGAGAGAGAGAGAGAGAGAGAGAGAGAGAGAGAGAGAGAGAGAGAGAGAGAGAGAGAGAGAGAGAGAGAGAGAGAGAGAGAGAGAGAGAGAGAGAGAGAGAATTAGAGATGCCAAGCCATGCAATGCCCCCTTCCTCCATAGCTCTCTCCTTCCTCCATAGCTCTGATACCAGTGAAAGGCATAGGGAACTGGAACACCCTCATCACCACCCAGCCATGCCCTATATAGACCCTTGGCCATGCCTCGTCCTACCCTTGGCATGACAGATGTACATGATGTACTTGATGAGGAAAGGGTTGAAAATGAGCAGGCTAGAGGTATGCCAAAATGGTTGGTGCATACATTGCGTGATAGTGAATTGGATACACCTTTGTCTAGTCGTATGCGTTCAGGCCTCGCCATGCATCTTATGCATCAGATTGTTATGCTTTGGTTGTGTCTAGATGACATGATGTTGAGGAACCTCTCTCTTTTGATGAAGCACAGAATTCAAAAAATTGGATTCAGGGTCTAAGCATTGGTAGGCTGTCAAGAGGATTTTCCGCTACCTTAGTGGCACTTTACATCTTGGCTTGTTTTATCCCAAGGGGGGATCATTGCCGCCAGCAAACTTACATGCTTTTTTGGACTCAAATTGTGGGCTGGTTTTGTTTTGGCACATGAGTGTCCACAAGTGTTTTTTGTTTCATGCTTGGTAGTTCATGTATATCATGGTTGAGCAAGAAGCAACCTACTGTGGCCACTTTGAGTTGTGAGGCTGAGTACAGGGCAGTCTTCACAGCTACGGTTGAGTGTGTATGGCTCAGACGCCTTATGGCTGATTTGGGTGTTGGACAGGACACTGCCAACACTATCTACACTGACAGTCAGAGTGCCTTGGCAGTTGCAAGGAGCTCAGTTTTTCATGCTCGCACAAAGCACATTGAGATGCATTACCACTATGCCAGGGAGAGGCTCTCAACAAGAGAGATCAGCTTGGCTTACGTGCCAACACAGGACAACCTTGCACATCTTTTCACAAAGGCATTGTCTCGTGAGAAGTTCAAAGCTTTCTGCAAAGCTTTGGGCTTACTCCCCTTTGTGGACTGATCATGTCCTCAGGGCATGGCACTTCCTTTTACTCATGTGCCAGCTCTCGTTCACCGCATCACTCCAAGGGGGATTTGTTACCATATACATGTGGTAGTGATGTGTGTGAACACACTAGGACCGCCGGGGCATTTTTTCCCTCTTTAGGAGGTTTTTTCCCTCGTGCATTTTATATACACCCATCACTCTAGGGCTAACTATCTTTTTATTGCACACTAAGTAATACACTCTCAGTTGTGTGCCTTGAGCTTCCTTCGTCTTCTCCAAGCTGTGTGCGTTTCTCTGCAACCCTAATTCCAACAAAAAGTTCCTAATGTTTCATCAAATATAAATAGTAGGAATCAAGAAGAGTTAGACTTGTCTAATTTTCTAAATGGATTCCAAGATGTATTCATCAATGATATCCCTATGGACTTACCTCCAAAACAAGGGGATGATGACCATCAAATTGAGCTCCTACCAGGAAGCTCACCACCTAACAAGCCTCCTTACCAAGTTTCCCAAGCTCAACAAGAGGAGATCATGAGGCAAGTACAATAATTGGTAGACAAAGAGATGGTGAGGCCTAGCTCCTCTCCTTTTGGTTCTCCAGTTCTTTTAGTGCAAAAGAAAGATGGTACACACCGCATGTGTGTGGACTATCGAGCACTAAACCATATCACTATCAAAAACATATATCCTGTATCACGGGCAGAAGATCTGTTTGATAAGCTACAAGGCTCTACCTAATTTAGCAGGATGAGAGTAGGATTGACTTTAAAAGTGGCTATCATCAAATAAGGATAGTGAATGAAGATATCCTAAAGACCACGTTCCATACAGTTTGGTCTTTATGAATATCTAGTCATGCCTTTTGGCTTGACTAATGCACCAGCCATGTTCAATCATTTAATGGAGGAAATCGTTTAATTCCTACCACAAATTCATTGGAGTGTTCTTTGATGATATCATCATCCACTCCAAGTCCTTGGAGGAACACAACCAACATCTCCAAGTGATTTTTCAAGCTTTGAGGGGGAACAAGCTTTTTAACAATCAAAAGAAGAGTGAATTTTTCCTTCAAGAGATTCAATACTTAGGTTATATTATCTCTCAAGATGGTATTCGTATGGATCCATTGAAGTTGGAGGTAATAAAAGCATGGCATAATCCAAGGAATCTACATGAGCTAAGAATCTTTATTGGTGTGTGCATACACGCTTCATAGACAAATTCTCTCAAATAGCAGGACCATTACATGACTTAACAAAGAAGAATGTTAAGTACTCATGGATTGCTAAAGAGAAAAATGCTTTTGACAAGCTCAAAGAGAAGCTTACCTCCCAACCAGTCCTTATGCTTTCAGATCTCTCAAAGACATTTGAGGTCCAATGTGATGCTTGCGGTGATTGCCTTGGAGCAGTTTTGCTTCAAGAAGGGCATGCCATAGCATATGAGAGACGAAGGCTCAATACCAATGAACGAATCTTGGCCGGCATATATGAAAAAGGGATTTTAGTTGTTCTACATGCCCTAGTCACATGGAAGCACTATCTACTGGGGACTCCATTTATTTTGCGAGCAGACCACCAAAGTCTTTACTTCAAAACGCAAACCAAGATTTGTAACAAACAAATGAGGTGGGAAAATTTTCTTTCACAATTTTATTTTTATATTGCTCACATTGCTAGTAAGCACAATCAAGTGGTCGATGCACTTTCACGACGACCAAAAGTTAATGGGGTGTCTATAGCAACTCACAATGATCTATCTTCCATGATAAATGAGTATGCTATTGACCCTGACTTTAAAGACATAATGCCAACCCTTGCATAATAAATGAGTATGCTATTGACCCTGACTTTAAAGACATAATGCCAACCCTTGCATTGGCGAAGAAAGAAGAACCATTCACCTTGCAGGATGGTTAGCTTCTCCATTGCAATAGGCTATGTGTTACCCACTCCCTTCGTGAGAAATTCATGTATGAATCCCATGCTCCTCCCTATGCGGGTCATAGAGGCATTCAACCTACTCTTCGAGGAGTAGGACGTACTTCTATTGGCCTACCATGAAAGTGGACATAAAGAGTATGTTTCAAAATGTGTGGTATGCCAAAAGACTAAATATGATAGAGGAGGGAAGCAACCTAAATTATTACTCTAGCCATTGCCAATCCCTAATTCACCATGGGAGAGTAAATCCATGAATTTTATCTTTGGATTACCCAAGTCTATCCATGGGAATACGGGAATATGGACAATGGCCAACAGATTTAGCAAGCAAGCACACTTTATTCCTATCAAAAAGACTATTAAGGCACACCAAATGGCAACTCTCTTCATATCTCAGATTTTCAAACACCATGGATTACCAACATACATCGTGTCGGATAGAGATCCTAGAATTACCATTAATTTTTAGAAAGGTCTCTTTGAGAATCTAGGTACAAGATTGAATTTCTCTTCGGCCTATCACCCACAAACTGATGGCCAAAGTGAGACAGCCAATCTAACAATCCTCGACCTACTAAAGACTTATGTTACAGAAGTAGATCAACTCTCACAATGGGAGAAGTACCTACCCCTTGTAGATTATGCATACAATAATACTATCCATACTTTTACGGGAAAAACACCTTTTGAAATCATAGAGGGAAGGTCTAAAAGTCCCTTTCTAC